>NC_026003.2:119378039-119718287 GCF_000442705.2 Elaeis guineensis
AGTTTGCAAGGAGTCTTCATTCCTTTTCATCGTCGTCATTGTCGTCACCATCTTTGCGGACGTGAGAAGAATTGGAGGAGCCATTAGGATGTAGGGAGGGTCCTAAACCCGGACATAGGGGTCAAGGAGGCATAGGGTGTTGGCGATGGGGAGCTTGGGGGAGAGTAGAGAGGCAACGGCGTGGCATGGGAGGATCTCAGGCTCTTACTTAAGAACTTTCTACTTAGAGGTCTTGGAGTTTGTGAGGAGCTCACACTCTTCGTCGTCGTCACCATCTTCATGGCCATGGGAGGAATGGAAGGAGCCTATTGGGATGGAGGGTCTCAGATCCGAATGGAGGGGCTAACGAGGCACGGGGTGTAAGCGATGGAGAGCTGGGAGAGAGAGCAGAGAGGCAGCGGTGCGGTATGGAAGGACCTCGGACTCTTACTTGAGGACCTTCTCCTTAGAGGTTTGGAGTTTGCGAGGAGCTCGTGCTCCTATTCGTCATTATCGCTGTTTTGGTGATTGTGGGAGGAATGAGAGGAGCTCATTGGGAAGGAGAAAGGGAGAGGTTATGGTGGGATTGGCCTTCGTCGGTGATGCCACCATGATCGGAGAGATAGATTTTGTGTAATTATTTTTAGGAATAATTTTATCCAAAATTTTTTTTACAATATTATCGAATAAGTGATAATCTGGATAGCTATCTCTCGTCTCTTTAGAGACATCCGATAAAACTGGATAGCCACCCTTCTGGAAGACTATCTTGATTATCTTGTGAGAGACAATGTAGATTGTCAAGATAATCTGGATTGCCATCTAAAAAATATATCAAATATAATAATTTGATGGATTCATTTTAAATTGCCGGCGATCTGATAAATTGTCCAATGACCAAACGCAACCTTAAGGTTGCATTTGTTTATCCAGATTGCTAGCAATTTAAAGGGTCCCATTAGATTACCACGTTTGGTATGCTTTTTGAATTGATAATTCAGATTAGAGGTAATCTGGATTATTAAGAGGTGATGTGGCTATCCAGATTACCACTACTTTGTTAATTTTGTAATAAAATTTTTGGACGAAACTGCCCTCCTCCCCTCCCCCTCCCCATGCGGCACCACCCGTCGCTCGCCTATGCCTCCAACGGTAGGGTCGCCTCCTATACCGTCATTGTTGCTCTTTGAATTGATTTTGATGATTACAAAGTATTTGAGGGGGTTACTAATGATTTTGGCTTAGAAAAAGACTAATTGCATTTCAGGGGCAAAATCATAATTTTATCAAGATCTGATTCAGAAGCCTCAAGAGCAAGAACAAAAGATGTGCAATCTATTGGAGGTAATTTCAATATTTTTGAAAGTGTATTTTGTAAGAAAATCAGGTTTCTATTTTTGAGTCGACCCCATGAGTCGACTCATGGCTAAAGGGGCTGAACGGCACGCGAAAATTTTGGCTGGCACACTCTGTGAGTCGACTCCATGGGTCGATCCCTTAGCATGAGTCGATCCTATGAGTCGACCTTTACTGCTCTGCAGGCCAAAATTACAGAACAGTCATTTTCTGCTCTTTTCCACAGAGGTTGACCCCATGAGTTGACCCATGAGCATGAGTCGACCCTATGAGTCGACCCCTGCAACGAAAAAGTTCCGCAACGGCTAGTTTTTAACCTGTTTCAATTGTATTTAATGCTCATTTAATGTACTCTAACGGTTCTATTTCAGCCTAGATTACTCTCCACCATTATTTGAAGTTATATAAAAGAACTTAAAGGAGGGAATCAAATATAAGAAAGAGATTTGAAAAGGTTCTTTAAGCATTCTTTTCAACCCTAAGCAAGAGCCCACTTAAAGAGTTCAAGAAGCTTTTAATTCAAGTTCACCAACTCCTCAAGAGCTCATTCAAGTCTCTAACCACCTTGAGGAAATCAGAAAGAGCTTCCTTCTAATTGTGTAAAGTGTATTTAAAGCTTTATTCGCTCATCAAAGGAGCTTCATCTGTATTTCTGTACAATTAACTGTAATACTTCTTTTTGAGTTGTTGTTTTTGTTTTGGAAGGGTTCCAAAACGTGGAAAAGGTGATCCGAACCTTGAATTGAATTGTATTGGGTTGGCTTGTACCCGAGAAATAAGTGTTCTAGCTTGGGATAGCTAGAGTCGGAGGTTCCGACGATTGTATTCAGATTTAATACAGTTTAATGGATTTGAATTCCCAAGTAGGAGCTTCGAGAGTGGATGTAGGTGCAAGGTTGGCACCGAACCACTATAAATCTTCTTGTTTGTGTTGTGCTTACTTGCTCTCCTTTTAAATTTCTTTATCCTCTTGCATTCTTGCATCCAACTTCTATACCTTGCATAAATTACACTCTCCATACTTATTTTGCTCATTATTAAATAATCTTCATAGTTGTAAGTTAAGTTTAAAATTTTTAGAAACCCAATTCATCCCCCCTCTTGGGTTGCATAGCTGGGCAACAAGTGGTATCAGAGCCCGGTGCTCTAGCCCTACTTTGATTTAACCATCAAAGAGCTAAAGATCTATGACAACTTAAGTTGGCACTTCTCTAGCCGAGAGGCAGTCCACAAATCGACCTCCACTTTTCAATGGGTTAAACTATACCTATTGGAAAGCTCGAATAAAAATCTTTATTCAAGCTCTTGACTATGATATGTGGAGTATCATAGTAAATGGACTACACACACCCACTAAAATAATTGATGGTGTGGAATCAACCAAATCCGAAAAAGAATGGGATGAGGTTGATAAGAAAATGGCTCAACTAAATGCTAAAGCCATGAATATTTTGTATTGTGCCCTAGATGCAAATGAATTCAATCGTATTTCAACATGCATGTCTGCTAAAGAAATATAGGATAGATTAGAAGTAACTCATAAAGAAACTAATCAAGTGAAGGAATCCAAAATTAACATGCTAGTACATAAATATGAACTTTTTAAAATAGAGCATGATAAAACTATAACTGAAATATTTACTCATTTTACTGATATTATAAATGGTCTAAAAAGTCTTGGTAAGTCTTATTCTAATAGTGATCTCGTGAGAAAGATTCTTAGGTTCTTACCAAGAACTTGGGAAGCCAAAGTGACCGCTATCCAAGAAGCCAAGGATCTGAACATCCTACCCTTGGAAGAGCTTTTAGGATCACTGATGACACATGAGCTGAGCATGAAACAATATCAAGAAGAAGAAGTCAAAAAGAAGAGGACAATCACCCTCAAATCCATGGCTCAACTTGATGAAGAAACTGATGATACGAAAAATGAAGAGCAGGATGAAGAAATGGCTCTCATTACTAGAAGGTTTAAGAAATTTTTGAGGAAAAAAAAATAAGGAATGAGGAAGAAGCCACCCATAAAAGTGAAACATAGCAAAAAAAAGGATAAAGACCAACCTCTTATTTACTATGAATGCAAGAAACCGGGACACTTTAAGTCTGAATGCCCACAACTGAAGAAGGGTCCCAAGAAGTACAAGAAGAAAGCCATGATGGCTACTTAGAGTGGAAGTGATAAGTCAAGCTCCGAAGAAGAAGACTCAAATGAACAAGCCAACTTGTGCCTTATGGTACATGAAAAATGAGGTAAATTCTGCAACTTCTATTGACTTTACCTTTGAAGAACTTCATGAAGCTTTTTATGATTTAATTGATGAACTAAAGAAGCTAGGGGTAAAGAACAAAGAGTTAAAATCAAAGAATCAATCTTTACTAAAACAAAATGAGAGCATTTCAAATGAAAAATTTGTCCTGTTTCAAGAAAATTTGAACTTAAAGAATGAAATTGCCAAGCTAAAATCAATAGTTGAAAAATTCACCTTAAGTTCTGATAAACTTAATATGATTCTTAAAAATCAAAAGGCCGTTTATGACAAGGCTGGTCTTAGTTACAACCCCTTAAAGAAATAAAAATTTCTAAAAAATATCTATGTAAACTCTTCAAACAATAAGTTTTCAAACATTACCTGCTTCAAATGTGGTAAAATAGATCATAAGTCATACACTTGTCTCTCTAACAAATCTGTAAATTCTAATGCTAAAAAAATATGGGTTCCAAAAGAAACCATTATGACTAACCAAAAAGGATCCAAGAAAGCTTGGGTACCTAAAGTAAAAATTTGACTTATGCTTGCAGGTGTGTCTAGCATCCCAAGGAGCAAACCGAAAATGGTATCTTGATAGCGGATGCTCGAGACACATGACTGGTGATGAATCTTAATTCATCATACTTGATGCTAAAAATGGAGGGATGATCACCTTTGGAGATAATGACAAAGGAAAGATCATCGGTATAGGTAACATTAGTATCACTCCCTCTAAGTATATTGAAAATATTTTATTAGTAGATGGTTTAAAACATAATTAATTAAGCATCAGTCAATTTTGTGATAAAGGATACAAAGTTATTTTTGAATCTTCTGTTTGCATTGTAACTAGTCCTGTTAATGAAGGCATTAAATTTGTTGGGCATAGACATGATAATGTTTATATGGTAGATTTGAATGATCTATCCAAAATAAACATGCAATGTCTAGTATCCTTGAATGCCAAGATTAATGAGACTAGTTGGCTTTGGCATCATAGGCTTGCACATATTAGCATGCATTCACTTTCAAAACTCATTAAGAAGGAATTGGTTATTGGTTTATCCAAATTGAACTTTGAAAAGGATAGAATTTGTGATGCATGCCAACTAGGTAAACAAACAAGAGTTTCATTCAAATCTAAAAATATTTTTTCAACTTCTAGGCCATTAGAACTATTGCACATGGATTTATTTAGACCTACTAGAACTACTAGTCTAGGAGAAAAACGATATGGTTTTATAATTATTGATGATTTCTCTCATTTTACATAGATTTTTTTTTTGGCACACAAGGATGAAACTTTTCAAATTTTCTCTAAATTTTATCGAAAAGTCACAAATGAGAAAGATTTTTTAATTCAAAATATTCGAAGTGATCATAGAACCAAATTTGAAAACAAAAATTTTAAAAAATTTTGTGATGAAAAAGGAATTGGCCACAACTTTTCGACACCTAGGATACCCCAACAAAATGGGGTAGTAAAAAGAAAAAATAGAACCCTTGAAGAAATGACCCGTACCATGCTGTGTGAAAGCAACCTTTCAAGATACTTTTGGGCGGAAGCAATTAACACAGTATGTTACATATTAAATCGTACTTTAAGTAGACAAATTTTAAAGAAAACTCCCTATGAGCTTTGAAAAGGAAGAAAACCAAACATTGCATATTTTCATATTTTTGGTTGCCGATATTTTATGTTAAACAATGATAAAGAAAAACTAGAAAAATTTGATGCAAAATTTGATGAAGTGATTTTTCTTGGTTACTCCTCTTCTTATGAAATTTAAATTATTCCAAATGGATGTCAAAAGTACTTTTTTAAATGAATATATTGCTGAAGAAGTTTATGTAGAACAATCTTCAGATTTTAAAAATCATATTTTTTTTAATCATATTTTTAAATTAAATAAAGCTCTATATAGTTTGAAATAAGCACCCAGGGCTTGATATGAAAGGCTAAGCAAATTTTTACTTAATAATAATTTTTTAAGAGAAAATATAGACACAACCCTTTTGATTAAAAAAAATCAAGATGATATATTAGTTATACAAATATATGTTGATGACATTATTTTTGGGTCTACTAATGAAACTCTTTGTCAAGATTTTGTAAAGCTCATGCAGGGGGAGTTCGAGATGAGCATGATGGGAGAACTTATATTCTTCTTCGGACTCCAAATCAAACAAACAAAGGAAGGAATCTCCATCATCCAAAGTAAGTACACAAGAGAATTACTTTAAAGATTTGGAATGGAGAACTTCAAAGCAATTGGCACACCCATGAGCCCATCATGTAAGCTTGACAAGGACGAAGAAGGTAAAAGTGTAGACTTAAAATTTTATAGAGATATGATTGATTCTCTATTATATTTAACTGCTAGTAGACTTGATATTATGTTTAGTGTTTTCCTGTGTGCTCGCTTTCAATCAAATCCAAAAGAATCACACTTGAATGCAGTTAAAAAAATTCTTAGATACTTAAATGGTACACAAACTCTAGGATTATGGTATTCTAAGGACTCATTAATTGACTTAATAGGATATTCAGATGCCGATTTTGCTGGATGTAGATTAGATAGAAAAAGTACTAGTGAAACTTGTCAATTTCTTAGAGTTAACATAATCTCTTGGTTTAGCAAGAAATAAAATTCGGTAGCACTGTCTACGGCCGAGGCCGAATACATTGCAGCCGGAAGTTGTTGTGCTCAAATTTTTTGGATTAAGCAATAACTCGAAGACTTTGATATCAAACTTAATGAAACTCCCATAAGATGTGATAACATTAGTGCTATAAATCTCACTAAAAATTTAATTCAACATTCTAGGTCAAAACATATTGAAATAAGACATCCTTTCATAAGAGAATATGTCCAAAATAAAGACATAATTCTTGACTATATTTGTACTGAAAAATAATTAGCTGACATCTTTACCAAGGCCTTAAGTGAAGATAGATTTTATGAAATTAGGAGAGAACTAGGAATCCTTGATCCATCTGCTTAAGTGTCTCTCTAATTTCAAGGTATCACCACTAAAAATCCTTTTAGCTTAATTCTCATCTTTTCTTTTGAGATCAAAAGTCCAAAATTATCTTTCTCATAATCAATTTTTGGGTAGACATCCTTCTCCTAATGTTTCAATTTTTTTTAAAAATTGTTTCATTATTTTTCTGAATTTCTCTGTGCCATGAGTCGGCCCTTAGGATCGACCCTAGGATAAACTTGTAATAATGACTAAATCCTTCGGACACTCTCTTTTTGTTGGAAATCTCTCCTTGAGCCGACCCAACTCTCCGCCTTCTTCCTTCCACCAAACCAAAAATCTAAGTTTTCTCTTAGCCAACCCAAGTCTCCCTCTTTTCTTTCTCAAATCTAAGTTTTCTCTCAAGATTTCTCTCCCACTGTCTCTCACCCTCTAAATCGCCCTCTTGGAACCAAGTTCCTCCCCTTCTCCTTCTTCATTTGGAGCGATTCAAGCCTACCCTAGACTCAACCCGTTTTCTCTAAATCGGCACTCCACTTCTCCAAAATCCTTATCTTTCCACTAAAAATCCTTCATTTCTCCCTCACATTTGCTCTCCTAAATTTCGTGCTAGTCCTACCTGTGCAAATGACTCCCAAAATGAAGCTTCCACAGAGGAGGAAATCAGTTCGCAGGTTGGAGGAAAGTGTGCGTCGAAAGAGACCAGCAATCGAGACCACTTCTGCTTCAAACCCTGCTCCTGCTTCAGCTCCGGCTACAACCCGGTCACCAATCAGTCCTAGTAAGGTTCCCCTCTCTGATAGGAAGGTAGAGCCCGACAAAAATATTGATTTCAGATTTTTTGAAAAGGGTTCATTATCGAATCAAAAATTAAGGACCAAGGTTGGAAATTCTACTGCTCCTTAAAAGAAAATACTTATGTGGATCTTGTTAGAGAATTTTACCTGAATTTGGGATACAGCAATGAAACAGTAAAATCCACTGTGAAGGGTGTAGACATTAGCCTAGATCCTGTGCTTTTAGGGCAGATACTTCATTTACCTTGTGAGGGGTACACAAACATGGAACTCCCAAGTAAAGAGGAAGGAATAAATGTTATTCTAGGGAGAACCTTTACTGGAAGTCTGAATAAATTAGAGGCAAAGATTCTTTCTATTGAGATGAAACTGCTACACCACATGGTAACTAAGTTATTTTTCTCTAGAAGTGGTAGACATGATCTTCTCTCTAGTCGGGACATCTGCATTATGTATCATGTAATTACTCAAACCCCCCTGAACCTCTCGGCATTGATGTTTGAGGCTATGAGAGAGATCTTGAATAGGTCCAAGGCACACTTGCCTTTTGGTATGGCTCTCACTTTAGTATTTAGGAGGTTTGGAGTTAGCTTTGAGGGGGAGACAGTAGCTAGGCTATCTCACTCCGACACTATCAACCGCCATACTTTGCACCGCATGAGATTTTTCAAAACTGATGGTGGTTGGACAAAAGGTGTAGAAGAGAGAGCTGAGGATAGAGCAGAGGAGGAAGGACCATCCTCACCCCTCCGTGATCACAGAGCAGCTTCACCAGATATTCAGTTTATTTCTGATCACGAGGCTGGTCCGTCAGAGTCCGCGAAGAGGCATACTTCAGTTCAACAGCCAGACAGTAGAGTACATCCTTCAGAGATCAGATTGGCTGATGATCAGATAGAGATGATATCTCAGCGTGTAGCTTCCATACTATCTCGTCAGTTGGATACTTCAGCTTTTGGACAAAGATCGACATCTCACGATGTATCTGATCAAACACTGATCCCTCACATCTTCACTGTTTTTCAGATGATTGCTGATCAGTCGGTACGCATTGAGCAGCTTGAGGGTTGTATATTGAGACTGACTGACAGAGTATTTGACTTGCAGGGGCAAGTGTTAGTTCTAGCCCATCCACAGCCGCATGAGGACATTACTGAGGTCTCAGACCTATCTGCGAAGGCGGCCAGACTACGAAGAGTCTTAGAGAGTGGTTTTGACTTCCTGAGGAGAGAGATCAGGGGCTCTAGTGAATATGCTTCTACTCAGTTCAGTGCCCTGATGCAATCTGTTTCAAGAGCTCTGAACCTTCTGGACACCATCAGACTCTCACTCGTAGCTCAGTCCTTTGCTTCTCAGCCTTCAGGATCTTCTCACCCCTCCACTCGTGCTGGCACCTCTACCTGTGGCAGAGGCAGACGCGATCGAGGTCGAGCTCGTGGACATGATCCTTCATCTCCTCATCCCATCTCTGATTCATCAGACTCCGATCCGTCCAGCCATGATATCTATTAGATCCAGTGTAGTCTGTCCTTTCTTTAGTTTTTGTTTAGGATCTATCTTGTAGGCCATATAATATAATGTTGACTGATTGACTCTTAGATAATTTCTATCCATATCTTTTGTACTCTAAGTTAACACTTATGTATTGAAACATCTATGTATTCAGTCATCTTTTGGATATATATATATATATATATATATATATATATATATATATATATATATATATATATATATATTAGATAGTTTCTATCCATATCTTTTGTACTCTAAGTTAACACTTATGTATTGAAACATCTATGTATTCAGTCATCTTTTGGATATATATATATATATCTTAGATAGTTTCTATCCATATCTTTTGTACTCTAAGTTAACACTTATCACTTATGTATTGAAACATCTATGTATTCAGTTATCTTTTGGATATATATATATATATATATATATATATATATATATATATATATATATATATATATATATATACTTTGACTTTCAATGAATATTTCTGAATGTGATCAAATTGAATTACTTTTAATTTGAGATTTGTGCTGTGAAATATTTGAATAGCAATATCTTTTAAATGAGCAAATTGGTATATCTTTTACGTTTGCTATATTGAGGAGGAGTAAAATAATAAGCAATAAAGAAACAAGCAATCAAAGAAGGAAGCTAAAGAAGTAAAATTGATCCCATCAAAAAGAAGGAATAGAGAAAATATATTCTTTTAAAAAAGAAGCAGAGAATCTCAATTGATGCTGTCAAAAAGGGGGAGTAGAGATTCAAAATCGAGATTGAGCAATAAGAGCAATAAAGATTGAACAATAAGCAATAAATCAAGATTGAGAAATAAGCAATAAAGAATGAGCAATAAGTAAATTGTTAAGCAAATAGGCACATGTGTCATATGCCAAAGAATCAAAATCAGCTTTTTCTTTCCAGACAAATGCACTTATAAGCAAATTTCAAATCTGTCTTCAAACTGCTTATGTTGCATTTCGTTCAAATACTTGACTATAATATTTAAGTGATGCATCTTCATAAGTTTGAAATTCATGTTCAATACTTTATATATGCTTTTGTTCAAGTATTTTATCATCATCAAAAAGGGAGAGATTGTTACTCCTTGAATTGATTTTGATGATTACAAAGCATTTGAGGGGGTTACTAATGATTTTGGCTTGGAAAAAGACTTATTGCATTTCAGGGGCAAAATCATAATTTTATCAAGACCTGATTCGGAAGCCTCAAGAGCAAGAACAAAAGATGTGCAATCTATTGGAGGCAATTTCAATATTTTTGGAAGTGTATTTTGTAAGAAAATCAAATTTTTATTTTTGAGTCGACCTCATGAGTCGACTCATGGCTAAAAGGGCTGAACGACACGCGAAAATTTTGGCTGGCACACTCTGTGAGTCGATCCCATGGGTCGACCCCTTAGCATGAGTCGATCCTATGAGTCGACCTCTGCTGCTCTGCAGGTCAAAATTACAGAACAGTCATTTTCTGCTCTTTTCCACAGAGGTCGACCCTATGAGTCGACCCATGAGCATGAGTCGACCCTATGAGTCGACCCCTGCGACGGAAAAGTTCCGCAACGGCTAGTTTTTAACCCGTTTCAATTGCATTTAATGCTCATTTAATGTGCTCTAACGGCTTTATTTCAGCCTAGATTACTCTCCATCATTATTTAAAGTTATATAAAGGGACTTAAAGGAGGGAATCAAATATAAGAAAGAAATTTGAAAAGGTTCTTCAAGCATTCTTTTTAACCCTAAGCAAGAGCCCACTTAAAGAGTTCAAGAAGCTTTTAATTCAAGTTCACCAACTCCTTAAGAGCTCATTCAAGTCTCCAACCACCTTGAGAAAATCAGAAAGAGCTTCCTTCTAATTGTGTAAAGTGTATTTAAAGCTTTATTTGCTCATCAAAAGAGCTTCATCTGTATTTCTGTGTAATTAACTGTAATACTCCTTTTTGAGTTATTGTTTTTGTTTTGGAAGGATTCCAAAACGTGAAAATGTTGATCCGAACCTTGAATCGGATTGTATTAGGTTGGCTTGTACTCGAAAAATAAGTGTTCTAGCTTGGGATAGCTAGAGTCGGAGGTTCTGACGATTGTATTCAGGTTGAATACAGTTTAGTGGATTTGAATTCTCAAGTAGGAACTTGAAGAGTGGATGTAGGTGCAAGGTTGGCACCGAACCACTATAAATCTTCTTGTTTGTATTGTGCTTACTTGCTCTCCTTTTAAATTTCTTTATTCTCTTGCATTCTTGCATCCAACTTCTACACCTTGCATAAATTACACTCTCCATATTTTTTTTGCTCATTGTTAAATAATCTTCATAGTTGTAAGTTAAATTTAAAATTTTTAGAAACCCAATTCACCCCCCTCTTGGGTTGCATAGTTGGGCAACAGCCATCGTCCTTCCCATCGCCACCACCCATCCACTGTCTTCTTCCTCACGATGGGCAGCGAAAAGAGGGGGGCCAAAGCTAGCACCTTCGTCTACAAAATCCGACTGGCGGCAGCCAGAAACCAACTGATCGATGGGCTACCGTCGTCTCCTTGACGACAGCCATCGGCAATCAAGGGAAAACCACCGGTCTATTAAGATCCGATGGTCTCAAGAGGATGACCGTGCGTGGAAAGAGGAGACAGTCGGCCGGCTATCTCTTTCTGACCCTCGCCGCCTTCTTCCATCGGCACGATCTCTGGTGGGGTGGGTGAGGGTGCCAGTGCGGGTGAGTGAGGGCAACGATGGAGGCGGCCATGGGGGGTGCAGGGTGTACGTTCGTCAGGGGGCAGAGGGCAATGCACGAGGGTGGGAGGAGACACGGATGATCAAGAGGTGGTGCCGGAGGCGCGATGACCGGAGGTGGGGTGAGGGGGTCGAGGTGTGAAGTGCGGGAGAAGGAGAAGGTGTGAAGTGCAGGAGAAGAAGAAGGAAGGAAAAAAATATAAAAAATAATAAAAATAAAAATAATAATAAATATTAAAAAATAATAAAAATTAAATAATTTAATTATTTAATCAAAAATAATTTTTTTCATACAATAATTTTTATCATTAAAAAATTAAATAAATATTTTAAAATACTAAATTAATAATAAAGAAACTTTAAAAATTTGATGTCATACTAAATAAGTCAATTAAAATTTCTAATAATTTTACTATAATATTTTCTATATGTATTAAATATAATAATTAATATAATTGATAATTTATTCAAATTATAAATAATTTAAATTATCAAATAATCTAAATTATTACTACCTGATAATGCCTCAAATACAACCTAAGATGGAGAATGCAGCCGAGTGCTTTGCCCATATTCAAAAATCTCGTCCCCTTGGCGAAACTCTACTTGACTCCTCTTTGAGCGTTGCTCGCATCTCGATCCTGGACTCATCTTGATGTGACAGTGTGTCTTTACCTCCGAGCCTATGAAAGCCGCTTCTACATCAAACGCGCCGGTATAGCGGGCGAATGGCCTCCACCGCCTTTGGCCCTCCATCCCCATTGGCCACCCTTCCACCTTCAACACCCTCGCCATTGACTCCGCCCTCGAAAACCGCCTTCACTTTGGCCGCCTCCGCTTCGCATCCCACCACCACCACTACGTCTACATCAGCCGTGCTTGGTTGCCTAGCAGCCAGCATTGCCAACCCGCTAAGTCCAACTCAACGACCTCGAGCTCACCGCCACCCTTCCTACTCCCACTTCCGCCGCCTTCCCGTCTCCACCACCTCCAAGTCTGTCACCATCATCGAGGACATTGACAAATCCCTCGACCTCTCCACTCGCAGGAAGAAGACCAAGTGCGGCGATGAACGCGACCACGAGCCTGACCTCGGTTTTGTGGGGGTTTGGTTTCATTGTTTCTGAAGTCGAGATGGAATTCCGTCCACATGGCAGGATGCTATAGCCTCCCTCTTCAAGTTGAAGTAGGACTCATTTATGAATTAAATTTTCACGCTAAATGTTCAGCCACCACCAATTTCTCCAGGCAGCTCAAGCAGAGTAGCCAGGCGAAGACCACAGGTTCTGCACCTTCGGAACAGTCCCCAGGTCTTATCGCAAGGCATGCTGCAGCATGCAGAAATGATATCGACAGCAAATGGACCATGCTTTTTTTTTTTTTGCCCACAACAAATTCAGTATAATGCATATACTAATGTCACAATTCCATAGCACAAGAATCCTAAAATCTCCATTGTAAGAGCATCAAGACAAGAATCTTGGAAATTTCTGCAATCCATATATCTCTTGTAGTTAAAAAACTTCAACAAGGCAACTGTATTATACATTTCTCATGTATTCATCTTCTACTATAATATAGCTTATAGTCAAGTGAACACAGGAGGGAAGGAGAAATATAAAACAATGTCAAGAATAAGAGGGAAAAGATAAAAGTGTGCATGAAGAAATACAAGTTTTAACGCTTGTAAGCTTATTCGCGAGCAGTCAGATTTTCAGCTGCATTGCATTCTTCCAGCAGAGTGACGATCTTATGTTCAGGGGCACTTATGGATGGCAATATGGTCCGTTTAGGTGGGGGGTTAGAGTGGGGCTTCGTTCCACCAGCTTCGGATTCAAGATGCGATCCTTCCTTTACAACCGGTAAGTTGGTTCTCATTCTTGCACTCGCAGACGACATTCGCTCCTTCCATATTCTTCCATCCTGATATTGGTCATCCATAAGAGCAGTTATATCCATTCTTGGCAAAGATGGTAGGTCTACAAGTTTTCCAATATCACCAAAATAGTGAATTCACTAAAGACAAATCAACTAGGCAGAAAAGCAAGAATGCAGGGAACTTTCAAATTTTATCAGGTTACTAAAGCCTTCGAGTTTGAAAATCTATGGTAAATACCATGCTAGTCTTAATAATAACGAGGCTGCTTTTAGGATGCTAGTCTTCACATCAGCTGACATGATAGATACATGGATTGTTCACCATCCCTGTTTCTGTTAGTGTCTGCTAAATTGGGGACCTTTGAGGTCCTTCAGAGGCTTCATGAGAGACTAAATTCAATGTGGCTCCAAATTAAGGCATATGAACCAAGACCATGTTTAGCAAGGTATTGGGTATAATATTGTTTGGGTATTTTCACCGATTCTGAGAGCTATCAATCAGGATATCAACCTCTCCCAACAGATATTGTAATTTGAACATTTTTAAAGGAATTATTGACTACTTTGTGGGCTAAATATTTGAAAGATGCAATGTAGGAACTCTGCAAGCCAGTCCACTATAAGCATTATAAAATCATGTAACACCATCTCCACTGAGATAGTATTTGATATAATAACCTTTTAGCATATGAAATTAGAGGGCATAAGTTTAGACACTGGGAGTTGGATGATTGGCATTTATTTGTACAATATGGATAACAGATAATTATTGCTAAAAATAGAGTACTTTCTTTTTTTCCATTGCCAGTTTAGCATTCAAAAAAAAAAAAAAGCATGCTCATCTGTGCAATCAAAGTAAGGAGCACTTAATCACCAAATGTTGTCAAACTCAAATCCCACATCTTGCTTGAAATGTCCAATTTCTGTGGTAGTTTCAGCTTATATTGGGAGAAAATGATCTGCTTTCAAATGAAACATACATTACCAAACAAAGCTAGTTGGTGTTGAACAGCAATAGACTGCCTTGAACTAATGCCAAACAAGAATAAAGAATATGTGACATATAATTGGTGAACAAATAAGCTAATGCAATAACTAAAAAAAAATGTGAGTATGCACTAGCAGACAGCAAAGAGACAATTATATGGTTAACATGAGAAAGACCAAAATTTCCTGCTCTTATTGAATCAATAGCAAAAAGGATTTTGCAAAACATGCACCACATTTATCCAAGGTGAGACAAAAAGGTGGCGTTCTGTAAAACATGATGTGATCCTGTATGAATCTGGCCAGAGAGCTTAGTTGACGACAAAATTTGTACGCATACTTTCATGCAAAAACAAATGCAGGAAATCGGGAACAGTTAATGGCATATAGAGAGCTTCAGCAGGTCACAAGAGTTCGACAATCAGTTTTATTATCCCATCTTTTATAACTTTATATATGCTTTATAACTCTAGCAAGAATCAAATGCTTAGATTTCTTGATTATAAATATGAGCTCTCTGAACATAAACTCTATTCCTACATAGGCAAAAATTGCTGTGTACTAGAACACTATCATACAATACACCCATATTTTATATGATACCAAAAGTAGATGGTAGCACCAATAAAACAACTGAATGTAACACAAATCCATAAAGAACAGTATAAAGGTATAAACTGATAAATAGAAAAATAGCTATGTCCAAGAGAAGCAATCACATCTGATGTTATACACGACAACATCCAGAAAACTATATGGTCATGTCATTAATTTTTAATCAATGCAATAATGTAGAATAATGATGACATGGATCAACTGCATATTTTAAACAAGCAGACATCAATATTATCTAAATTTTTATGATCTCAAAGAAAGGCAGGCAAAAAATAATAAACAACACAGGCCCCTGAAGATGGTACATGGGACATTGATTTATACACGAGCCTGGTTGCAAATAACCAGATCTTTACATGTTCGAATCCTTTTAATTAGTGCCTGAGAGAGAGAGAGAGAGAGGATAAGAAAAGTGAGAAAAATTGAGGAACAACGAAATCTAATTGTGTGACAACAAGAATTGAATGGCTATCACCACCAAACTCAATTGCCTGGTCAATATTTGTTTTTCTTTTCAACTATCACCATCATCTAGTGATTGGAAAACCAAACTGATGTGAAATAAAAAGTCATGAACTAAATTAAGGGAGCTCAAAGGAATAATAGCATAGCACTACCAAAAAAAAAAGGAATAATAGCAGAGCAGCAAAAGGGAGGAAACACTTACATTAAGTATTGAAGGTTCTGGTAGTGGGCATTTAACAGGTTGGTCATTGTTGAGAGGCTCAACTGGGTGTTCAACTGGCTTAAGCTCAACCCCTACTTCCACTCCATGGGCAGCAGTGGGAGGTGTTGAACCTGGTACCTCTGCATTGGGTGCCACTGTTCCCCCAACCTCCTGAAAATAGTGAGTTGAGAGAAAGAGAAAGAGAGAGAACAAGCTACTAAAGTCTAAAAGAGTGTGTTGATCAATCAAGGTTTTTTTGCAAAGAAAACAATTAGCAACTTCGTGCAGAAAACTTGGTCAACCAGATTACAGGGAAAAGAAGTTATCAATAACAAATAAACTATTATAGTTTTTTTTTCTGAAAAGGAAAAACGCTTGCAGTGGTAGGGGGGGAATTTTGTAAAGTTAAGATTTATAAAAATGACAAACACATTAACATATTACAAAAATCCCCAAAAAAAGGGAAACCAAACCAATATTACTGAAATGACCAAACTAGCCCAATAACATAATAGCTGCAAGTAATTCCAATGGAAACAAGGAATTTTCCAAAAATGTAAAACAGACGACAATAGTTCCAGAGAAGGCCAAGAGACCCACAGAACGCTCCAAAACATGGCAGTGAATTCAAGTAACAACAAAAACATGTTGGGTTGTTGGGTTCTTTTCTACTTGAATAATTTTTTGACTGGAAAATGACTAAAAAATCGTATAAATAAGGAACAAAAACAAAAGCATCAAACAATCGAGATAAATCTCGACTAAAAACACCGAGCAATCAACTGCACTCAAATGATTCAACACATCTATCAAATCCTGACATGAATTTTCCAAATATAAGAAAACTACACAAAGTCGTCTCCAAGTAACAACAGAAGTAGGAAAAAGGTTCTTTTTAAAAAAAAAGAAAAAAAAAAAGGTTCGATGTGCTTACGATCGCGCTGTTTGCCCGCCGGTGGCGGCTCCGTCCGCCGGAGAATCGAGAGAAGATCCCCACCATCTCCGCTGCCGCCGCCGCCTCTCCTTGGAACTCTTCTTCCACCGAGGTTGTTTCGCTAAATCAGGACTTCAGTACCAGGTAGAGAGAGAAGCTGCGGGCGAGGAAAAGGGAGGTGACTCGACTCGACTCCTTGCCCCGGATAACAAGGGGGATGGTAGGAAAAGGAATTCAGCTCACCGCTGGATAAAGGGGCGGTGAGGGGGCCGGTGAGCGGTAACTCGGGCAACCGCCGTTTCCCCTTCCTGAGTTCTTTCGAATGGCTAACTATAAATAGACCAGAGACCGAGAGTAGGTTGGATCCCGCGGCTGGTTTCCTGTATTCGAGATCTCCCGTGTGGGTCTTCCACACGCAGGAAGAGGTACTACAGTCGACGTTCGAAGCAGCGTCACTGGCTGGACGGTCACACGTGGCTCGCTAGGGAAGTCGAGCCGGCGACCGACGACAGAGACGGGGGGCCGAAAAACTGGGATCCGGTGGACGTCCTCGAACAGGGAACACCGGCATGTGTGCAGTCACAAAGAGCTGACGTCATGGCTCTGCGGACAAGGTATTGCTTTTCCTTAAAGGTATCGACACGCGTCGGAACAGTGCCGAGGGGATCGAGCCACGCTTTATTGTACTCGAAAGTTTGTGCTGGGATGTGATCTGATCTGATGTGATCCGGTCAGGACTGCAGGGCACGTGACTCCAGATGTGACACTTGGCAAAGTGGCGCGTCTTTTGTTCTCCTTGGTATGATTCGGGC
Source organism: Elaeis guineensis (assembly GCF_000442705.2). Classification (NCBI taxonomy): domain Eukaryota; kingdom Viridiplantae; phylum Streptophyta; class Magnoliopsida; order Arecales; family Arecaceae; genus Elaeis; species Elaeis guineensis. The sequence goes on from NC_026003.2 coordinate 119,395,565, forward strand.
GTGACAGGTACGGGGCTGATACGTACGGTCTTGTCACGCTTCAAAGATATGCCGCAACATAGGATCCAATGCTGTGTCAGATATTCTCTCATGTTCTCGGACAAGTGCCCTGGAAGATCTGGTTTTGAAGTCTCCCTCAAATTGTGTGATGCATGGAACAAGTGATTGAAAATTTGGACATCTTTTAGTCCCACAGTGAAGAGCGCATTGAGTGCAATCTCGATGACAATGTTCAACCATATAATTTATTTAATTTATTTCAACCGATTATAAATTAAATTATATTATTTATTTTATAAAAAAAATTATGTATGGACCTGAATTTTTGATTCATTTAACAGATAAATCAAATTTGAGTAAACAAATTCAATCAACTGTGTATCTGATATATTTTTTATCTTCAATATCTCGTGCTAAAATAAATGATCTTATCTTGAGTATATTTACATTGTAGGATGTGTGTTGCAATCCCCGGCGATGTGCACCCTGGCCCCAACTGGAAGTCATGTAATCTCTGTGGCAGAATATGCTTTGCACGTCGTACAATCTCAATAAGCGCTTGTTTAGTCGCGCACACAAGATGTGCATAGCAAATTCCTTACTCGGGAGGTGCTTGGACGATGCAGCATTGCGAAGAAAGGATATTTTCTAATTAGACAAGTTTTAAAACCATAGGATTCCGAAAAGATGAGGATGAGATAAATTAGCTTTTAGATTGAATTAGTAATTGAGATTTTTTGGATTGTGATCTCACGAGCATGTGAGATCTCAACCTTCCGTCATCTTGAGTGTTCATCTCCTTCCTCTTGGGTGTTCTGTTGCATGAGCCTTGTCCCAAATATAAGCTGCCTAGTCATTTAAACACCCTTTAAATAAAATAACTACTCGTATTGTTTTTATTTTACCATCTTTGTGATGCTCTACCATTTCATGTCGACTGTTCGGGACTGAAGATATCAATTTATGGGTTTAGGTGACTATGAACACTAACAGGATTGGCGAAGTCGATCACTTTGGCAACTAAATCTGGTAGCTTTCATTCGCGAACTATCAGAAAGAATGACTTGACCAAGGTTTGAACTGACTATTTTTTTTAAAAAAATTTTAAACACTGGGAACCTTGCTTGCAGCACACATTGCTTAAGATGTGACAGCCACAATTGCTGAAGAAAGGTAAGTCAAATTATATTGGATTAGTTTGCACGGTTGGGGATAAAGCAACTGTTTGGGTCTATCCGTTAGCTCCGAATTTTTGCCTCATAGGGCACATTTTACTGTGAACCTCTGGAGCTTTACTCTCACAGTTGCTAGCTAAGTGTTTTTCTTCTTCTTCTTCTTCTTTTTTCTTAATAAGTACCTATCATATGCTAACAACAAGATGAAAATGCTAATTTTTCATGCCTTATCTTCAAAACCCATCTCTTTTTTTGACTGGTTAATATTCCTCATACCACGTGGGGCAATGATTACTTGATAAAATTTTGTATTTTTATGCAACTTTATTGTCATACTTCCTGATCGTGGAAAAATCAGCCAATTTGATAGCAAGGAGATTACAAAGTAAAAATGCTGTTCTGATTTGTGCCTCAATAATCTAAATCTTTAGGGGTTTCATACGCTTAGAAATTAAGATTGCTGTAAAAAATGTTAATTATTTCACAAGTTGGGTAAATCATGCTTAAATTTTTTTTAACTCCAGGATTTAAGAACCCAGAGCAAACTTGAAGATCTAGGTTCCGTTCCCATCAAGAGAGTTACAAGATGACAAACTTGCAACCTTATGTCCCGTTTGGTATTGCCTTTGTCGTATGTTTTAGAAAATCGAACTACACTGAACTAGTATGTATCATGAAACCCCTCTATCATTTAAATTATTTGAAAAATGTATAGAGCTTTTGCAAGCAGAAGTTTATACTCCACAAATCTATATGGAAACAAAAACAAATATAACAGTACCAAACAGACTTGTAACATACTTGAACCTATGTATGCATTTCAAAGATACCCTTACTATGACGTATTCAAGATGTCGGCGGCATTACAGGAAAAAGTATCGAGTAGCGGTGCCAATTACATCACAGACATTGACTGAGGAAGGAGCTTTGCGTGAGAGACGCCTATAGCGGACCCAATGACTCGATATTTTATATTTGTGCGAAACGCCCGATCCGAGACCATGTACCCAACCCCTGAGTCCACTTTTCTGATGATGTATCATAGCCGTTACTCAAATAGGAAAGTTGCATACAAATTTCGGGAAGGGCCAGTAATTATCAAGAATAGATGCCAAAATACCAATCAAATTGGGCTCAAGAACAACGATGGTTTATCACCCAGAGATTTCAACAGATAGTACGAGGGTTAAGGTAGTCTCCATTCGAGGAGGTGGAATCATTAGGCGAGACAATTATTCGCTCTTATCATACTCGTTCAATTTGGTACAATTAAGGCACAGAATGAAGAAACCGTGGCAATAACGAGCAAGCTTATCAACAATCAAAACATTATATCCAAATGACTCATTCTACACGGAAAATAATTGGTTATAGTGATACTATTTATAGTGATAACGTATGTAACGAAAACAATGATGCTAGCATGAAGAATTAGTCACGTAGAACTTAGTTACGTTGGATGAAGTGCAAGTGTACAGGAAACACCACTAGAATTTGAACGCCACCAAAAGAAACTGAACTCAAGATTTATGCTTATATTTGACCCAAATGCTTACCTTCAAATTAGATCGCAAAAAATGGGTCTCCTCGCGGCTTCCCCATCTCTGTTGTCCTTTCATGGTAGCAGTCCGTCTCTGTCCCAGCACCATCCGGTGTCTAAATGGCTCATGCCAATCACCTCGCTCTTCCTCGGCTTCAGATCTAGTGGTCTACCGGAATTTACAAGATCCGGCGTGTGATCACGCCTTGGTGGGTAGTGGTTTCTGGAGGAGGGCGGTGAGGTAGACCTCGCCGTAGCGGAGGCCACCGGCGTCAGTCTTATTCCCCACCGCCCACTTGATGATCTTGTACCCTAGCCGTCCGATCAGTGGCGCGTATACGGCGTCCAGATCCGGCCCCTTGCAGAAGAAGTGGTCCACCCAGAGGAACCCCCCGGTCCGCAGCACGCGGTCCGCGTCGTACAGCAGGAACTCCAGCGCTGGCGCCGGGATCCAGCGGTTCACGGCGTGCCCGGTCCGTACCAGGTCGAGCACGCCGTCCTGGACCGGGAACCGCTGCTGGAGCGGCGCGTGGAGGGGGACGACCCCACGGAGCGCCGCCGCTTCGCTGTAGGGGGCGCCCAGGTTCATGGTGGTGGTCAGCACCGTGGCGTTGGTAAGGAGGCGGAGGCGGGCAGCGAGGGTACCGGTGCCGCCGCCGACATCGAGGGCGAGGCGGATCGGCGCGGCGCCAGCGGTGCGGGCCAGGGAGAGAAGCTGGGTTAGGGGGAGGTCGAGGACGGACTTGGCGGAGAGGAAGCGGGAGGCTTCGGTCTTGGGGTCGAAACCAAGGGAGGCGGGGAGGCAGGAGAAGGAGCGGCAGGGGGCGGCGGGGGGCCAGAGGACAGCGGCGTCGGGGAGGGAAGGGGGAAAGGGATCGGAGGGGAGTGACAAAGGGCTGAGGGGCTTCGGTGGGGTAGGGGAGAAGCAGCGGCGACGGGGGAGGGGGTGGCAGCCACGGAGGAGGAGGGGCTCAGCGACGGAGAGGAGGTCGCGGGGGCAGGGGGCGAAGGGGGTGTAGTTCATGTAGCGGTGGAGGAGGTCGGGATGGTCGGAGCAGGCGGAGGCGATGGGACCGATGTGGGAATAGAGGAGGAGCTCTGGCGGGGTGGCGGTGGCGGGGGGGGAGGTAGATGAGGCGGAGGAGGTGGAGCGGAGGCGGGTGAGATGGGCGATGGTGGCGCGGATGGTGTGGAGCTGCTGAAGGAGGTGGTCGGGGACGTCGGCGGCGGCGGGATCTAGGGTTTGGGGCGGACGAGGGGAGTTGTTGCGGATAGAGGAGAGGTGGTAGAGGGAGAGGATGTTGGTGGCCACCATGGCCACAAGGAGGAGAAGATTGAGGCCCATTCCGATCCCCATCCCCATTCTCTCCTTCTCAGCCACCGCCCTTCTTTCACTCACCCTCTATCACATTGGCGAGTAGTGGGAGAAGTTGGGGAATCTTGCGTACGGTACGCGCTTTAATTTATTGATAGTAAAAGAAAAGGGTGATGGGTGGTTGTAGCTGGTCTGGTTGGGATTAACGCAAGGTTTTACTCAGATCCAGGGTTTAAGTGGATCTCAAGGAAACAATAATTTTCATCAGTGAGGTAAAAAAAAAATTTTGCTGCGACGATGATACCACGGTAAATATATCACAATTCAATAAAAATATTTATATTTTATCAATTATTATATATTTTATTAATTTTTATGATGATATTTTATATTATTTTATAAATTTTTAATTTTTTATTAATTTATTATAAATTTGATATGATATCATTATTGTAATGAATATTTACTCATAAGATTGTTGTCTAATTGAAAAATTTATTTAAGATAAAAGGTCTATGACACTTGACACCTTATTGAGGTGTGAAGATTGCTTGACATTTTATCCTTTGAAATCGGGGGGAAGAAACCAATAATTTGAGATATTATATTTCAGAAGACTAAGCTCTCTCATTCGAAGATAATGATGCAACTCGGCACTCATAGAGGTCTCATCATTTGACTCATTATTCAAGAAAGCAATCTTTAGGCATGGTTTGTTAAGTTTTAAGAGGATGTATTTTTTAATTTTTTAAAATATATACATATTTGAGTAGTGCGAGCACCCACTTGTATCAACAAAATGTAAGATGTGGAATTTTGAGTGATCTCTATCAACCAGAGGAATTTAGACTTGGACTTTGAGGTATGACTTTCCTGGGATCACTCTATGAGATTATGTTATTAATAAAATATTTATATGAAAAATTAGGCATCATGCTATTTCTTATGAGTTACTTATTCTATCTAAATTGTAGCTTTAAGTATATAGAGGCCGGAGGTAGCTGTAGTTAGAGCATGAAGTCCTTTTCGCAATGTGTGGCAATTCTTCTTTGGGGCAATTCGCAAACTTTATTACCTTTTAAAAGATGTGAGGCATGGGATCTTTATCACTAGCCTACCTACCTTCATTGTCCCATCTATCTCCCTTTCTTAATCCACTGGCTACTTGATAATTGAAATCTATATTATGGTGATCACTAAGAGGGGTTTTATAAACAATCCTTGTGACATGAACATGCTTTAATATTTTCAGACGCTTAGCTTGACGATATAAGAATATAAATTTTCTCCTTTCTTCTTGGTGGAGGATCTTGTATTTTACTAAAAAATTATCCTTATCTTATCATATGGTTTATTGAAGCATTATATTTAGGTTATATAATGTGCCCATTTATATCTTCTTCTTAACATTTGGGTTTGCATGCTCCCGACTTATTGAAATAAAAATCTTTGTTTATTTTGTTTTCTTTTTTGGTAAACACCTCTATATTTCAGAATGGGAAGATGCCACAGTGATATTTCTCTAGGAAGCAAATATGCCTTCGATTAAATTTATTTTTACATCACAAATTTAGTCTACATAAATTAGAAAAAAGTTGTAATGACTCACATAGAAGGGAAAAAAAATGCAAAAATTGCAACAATCCAAACTTTACTCAAAAGGAGTAACTAAAAATTATTATTTAGATTTTTTGATTCTATATAACTATATAAGATATTTTCAATGCATAAATGGTATGGAACTAATTGCACTCTTGTACAGATTCTCATATACCTTATTTGTTTAAACTGTGGCATTATCACTAGGCAAGGGATCAAAGCATAAAGATCCCATCACAATCATCCTGGTATTTTTGGATTAACCATGAGCTTATTTTGATGTTTGTAATTGGATTTGATTGGATTTGAACACTTAGTATAGTGAAGATGCTAATACTTAAATGGAGGTAGTATTTTAGGATTTATATAGATGGGTGTTTAACTCCAAATTGAATGTGAGTTGAAAAAGTTTGAATATTTATATGAGATCTGGAAATCCAAAATAATAACTTTTAGCATTTAGCTAAGGTCCTGAAAATAAAAAGAAACTCTACTGGCTAGTCTTCAAATCAATTGATATGTTTTAGCATCACTATTTGACTAACCATGGGACTCAATAAAAAGCAACTAGATCTTTTTAACTGTTTTGATGTAAAGCCAGCTAAATAAGTTTGCAAAGCTAGTCAAAATATTTGAATCCTATCATCATCCTGTGAAATCCAATAAATGACCAAGAAAGGATTTAGTGATAAAAGAGGCTCAAGAGCACCCAGAGGAGGGAGAGCCACCTACCTATTACCACAAAATAAAAGTATAGGGGATCACCATTGTTGTGATGTAGAGAGAGCCTTTTAGTCCCATATTAATTATGAGTCAAGAGGAAGTATGGCTTATATAGATTGGAACCTTTTCTCCCACGTGAGGTATCTTTTAAAGGACAAAAACGTAAGGCTCTAAATAACCACGGCCCATTGAAGCCTAAAGCCTACTGAAGCCTAAAGATGGTCATGAATCAAAGTGGTCAATACCTCACGTATGCGGGAGCGGAGGCATAAGCCAACCATCTGAGTCATTCGACCCCTTGACCCATGACCGCAATATTGGCATCGTCTGTAGAAATACCTCCTGTCCACACATACTTCCTCTTGATTCAGGGACTGTGTTGTGCTGTAGAGAGGGTCTGCTTAATCTTACATCGATTATGAGTCAGAGGGAGTATGGCTTATATAGATTGGAACCTTCTCTCCCATGTGAGGTACTTTTTAAAGGGCAAAATCATGAGGCTCTAAATGACCAAGGCCCATTGAAGCCTAAGACCCATTGAAGCCTAAAGCATACTGAAGCCTAAAGATGGTCATGAGTCAAAACAGAGAATACCTCACGTATGTGGGAGCGGAGGCATAAGCCAACCATCTGAGTCATTCGACCCCTTGACCCATGATTGCAATATTACTGTTGGGGCAAATCAATCGACCTCTGACTCCGACTCTACAATGACCGACTCCGACTCTACATTGACTGACTGAACATATTGCACCGACTCACAATCAGTTGACCGATCTACAGTCGACAACTATTGATCAACAAGCAAACGACTTGATCAACCTCTAACCTAAGACTATCGACATATCAGAGTTATTAGTCGATGTTCGTTCGGATCTTCTACCAACTTACATCTACCGACATATCAATATTACTGACATATAGTTGATCAATCTGCTCAACATACTATAATCATTATGAACGATTATCGACTACGTGTCATGGTAATTAGTGAGGATTGACGATCCACTAACTCCATAATTATGGTCCGATGATTTAGCACCATAAAAAGTGAGACCATGTGCTCGATGGTTACATCAGAATCATCTATAAAAGGAGGATAAGTGAACAATACTGGTAAGACACTTCTGAGCCAAAGCTCTACTATTCTCGATATTCAAATCTACTATTCGTCAATTCTCTCTCTGACTTAAGCATCGAAGGATCTCCGTCGGACACAACTCTAATCTATGAGGATGCTATTTTGTAGGTGCTCATCACCAGCGATAGGCGATAGAGAGTTGGCTGCAACAGATTGACGTGCTAGGTAGAAAAAAATTTATAGTTAATCATGTCGAAAATCAGAGCCCAACATTCAATCGGATCGACGAGACACTCTTCCCATCGAAAAGATGCTCCTCTCCCACCTCCGATAACAGAGCCTAGTTCCTCACATGCTGTGGTCACCACGGATGTCCAGATCGCTGCACTTGTGCAGCAGATGAATATTTTGATGGAGGCGGTCAAAAATCTCCAACAGCAGCAAACTCAACAACAGCAACAGTCATCGATGGAGCAACTGGTGGTACAGTCGGTGCCATCCAGGCACAGCCACCGTCCTCCGTGGTGATCATATTTTTTCTCCTCGGAGTGGCATCTCGACATTGTCATCGAGACGGACAACCACATTCTCGGCACTCTCACTATGCCACCCATCATTCATGGCATTCCTTTTCTCCTTCCCGTCTATACAGTATCTAGAAGAAAAAATGGTGCAGACATGTTCTGCTTCTCCTTCAAGCTCATTGGGAGATTTCACCTTTGGAGTTTTTCAGCAACGATGGCTAGACAACTATGAATGCAAGTTTCAAAAAATTGACTGCCGACTTGTCCGACTTCAGGTGGAAGGTCAGAAGTCCACTAGTGGCTACGACTTCCACACTGTCCAGCCTCTCTCTCAGCACATCTTGGATGAGCCGATCTCATCTCGGTTCAAGATGCTACAAGTGGAGCCATACGATGGCTCCACCGTCCCAATCGATCATATGGAGAGCTATAAAGCTCTCATGATGATCCAGGGGGCAATCGACTATTGGATGTATGTCCTAGAATCCAATCTTGACTGACACATTTCATATCTCTAGGATATGATTTTATACTTATTGGGTAGTTATATTACCATTCATATCTACGTGTCCATGAATCATTCAAGGAATTAATAAGATGATGACACATATTCTCAAAGAGTTAAAAATTTGAGGCATATGTCATTGATGATTGATTCTTAAATTACTTCTGATCATAGGATCATCATGAGGATGGTGATTGATCCGGATAGATCAGTGTACGGATCACTTTCTTCGGACAGATGGATCTCAAGTCTGCAGTGTAGAGATACTGAAGCAAAAGTGTAGATGGTTGTTAGAGAATAACTAGCACTGAACGTGACCAACACGAGAAGTCACATGGATATCTACACACTCATTAGTGACTTTCTCGATGTTGCAGTTGTATGACTGATCTTTTGACCTGAGATGACACTACTGCTCGCAATGAGGCTGCTAAAATTTGACTGACACATCAACATGGATCTCAAGGAGCCCATGTAGTAGATGTTGGCGACAGTTGGTCCACTGTAGGAGTGGGGTGTGCATCAAGATGAGATCTATCGACTCTAACAGAAGGGAGTAGTTCTATGAGATTTAAGAGGTTGAGTCTTTAAGTCAATGATTATAGCAGTGTGATTGATGGAAAAGAATTTTCATAGAATCACATATGGACTTAAACTGATTGAATCTATCATATGATCGATATTGAGGTTTGATGATTTATTTATGACCTGCTATCTAGTCGAGACTCATGATAGAGGGACTGAATCACACGTTAACTACACTTAGATATTCATTTCAGTTCTACTAGGTTGTCACTACATACTGGTAGGTATCACTAGTGGATTGTGAGAGCTCACTAGGGTTGTTCTAGATCGACAATCTTTGTTGAGTTAGAGTGAAATTATTCCGATCCATTGAAAAGAGTTTCAATGATATGATGATAGAGATCACTGTATGTCTCACTACTAGATAGAATTGAACCTATGAGATCACACAACAAAGGGATTAGGCCTAGAATAAGTAATTAAGCTTATGAAATATCAATTGGGTTTAGAAAAATCTATTGGGTTTATGGTGACCTTGCTAGCACATGGTTGGACCTAATTTTTCTTTTCGTTGGGATTACTTATTTGATAAGATAATTCTAACTTAATTACCTGCTAATAACTTACATGAATAAGATTCATGAGACTCCAATTATTGGATATCTAAGGTTATGGATCACATAAATTAAGGATGCAAGTCCCTTATGAATCTCCTTAATAGTTATTATGGGCGCCACTTTGATTTGATCAATTTGGACGTGTCCATTAATTAGAGGACCTTTTATTTTCATATGGGGTATCTCTTGGGTGTGTTTTAAAGTGTCTAATTATGGATGCAACGGCTTCAATTATTGGCGCCTAATGGGCTTCCTAATGTAAGTTGGATAACTTAAGTTAATAGGAATCCTAATGCAAGTAGGACTTGTATTATGAGATTGAATAGGATTCAATCCTTATGCCTATTTAAAAGGACCTCCCCTAAAGTCCCTAGAGCATCAAAATCAGCAGCCCCTCACACCCAAAGGCTCTCCCCATGCTCTCTCTTCTTCTCCCTTTCTCTCCTCTTGGGTGTTCTATACACCCTTTTATTGGACGCACATCCCAAGGAGTTTCATGCCCAAAAGAGTTTGGATGCCTCTTCCTTGATGGTTTCTAATATCTGGTACTAGCACATAGCAAGGAGAAACTCTAGAGAAGAAGAGAAGAAGAAGATCAAGGAGAAAGATCAAGTGTTGATCGCGATCCAAGTTTCGTTCAGATTCAGCAGGCTGAATTTTGAAGAACAAAATTTAGATTAAAGAGGATCATTTCAGACTGATCTCGAGTGGATACTCATAGAGGTCGGATACTTGTGTGGCTAACAGAGAGTCTCATCTCTTCCAGATCTAGATTTGAAGAAAGAGATTGCGAAACAGATATGTAATTTGATCACAATATAAATTTCAGCATATATCAATTTCAGCATATGAAATAGATCCATATGGTTTTATATTTTTATGCATGCAAAATTTAAATTAAAAGTATTTTAATCTTATTCTCTACTACGATATTTAGAAAATAAAATTTTTAAAATATATATACATGCATCAAACCCCAAAATCCAACATCGACACCCTCTTATGCATCGACTTCTCGACAACTCTTCAGAAAGCTGCTCGGGCCTGATATTCCGGACTTCAGTCGAAAAGCATTGACTCCTTCGAACAGCTCAAACATTCTTTCGTGACCCACTTCAGCACTAGTCAAAGGCTGCTACGAACATTCGATAGTCTCTTCTCAATCAAATAAGAAAAGACTGAGATACTAAGAGACTTTGTGGCTCGTTTCAATATGGCCATGCTTGAGATCAGAGACCTCAGTGAAGATATGGCTGTATCGGCCATGAAAAGAGGTCTGAGGGGATTTAAATTAGCATACTCTTTAGACAAAACTCTCCTCCGGACCTATGCTAGCTGAACTTCTCGAGTGCACGTATAAGTATATCCATGCGGATGAGGCTGCTTCTGACTGACGTTAGACAGAAGGTAAGGGTCAGAAGAAAAAATAAAAGAAAAATGGAGTTCTAGTCAAATCAAGTCGGTCACCTTTTAATAAGCGAGCTTCACCCTGACAATAAAATCTGAAGTCGAACTATGGCAGGTATAATACCTACAGCCCCCTCCACCAATGAAAGCACCATCAAGGAACCATAATTAAAGAAAATACTGTCGATTCCATCGTGATCACGGTCACGATACTGAACAATGCATCCAACTCAGGGATGAGATAGAGGCCCTGATCCGACGAGGCTACCTTGAAAAATTTCGAAGGGATCAACCGACTTAACCTCCTGCTGATCGACAACCTCAACCACAACCTGAGGAGATTATCAACAATCGGCCAATTGCAAGAGCCATTAATATGATCTCTGGACGACCAAATTTGGGGGGAAACTTCTGAAGAAAAGTCGGCAAAAAGCGATAATTTGATGATGTAATAACTTTTTCGAAAGTAGATGTTCAGAGAATTCAAACTCTCCATGACGATGCTATCATTGTTTTAATAATAATTAGCTAATAAAAACTTGATGGATATTTTATTCTACTCGACTTTCTTTCGAATGTGACTACTCGGTGAATTCAATATACTACATTGCCCACGTTTGTCAATAAAATACTAAATTTTAGAATCACTAAGTTCGACCAACTATTAAGTAATGGATAGTCCATTCCTATCGACATCAATATTTCAATTTTTACTATAAAAACTGACATACAGAATATATTTCGACTTTCACTGTAAAAGTCAGAAGATCGACTTTATCTCGGCACTGACTATATTTTGATTTTCACTATAAAAATTGGAGAATTGACTTTATCTTGGTATAGAATATATTTTAGCTTTCACTGTAAAAGTCAAATTATCGACTGTGTCTCGATGCAGAATATATCTGGATTTTTCACTATAAAAATTGACTTCAACTATACTTTGGCTTTCATTGTAAAAACCACAATACCGACTATGCCTCGATACCAAATATATTTCGACTTTTCACTGTAAAAGTCAATTATGCCGATTTAGTCTTACCTAAGAGGAATGCTATGCCAATATGACCAAGATTAGATTGGAATCATACTGACTTGACTACGGTCGGTCGAAGGAATTCGACTTACCATCGATTATCAGATAACTTGACGTACAAATTTGACTAAACATCGGACGCAGGGTATTCGACTTATTATCGTTTATCCTAATTCTTATAAGTATATCAGAAGAATATACAACTAATGGATGATCTTACAAATGCTATCGAACATTTGATTTGTCAATTGATGTTCAGTAACTGAATAATTACTCTACATTGCAAACATACAAAAAAGAGAAAGAGTTTATACTTAGAAAAAGAGTTCTTTTCATTTATTGCTAAAAAGAGATTACAAAATTAGACCAAAGTCCGATTACAAAATAGTTTGATTACAAAAATAAAGCAAAAAAAATTACACTAATCATCAGTCGTCATCTCCATCTCTTTGCTCTGGTGTTGTATCGACGATTTGAACAACTTCTGATGTTGTCATCACTGTCTGCAGTCGATGCGACTTCTTTAGCAGTTCCATCTTCGGGAGCAAGAGGGATGATGCGGCTCAAGTCAAGATCTGGATATAACTTCCCGATTGCCTCACTTGGCCAACCATATCAACAGCCTCACCCACTCATACAGGAACATAGAAGGGCTTCAAATTTTTCATCCATTGTCATTAACATCCTTGGCTGCATGGCTAAGACAAGGATATAAAGCATATAATGGTAGCTCGTTCACCCGCTGCAAGTAAGACAGGAGTGGAATATATCTGAAATCCAGTAATAGTCTTCAACCATCCTGCCTTCAATGAATGATACCTCAAGGAGCACTGTTCGAGCCGACAGCACCAAAACTGACTCAAGAACTAATGTTCGATGGTAAGTCAGATTCCCCTGGCACAAATGAAGCAGCTATCCAATCTTTCTTCAGTCAGAAAGGTCCAGCTTCGGATGCGCCCCTCTTCTTGACAGTATGCTGATAAATATTGATGTATGATATTCTTGCCTTCGGCTATATAGCTGCAATCAATACAAAGGCACTGCCATGTCCTTCAATCGAAGGAAGTTTTCTCGATCATCGACCTCCATCTGACTGTTCTTATTGGGGTCGATCTTTGGATCACCCCAGCGAGAAGGAAAACCTCAAGAAAGACAAAAGACTTAATCTGAAAGCTAAAAACAAAAAGGCGAAGGAGGATCTTCTGGCATTGGGATGATCTTACGACAGAGTTTCTGCAGCAGAGATGAAGATAAAATGCAAAGTAAAGGCTTGATTGAAAGTGATCCTATATATATAGGATCCCTCAACGACCAAGATGAAAGAGATCAAATCAAAGTCTTATCAAATGATGACACATGGCAATATCCAAACCAATCATAGATCGGACGGTTCGACGTACCTACTTCTGATCATGCCACCTCACCATCATCCGTGCGAACAGCTTCGGTCCAATATTGTTCTGACACATGGACAAAATCTACTTGTCAGAATTGTATCACCCGATACCGAATTATCTTTCTGAAATGACGTCCGATATGGACATCCGATATAACTATCCTATCAATATGACAGTTTAATGATAGTTCTACAGCTGACTCTCATACTCCAAAGAGACTAGCAATCAAGTCGGGGCTCGATTCGACACATGATGACTCCCTTCATCTAACATGATAGACCACATGATGATATATATGTCGGATCATCTTGGACTTGGGAGTGGGGGACAACTGATGGGGCAAATCAACCGACCCCCAACTCCGACACTACAACGGTCGACTCTGACTCTACATCGGCTGACTAAACATATTGCACTGACTTACAATTGGTTGACCGACCTACAGTCGACAACCATCGATCAACAAGCAAACGACTTGATCAACCTTCGATCTAAGACCATCGACATATCAGAGTTACTAGCCGATGGTCGCTCAGATCTTCTACCAACTTACATCTACGGATATATCAAATTACTGACATATAGTCAGCCAATCTGCTCAACATACTGTGACCGTTATAAACGATTATCGATTACGTATCACGATAATTAATGAAGATTGACGATCCACTAACTCCACAATTATGGTTCGATAATTTAGCACTATAAAAAATGGGACCATGTGCTCGACGGTTATATCAGAATCCTCTATAAAAAGAGGATAAGTGAACAGCACCGGTAAGATACTTCTAAGCCAGAGCTCTGCTACTCTCGACATTCAAATCTACTGTTCACCAATTTTTTCTCTGACTTAAGTATCGGAGGATCTTCGCTGGACACAACTCCGATATGTGAGAATGCTGTTTTGCAAGTGCTCATCACCGATGATAGGCGAGAGAGAGTTGGCCGCAACAGCCATAATTTCATATCAATATCCACAGGCAATTCATCATGCAAGAGCTAGGATATACCAGATAGATGCAATTCTTGTTGACCCCCAACCTAGCGAGATTGATGTAGGCAACATGGAAGCTGTTGAAAAACTCAATAAGCCTAGACTGTCCATATGCGCCCACTTTATTTTTTTTAAGTAATTTTTAAAGTTTGAACCTTGAAGCTCCTCAAAGATAAGTTCGTTATGGATAAGATGACAATCAATTATCTTAATGATATACTCTAACTGAACCAAAGCTCACTGATTCAAAATCGAACCCGGTATGAACCAACTAATAGTACAAATTGATACGCCCTGTATCTGATCATATTGGATCCAAATTGACACAAAAATGAGAGAGAATCGAGGAGGAAGGAAAAAGAGAGAGAGGGTGGAGGGAGGAAGAGGAAGGCCATGGAGATGCCAGTGGATGTTATCGAGAGACCGTCGAGATCTTTGGAGCTTCATGATCCTCCACAAAAGAGATTAGAGAGAGACAGAGGGAAAGGAAAAGAAGTAGAGGAAGAAAAAGATGATAGAGAGGCCGTTAGAGGGCCACCAAATGGCCATCGAAGGACTGTTTGGTAGCTGCTGGATGGCGGAAATCCACTCTTAGGTGCCGTGGGTTCAAAATAGGGACCGGACATGCATAAGGCATGCAGATTATATTATGATGGGTGAGGATATTGGGAGGAGAATCTTATGATCTTATTAATATTGAGTACACTCAATAAGCCATGGCCTATACCTTGAAGCGGGTTTATGTCACTCAAATAGAAGATTGAAATTACGTGCAGTAATGTAACATATCTTAATGATTCTTTGGAATGGGAGAATGCCGATATAGATTTTCAACTTTTTTGATTGAAGGAAATATAGCTGTTGATCTTCTATTTGCCATCATAGGCACATCGTTGACAGGTTTCAATCCCATCTTTTCCTGTTCAATTGGTGGGCAACGATACCGGCTACCTCTTACCTAGATTAATTATAAAATTAACTAAGTAAATATTTTCCAAGCTTTTTTCCCCCCAATACAACGCTCTGTATTATTATATTCTGTATCAATTTTTTTGCTTGAAGGAAATATAGTAATTGATCTCCTTTTTGCCACCATAGATACATTGTTGACAGATTTCAATTCCATCTTCCTTATTCAATAGGTGGGCAACAGTTGGAATTGAAAAGAAAAATTATTTTATTTTATTTTATTTTCAGAATCTCATGATTTCAATGTAAGAAATAAACAGAATTAGAATCATATGATTTTAGTATATATTATAGAATTTCTCTAATATTCCCAAATATGATATATTAGCTAAAAACCTTTTAAATATTCTAATATTCTCTAATATGGTATATCGACTGAAATTTTTTTTGATATTTTCTGATGTTTCGTGATACCTCTAACATCTACTGAAAATTTTTCATGATATTTTTTGATATTTTCTAAGAGCAACTAAACTAGCTACCTCTTAGATTAATTATGAAATCAACTAAATAAAATATTCTCAAGGTTTTTTGCAATACAACACTGTATTATTTTTTTGTATTAAAAAATTGGTACTTTTTAACCTCAACAAAACAATACAAGGAAATCTCTGTTTATTCAAATAAGACATTTTCGTTAGCCTCACCTCTGTTTATTCAAGGAGTTACCAGATGTAGATAGGGCCTTGAAATCCAGACGCTAAGGCCTAATAGATTAAGGTTTGACGTTTAGGAGTTCAATCAAGTCTCCTGAAGAAACCCAACTACCAGTAGCAGCAAGAGTTACCAACTTATACACACCAAATCTAGACGTCCAAATGAATTAAAGGTTTTTGAGGGTTGAATTAAAGTTTACTGTTGAGGGTCTGAAGAAGGAAAAAACAAAATAGGAATTATTTTTTTTTGACTTATCAATCGAAAGACAGGTTTCCTTACGTAGCAGCGCTCTTTTCGCTTCAAGGCTTGAAGGAGGAAAGAAATAAGAACAAGGAAAGGTTTAGCTGTAACAGATTTTTTTTGTTTCCTTTTTTTTTTTAACCAGTCCATCGAAAGCCAGGTCTCCTTATGAGGCAATCTACCTATTTCCACACCATACAGCAAGTTTTCCATTCCTGGATGTTTTTTTTCCTTGTTCAAGGGGGATCCTCAACTATATAAACCCCTCTTCCTCCTCCCTCTCTGGCCCAGAATCTGCTTGTGCTACTTGTACAAACGCCTCTCCTTGCTCCTCCTTCTCCGGCGGCCTAGCAACTCCTCCTCATTGGTTTCAACATGGCTTCTCTTCCAAACAATCTACACGGCTTTCCTTGGTAAGATTAAATCAACCCTCCTGCTATCCTCTTATGTTTATAATCATGTTTTAACGTGAATCTCCCATCGTTTTTTTCTCAAGGGTCGGTGTGAAGGAAGAGGAGGAGGATCCGGGCTTCCATATGTCAAGTTCGCTGCGCCAATTTCCAACAACAAGGCAGGAGGGCACGCATGCAATGATGGTGGCTTCCACAGTTCCGAACAGTTTCATGAGGCCAAGTTCGAGCAGGGTCAATGCATGGACATCAGGATTGCCGACACCGTATTGCAACGCCGTCTTCCAGCAAAATACAGCACGTATCCATCGGCACCGAAGCAGCACATTGCATCCACAATCAGCCATACCAATAGGCCCTCCCAGCTTCAACGACAGGAGAGCCAATATAGAGTGCTCGGAGTTATTCTGCTTAAACCTGACGCATACTAACATGTCCAATTTCCTGATTTTACCAACTGAATCAGCGAAACGATTCTTCCCAGACGTGCCTTCTCTGATGTTTTGGGATCAGGAAAGCCGGCGGTGGTGGAATTTTGAACATTTTCGGTCCAGGGATCGGCAATGTTTCCAGCTCGTCTCGGGGTGGTCTTCGTTTGTCGAGGAGAAGGATCTTAAGACGGGCGATACTTTGGTTTTTAGTATATCCGTGGACCACGGGATTCTCCAAAACTCCTACTACATGATCGATGTAAGGAGGGCGGTTAAGTTATTTGGCACGGTGATCCATATTGATTAAATTGATGAAACATATGGTCGCTACTTGAATAGCAGGATTGTGAATAGTATCTCCATTTTTTTTTTTCCTTTTTTAATCTCCTTTAGTTGGTTTGTCTACACAATATCTGTTCCTCTTTTATTTTTTGACCAATGATTGGTATTAGTGGACTCATAGCACTCCTTTTATAACATGAATCTTTACTAGAAATATTTCCATTGTTGTATCACTTTTTGATGAAGCACCAGTTGGCACAACCGCTAAGCTTTTTCGATATCAATTAATTTGTGAATTTTCATTATGAGCATGTGATTTGAAAATCCGTGAGCATTGATCTATGCAATTACGTAGATGCATGACTGGCCATGCGTACCTTCGATGATGCTTCTTACAATGGGGCCACTATATAGCAAACTTTGTCTTAAGTTTTGATGCATAATATTAATTTTCCAAGACTATATATATATATATATATATATATATATATATATATATATATATATATATATATATATATAAAATTAAACTCAAAAGCTTTAACTTTGATTTCATGATGACTCCTCTACATCCATAAAAATGATACCTAACCTCTGAGTACCTCAAGCTCAGAAATCTAGCCTCAGTTGCAACCCCACAATGCTATCATGAAACCGCACACATCCACATAGTAAGTTAAAAGAATGGCAAATCAAAATTTTCTTGGAGATACTAGACCTAGATGCATATGCTTGAAATTTAATAGCTTGTATCCATATTAACTTTCTCAGGTACGTCATGGACATATGGTACTCTACAACATGAAATACCCATTTAAGAAAGTCAATGCCTAAAGTACTATATCCGATATCCAGAAAAGCAATCTAGTTCTAGTTATTTAGGTTCTCAAAAAGAAAATTGAAATATTGAAACCCCTACAAAACAACTGCAAAATATAAATATAATACAACATATTCATAAAATCATGCACAAACTTCACAAAATTCACAAAATCATGGTTAAATCACCACTCAAATTATCAAGAATTTCTCTAATTATTCACGGAGTAGTCGTTGCTGAATTATCAATGAAATATCTTTGAATAACTGAATCATTAATAAAATATTCAGCAATCTATCAAATTTATGAACTGTAATGAAACTATTCACAACCCAAACACTCTACGTAAATTAAATAATCTATCTTAGTTGTTATCTGAGGATTCATATGGGCATGAATTTATTTAGTTCCATATCCATTATTCGTTATGAAGATCTTGGATACTTATATGGGATCAAAAAATCAAACTAACAGCTTTCGACTAGTCTTTTTGGATAAAATTCTGGATTATTATAAATGAAATCATAGCCGATCCAATCCATGGCTTATATGGACTGAGGACTTAAACAAAGAGAGTATGTGAGACTAAAGAGAGTATATGTAGATCTGTGTGGATGTCTACTTAATCTCATATCGATTATTTATTGAAAAGGTCTTGGATACTTACATAGAGTCAAAGAACATAACTAACATTTTCTAGCTAATTTTTTTGGATGAGATTCTTGATTGTTACATGTTGTTTTGATGATTATTGTTCTAATTGCCTCATCATGCTTGTCTTTCCAAGCACTAATGCAAAATTTTTGGCAAGTGCGCACTTTTCTCCAATATCTAATTTTTTGATTTCTCCTATTTCATGATTTCAATTTTAAATATAGTCAATTGTTCCCCATCTATATAAAAAAAAAGGTTGAAAATGTCCTCTTCCGTAAGCCTACTAAAACCCTAATCACACTTCTAGCTGAATATCATAAACTAAAGATTTTTTATCCCTTCAAGATTATCTTAGAACTGAAGAGAAAACAGATTGAATTTCTAAGGTCTCAAATAAGAAAAATAAAGTTTTCCTATACCAAATTGTTACTTGTTGACAATTATAACAAAATTCTATCCAAAATAACAACTATGAAAACCCTAATAATTCTCTTTGCAAATAAATTTTAAAAACTAATAGCCTTCACATTACAAGGAACTGAAGAAGGAAGAGAAATAGTGAAGGATAAAAGTTCCATATTCCCTCGCACCTCATATTTTCTCATTCAGAATTTCAATTTAATCTTCTTCATTGTAGCAACTAAGAATAATTAAAACCCTAATATTTGTTTCTTGCAACCAAATCGAGTTTTAGAACCAATGAAATAAGGGGAAAAAAGAACACTTTAAGATATCTCATTTACTATTCCCACAAAATTCACCCCAATATAACAACTAATCATTCATGTGCCAACAAATTCAAACAACTACAAACTTCTCCAATGAAGACTAATTTCAGAATAGAACAAACTTGAAAAGATCTTTTTGTTTTTCGCACCTCATAGTTTCTTGTTCACCACGGGGAGATGATTGTTGGAAATCCTCCAAGAAGCCATTGCCATGGGGGAGGAGAAGAGCCGTTAAAGGTGGAAGCTTTCTTTGCTTGAAGAAAAGTCAAAGGTTTCGAGTGAGAAGTCTTAGAGAGAGGCTTTTAGGGTTCTGTTAGAATTTTGCCGAGATAAGGAAAGGGTGAAGATGAGAGCAGTAGAGCAAGTGAGCGACCGTGGGATAATGAGAGAGAGGATTAGAAGCTGTTATATTATAAAAGAGAAATTCTTTGTGCACCGCGGGTGGTACAGAACGCACGCACCATCCACGGTGATTAGCTCATGCATGGGGCCGGGGCATGATGCACGAAATTTTTTTTTCTTCCGGCCCCATGCATGAGCCAATCACCGCAGACGGTGCACGCGTTTCTGCACCGTCCGCAGCGCACAAAGAATTTCTCATTATAAAATGGCATTCAAATATATTTATAGGATTGCCAGTGAGCCAAACAGGCTGGACTATAAAACTTGTTAGGCCTATAAGTGGATCATGGGCTGCCAATGGGTGATAATGGTACATAACTACTGGATGGAAAATGATTGAAGGATGCATCATGCTTTGCCCTAATCAAGTATGTAGTATCAGGTTATGCTCGATTTGACAAGTACAATTTAAGCTATCTTAGATTAATCTTATTCTCCGAGCTTGATCTAATCCATTCACCAATCTAAAACAGAATATTTCCTTAAACAACTCCTAGTTTTGATAGGTATAAAATGGTTTCTTCTATAAAATCAAATTGCAGTGTTAATGTGCTAATATTTAACATTCTTTGGTGATAATCCATTAATAATCTGCTAACAATTATAGTGGTAGCGTGATCATGAGCTAAAAGTAAGAGCAAGTCTCAATGCGATGAGATGTACTTGGGATCGATTGGTCATCACAGTTTCCTGGATAGTCGAACGTTAGGGTCATTCTAAGAAAAAAATACTCATTATATGGGGTTTTTAGATCTTTATCACCGGTGTTTCAAGCATTGGTGGAACTTGGGAGATCGAAAGACTAGTTGAGCTTTTGCAAAACATGGGTCTAGGTAAAAAGCATTCCATCAAGCATGAAATAAATTCATTGTATATTATCATTGATCTCACTTTTGTCTCCGGCCACGCTCTACACCTATGATGAATAAAATATTTTGATTTCTTAAATCTTCATAAATATCATGTAAACACTAAGGATGTTACCTAGTCTCGTATCAGTAAAAATATACTTAACATCAGTCAACACTTTCTTAGTTTTAGGCCTACATTACATCAATCATTCTCATGTATGTATTATGAATGCTAAATATAAGCTGAATTGCCTTCCTTTGTCCATTACGCTAAATAATTATTGAGTCAAGGAAATTAAAAGACATGATATAAATAATTATTGTTTGAGATAATAAAAATGATATGTCCTGAAATTGACATTAGCAATATCATAGAAATTTAAAAAATTTTCAATCTTTGCAAAATATCAAATGAAGAGAAGCATTTACAATTTGATGAACATTTATCCAGGGTAGTTCTTAGCACATTTGACCAAGGAATTTCATAACTTGCTTCGATCAACTTCAAAAATAACTATTAGATAATGAAATCATGCAAGTCGTGGATGCAACATTACATCAAAATAGTTGAAGTTTAGAATAAATATTTGTATCATATGAGTCATGCAAGGGTTTGGTGGCACATAAAATTTAATTTTGCACTCAAATTAAAAAATTGTAACCTGTTGAATTAAAGTTGAATGGCTAAAGGTTAAGCCAATTTTACTCCTAGCCTATTATTTATTTATTTTATTTTATTTTTGGGTAAAAAATGCATACAGACCCATCATGGAGACTCATGCAAGCACATCTACCTTTAGGAGGTTAGTCGAGTCATAGACATCTCAAATTTTTGAAATTGAAGGAAATATAGCTGTTGATCTCCTATTTGCCATCATATATGCATCATTGCCAGATTTCAATCCCATCTTTTCCTTATTCAACTGGTGGACAAGCAAACAGGCTACCTCTTACTTACATTTTTTCTTTTTCGGTAAAACAGAGGAGCCATTGGCTATATATTAAGACTACATTGACAGTGTTTACATAAGAGTGCAGACAGTATAGTCTAATGAAAGAAGAAAAACAAAATACAGAGAACAGTAGATATTACAGGGCAAGAAACAGAATTAGAAATAGGTAGTGAAAAGCTGAGCATCTGAATAGTAACTATAGCAATGGACGATGATGCAGCCCTTCTAGTAAGGAAAACCAAGAGCCTATGCTGAAGAGAAATCGTATTTGGAGAACTAAGCAGAAGCATAATATGATAGAAACATATGCAATAAGATCCATAGGCCTGAAGCATAAAGCAGAGTTTGACTAATTTTGCTGGCTGAATCGGTCTGATGAAGTTGCAATTGAAATCCATCACCTGTTTGTAGCAATACCACAAGAATGCAAGAAATAGATGAAAACTCTTAGCATAATGGCAATGAAGAAGTTTAAGAACAAACCGTCCATTGTTGTCAGTACGAAGAGTGTAAAGCACTGCACCCGTTATAGCCCAATAAGGATTATTACACAACAATCCCATCAGAATATTTTGGAAGTAATTCATCATCTGAGAGAGTAAGATAGAATAATAATGTGTGAGATCCAAAGAACACATGCATTGTTATAAGGGAACAAGAGTATATTAGAATGTCGAATAGTTCCCCATATAGGCCATTGCAGTTCATGGCACTCCCATCAGCAATTTTTATTTGTGAAGCATCATATGGGAGGAAGAAATTGCAGCCGCACTGACAGGTAGACTTCAGAAGACAATGGTAAGAAGTTCTTTGCAACTTAAAGCCCAAATCAATGGATAATAGGTAGCTGACATAGTTTAAAAGGTAGGGAAAGAAAATCAACAATGGATTGTGTTGGGGAATACCGACCGACCCCGCTCGCGCCGGCTTATAATCGGGCATACCGCCCGACCGACGGAGCGACCGACCGCCCGACAGACGGAGCGACCAACCGGCCGTCCGGCCGACCGACCGATCGATCGGTGGACGCTATCACCGGCCGATTGACGACCCTCTGCCGACTGAGGACGTGCCGGTCGGGCAAACCTTTTCCATTTTTCGGGCCGACTGAACCAGGAAGTCCGATGGCCGACTCTCGCAACGTGCCCGGCTAACCATTGTGGGGGCCCGAATCTCCACCCGATGCCACACGGGTGGCGACCGACCTAAGGTCGATCGGCCCCTCCGATCGCCGTACAGCTGCTAGAGACTGTCAGCCCTGACAGCAACATACGACACTGCTATCTCAGGGCATTATCCTGCCTAGGGCATTGTCAACCCTAGCGATTTGACAGCCCCACGGCGATGTGACACTTTCACGGCGACTCTGACAGTCTACAGTGAGTTGACAATTTCTGAATTGTCCGCACCATTAATGACGGCGCTATACCGCGCCCCACTATAAATATCGGAGAAGGCAACAGTGCAAGGGGACTTCTGGAAAAACCACAGGCTTGCTCCCCCTCTCTCCCTTTCTCCCTCTCTCGTTTGAGCTCTCTGTCTTCATTTCACTGTTGCCCAATCACCTCTCTGACTTGACCGTCGGAGGGTCCCCGCCGGAGCCGCCTCCAGTCAGCGTGGACTTCTTTTTTTGCAGGCGCTCGTTCCCGGCGATCAGGCGACGAGGGGATTGGCCGCAACAGATTGGTGCGCCAGGTAGGGGTGCACGGCACCAGACCTTCCCAAGCAGAAGATACTGATGACGAAGATAAGAGCCCAACGATCGAGGGTCACCGGGTCGGCGAGGCGCTCTTCCCGCCGGGAAGAGGCCTCCCCGCCATCCTCAGCGGTGGAGCCCAGCTCTCCGCACCCGACGGTGACCACGGAGGTGCAGATCGCGGCCATCGTACGGCAGATGACCGTGCTGACGGACGCGGTCAAGAGCCTCCAGCAACAACCGACGGCCCGTCCGATACCCTCAAGGAGCAGCCGTCGACGACCGCGCCGATCCCCGTCGCCTCCACGCGAGCGTCTGCAACAGCGCTCCCACGGAGAGGAGGAGGGACGGCCACGGTGCGATGCCCGACAGTCCCAGCAGCTCTCTCTTTTTCTGCTGGAACGGGCGAGGAAGGAGAAGCGACCGCGAACGCCGTCCGCCTCCCTCTCGAAATCTTCCGGAGACTCCACTCCTAGGGTCTCCCAGCTCCGACGGACGGACGACTGCGAACGCAAGTTCAAGGAAATCGACCGTCGCCTTGCGCAGTTGCAGGTGGACGGGCAGAAGTCTTCGAACGACATCGACTTTCAGACTGTCCAACCTCTTTCCTGACTCATTCTTGATAAACCGATCTCCAGTCGGTTCAAGATGCCGCACATGGAGCCCTACGACGGCTCCACCGACCCAATTGACCACCTGGAGAGCTATAAAGCTCTCATGACAATTCAGGGGGCGACCGACGCTCTCTTTTGCATCGGCTTCCCCGCCACACTCCGCAAGGCTGCTAGGGCCTGGTACTCCGGTCTTCGATCGGGGAGTATCCACTCCTTTGGGCAGCTCGAACACTCTTTCGTGGCCCACTTCAGCACCAGCCGGAAGCCGCCGCGAACGTCGGACAGCCTTTTCTCCCTCAAACAGAGAGAAAATGAGATGCTCCGACACTTCGTGGCGCGATTCAACACGGCCACGCTCGAGGTCCGGGACCTCAACCAAGACATGGCCATCTCAGCCATGAAACGGAGGCTGAAGGCGTCCCGTTTTACTTACTCCCTGGACAAGACCCTTCCCCGGACATACGCTGAGTTGCTGGAGCGCACGTACAAGTACATGCGCGCGGATGAAGGAGCTTCCGACCGACGCCTGGCCGAACCCAGAGGCCCGAAGGAGAAGCGGAGGAAGGGTCGGGAACCCGCTGCGCCCAGCAGGCCCCCGACCGATGGTCGGGTCTCGACACCATGACAGAACCAAAAGTCGCCCCAGCGGCAGGCTCCCAGGCCGACACGCCCCAGGTATGATTCCTACACTCCTCTCTCTACCCCCCGTGTGCAGATTTTGATGGAGATCGAGGGGAAAGAATACCTGCGACGGCCTTCGCCTCTGAAGGCAAAAGGCCTCGACCGACGGAAGTACTGCCGATTCCACCGGGGCTACGGCCACAATACCGAGCAATGCATCCAGCTTAAGGATGAGATCGAAGCTCTCATCCGTCAGGGGTATCTCGATAAATTTTAGAGAAACCCGCCGACTCAACCTGTGGCCGACCGACGACCCCAGCCGACTGAAGAAGTGACGACTAATCAGCCGACGGTCGGGGTCATCAATATGATTTC
The DNA here is from genome assembly GCF_000442705.2 of Elaeis guineensis. NCBI lineage: Eukaryota > Viridiplantae > Streptophyta > Magnoliopsida > Arecales > Arecaceae > Elaeis > Elaeis guineensis. The sequence goes on from NC_026003.2 coordinate 119,420,706, forward strand.
CAAGCGACTGGGCCCGGGGACATCTGCGGGAGGGGAGCCGACGAAAAAACTGCGCCCGGACGACGTAATCACTTTTACAGAAAAGGACATTCGGGGCATCCAAACTCCCCACGACGATGCTGTTGTTGTTTCGGCAACAATAGCAAACTATGATGTAAAAAGAATTTTTGTAGATAATGGAAGTTCGACAAATATTTTGTTTTACTCGACCATCTCCCGGATGCAACTATCAACCGATCGACTTAAGAGGGTCTCCGCGCCCTTGATAGGCTTTGCCGGGGATGCCGTCGCGACGGAAGGAGAAATTACCCTGCCTCTGACGGCCGGCACCGAACCACGGCAAAGCACGGTCCACTTAACTTTTGCGGTTGTCCAAGTACCTTCGGCCTACAACGCCATACTTGGACGACCCGGACTTAATGCCCTCAAGGCGATCGTGTCGACGTACCATCTCCTAGTTCGGTTCCCAACCAAGAATGGAATCGGGGAGATGTGCGGAGACCAATAGCTCGCTCGTCAATGCTTCCAGATCTCCGCTCAAAGCGACGAGTTAGGGGGCTCCCTGACGATCGACAAACTGGACCAACGAGAGGAGGAGGAATGGGGCTCGCCGGCCGAATAGCTCGTGTTGATCCCGATAGTGGAAAATCCCGACCGGAAGGTATGGATCAGGTCTCAATTGCCCGACCCCGAACGACGACGATTGATGGAGCTGCTGACGGCCAACGCCGACATATTTGCTTGATCGGCAGCGGATATGTCGGGCATCCCCACAGAGACAATAACCCACCGACTCAACATCGATCCGACGATGAGGCCGGTGAGGCAGAAGAAAAGGTCCTTCGCTCCAGAAAGACAGATGGCCATCGATGAAGAAGTGGACAAGCTGCTCGAGGCGGGCTTCATCAGGAAATCCACGTATCCCGATTGGCTCGCCAATATTGTCATGGTCAAAAAAGCCAACGAAAAGTGGAGGATTTGCATCGACTATACCGACCTGAACCGAGCCTACCCAAAAGATAGCTTTTCACTTCCAAAGATCGACCAGCTGGTGGACGCGACGTCCGGATTTCGACTACTCAGCTTCATGGACGCCTTCATCGGGTACAATCAGATCCGCATGGCACCTAAAGACGAGGAGCACACTGCTTTCGTGACTCCCAAGGGTCTCTACTGCTACCGAGTAATGCCTTTCGGGCTGAAAAATGCTGGCGCCACCTACCAACGACTCATCAACAAGGTCTTCAAAGACCAGATCGGACGTAACATGGAAGTATATGTCGACGATATGCTGGTGAAGAGTGCGCAGGTTCAGGATCATGTCCGGGATCTTGAAGAGGCTTTCCGCACTCTGCGACGACACCGGATGAAGCTGAACCCGACCAAGTGCGCCTTCGGGGTAACTTCGGGGAAGTTCCTCAGATTTCTCATCTCGCGATGGGGAATCGAGGCCAACCCAGAGAAAATCAAGGCCATCATCGACATGCGGCACCTGGACACCAAAAAGGAAGTCCAGCAGCTGAATGGGAAGATCATCGCCCTCAGTCGATTCATCTCTCGGTCGGCTGAAAGATACCTCCCGTTCTTCAAAACCTTGCGGCGGGCCAAGCAGTTCTCTTGGCCGGACGAGTGCCGGCAGGCCTTCGAGGAACTGAAGAAGTACCTCGCCTCCCCGCCACTCCTTGTGAGGCCGGAGGTCGGGGAGGTCCTGTACCTCTACTTGGCCACTTCCCCAGAGGCGGTTAGCTCTGTGCTCGTCCGGGGGAACGAGAACCGGGTTCATCAACCAGTATATTATGTCAGCAAGGTGCTCCACGAAGCTGAGACCCGGTACTCAAAGGCAGAAAAGATGATTTTCGCCCTAGTCATTTCGGCACAACGACTCCGTCCATACTTCCAAGCACATGCCAATGTGGTCCTCACCGACCAGCCCCTGAGGGCTATCTTGCACCGACCTGACACGTCGGGACGGCTGGCGAAATGGGCTGTGAGACTGGGCGAATTCGACATCCAGTACCGATCGAGACCTGCCTTAAAGGCCCAGGTTCTTGCCGACTTCATTGCGGAATGCCCGACGACTGACATACAATCGGGGGAGGACGACCCGGCGAAGGTCGGGACCTCCGACTGTTGCCCCGACCCGACCTGGGTACTACACATCGATGGGGCTTCCAATGCTCAGGGGAGCGGGGCCGGTTTCCTACTCACCGACCCAGAAGGAGTGACCACCGAACATGCCCTCCGATTCGACTTCAAGACCTCCAACAATCAGGTCGAGTACGAGGCGCTCGTTGCAGGATTGAAATTAGCACTAGAACTTGGGATAGACCGTCTCCAAGTCTTCTCCGACTCCCAACTGATCGTCGGACAGACCAAGGGCGAGTTCGAAACACGGGATCCGACCATGGCCAAATATCGCCAAAAGGTGAAAGATCTCGTGACGCCCTTCAAACACTTCGAGATCTCCCACATCCCCAGGGCGAAAAATGCTCGGGCCGATGCGCTATCCCGACTCACGACGTCCGACTACGGCACCCTGGGTCGGACCTTCGTGGAGAATCTCGGGCGACCTAGTATCGACAAGGTCGATGAGGTGCTACAACTGACGGCCGAACCAAGCTGGATGGACTCGATCGTTCGGTACTTGACCGACGTGATCAGCCCCGAGGATCCCACGGAGGCCAGGCGGCTCCGATGGTCGGCCTCCCAATATGTGATCATGGATGGCCGACTCTACAAAAGGTCGTTCTCCCTTCCCTTGCTTAGGTGCTTGGGACCGACCGACGCAGACTATGCTCTCCGAGAAGTGCACGAAGGGATCTGCGGGAATCACTTGGGGGCAAGTCTCTAGCCTACAAAGTCCTGCGACAGGGTTACTACTGGCCCACCATGAGGAAGGACACGGCTGAGTTGGTCCGGAGGTGCGAACCTTGCCAGAAATACGCCAACGTGCAGCACCAACCAGCCAGCCAAATCGCTCCTATTGTCGCTCCATGGCCCTTCGCTCAGTGGGGGGTCGACATTCTCGGTCCTTTCCCTCCAGCGTCGGGTCAGAGAAAGTTCATAGTTGTCGCCATCGACTACTTCACCAAGTGGGTGGAGGCCGAACCCATGGCACGGATTACCGAACAAAAGATGGAGGACTTTGTCCAAAAATCCATTATCTTCAGGTTCGGGTTGCCGCATACTATCATCACCGACAACGGGCGGCAATTCGACAACCAAGACTTCAGGGATTTCTGCGTAAGGTTTCACATTACGCACCGACTGACTTCAGTCGGGCACCCACAGTCCAACGGCGAAGTCGAGGTGATCAACCGGACCTTACTCCATGGACTCAAAATCCGACTAAATGAAGCCAAAGGCCTTTGGGTCGACGAGCTAGACTCCGTTCTGTGGGCTTACCGAACGACCCCCCGCATTTCGATCGGGGAGTCGCCTTTCAGCTTGGCCTATGGAATGGAGGCAATGATTCCACTCGAGATTGGACTGCCGTCTACAAGGGTCGAGCGGTATCAAGAGCCGGACAACTCTGATTGTCGGAGGGCCAATCTAGACCTCCTCCCGGAACTGCGAAACGAGGCTCAACTTCGCATGGCTTCTCACCGACAGAGGGTAGCCCGGTACTACAACGCCAAGGTCAAACCAAAACTTTTCAGGCCTGGTGACTTAGTCCTGAGAAAGGCAGAGGTCTCGAGGCCCCTGGACCAAGGGAAGCTGGCTCCGAACTGGGAAGGGCCCTACACGATGGCAGACACCTATGGTCCGAGAGCCTACCGACTGGAGACTCTGGAAGGGAAACCCATTTCCCGAACATAGAACGTCGACAACCTGAAGTTGTATTACCAATGAACTCTGTACTTGTCCAGTCGGAATACAAATCCAGTTTGAAATCTCGGAGTTTAACTCTTCGACTGACGATCGGCGCTCACCAAGGTCGAGCCCCGATGTGCAAACTCGGACTTGGTATCCGTGCGAAACCGATGGCTCCATAGTCGACGACATATTGGACTCTGACAAGGACTGATATACCTATATAGACGGGAGCCACACTCCTTCGACGGTCGATGCAACATCGGACCCTTACGAGGACCGATATATTTATATTGACGGGAGTTGATACTCTTTCTACGATCGTACTTTCGGGCCAAACTATCGGCTAACTTACCGATTGAGCCCCGACCAAAGAAAGGCGAAATGCCTGCGCGACCGCCGTCGTGACTTCCGATCGAGCTACGACCGGTCGAAGGATATTCGGCTTGCGACCGTCTATCGAACGATGCGACCTCAGTCGCATTCATGATTCACCGATCAAGCTACGGCCGGTCGGAAGATATTCGGCTTACCACCGTATATCATGAGGCGAAGTATGGATACCCGACACAAGGGTATCGGGATCCGACTAATCGGCGTTCCGCCGACTAAATGCGCCGGACGACATTCGACTGAACGCGTCGGAAGAGACCCGACAGCCGAACCTTTATCCAGCGGTCTGTCGACTTTCGATTGACGAATGCGCCGACTCTCGGCCAGATGAAGGACTCCCGACTTACTACTTTGACCGTTAAAGGCCGATCCTAAGTCGGGACTTGGTCTACCTTCGTGGCGGCATGAGTTGCCGAATGTCCTAACCGACCTATATAAGTTAACAACAAACAGACCGAGGGAAAAAGTTTAAACCTAAGACTGATTTCATTCAAGGTCCAAAGGAGCTTACAAAATCGGGCCGAAGCCCCAGTTATAATTGTTCTAAGAAGAAAAACGAAAAAGATAAAAGCCAACGAGGCCGCGGTCATCCCTCCGAGTCGATCTCCTCGACCGACGGAAGATCGGGGATGACCGGCGTATCCACCATGATCGGCGCTGGGTCGACGGTCGAAGCAGGATCGTCGGTCGGCGGGGGGCTGACAGTCGGCGTCGGGACAGGAGTCGCGGCCGTCTCTCCTTCGACCACTTGTCCCTGGACGACCTCCCCCGCCACGGCGATGCCTCCCGATGACGGGTCGGCCATCTCTTCAGTGACTTGGTCGCCGGCCCCCGGCGGGACGATACTGCTGAGGTCCAGCTCCGGGTACAAGGCTTGGACCGCATCCCGACCGTCCTCGTACCCCACCCGGTATGACGCGAAGCCAGACTCCAACATCTCCTCCCGGTACTGGTCGGTGGCGCGGAAGTCATCCACCGCCCGACTCGCCGACTCCTTCGCCGACCTTGCCTCCTCTTCCGCCCGATCGAGCGACTCCTTCGCCGACTCTGCTTCCGCCTTCGCTATGTTAGCGTCGGCCTGGACGATCGACAGGTCCTCCTCGGCCTTAGCGAGCTTCTCCAGGCTAACCCGGAGCTGCTCGCGTTCGCCCTCGAGTTCGACGGCGACACCGTCTCGCTCGCGCCGCAGTCGATGCACGGTCCGACCCTTGCGTTTGGCTTCTTTCCTGGCCGACCTTAGCTCAGACCCGAGGCGGGAGACTTCGTCCACCAACTTTGCCTCCCGATCAGTCGACTGCTTCAGGTGGTCGACCAGCATTGCCCGGTCGGCTTCGACTGCCGCCGCCCTTTCTTTCCAAGCCGCCCGGACGTTCTCGAACCTTTGGTACCCGGTTTCAAGTTCCGACATGGTGTAGATCAGCTGCCGACGTGAACGTTCCGTCAAGAAAGCAAAATAATGAAAGTGTTAAGGAAAAGGAAGGCGAAACGGAACTTACCTTGACCATGGTCTGGTAGAATGAAGATAACATCTCGGTTACCTGCCGAGACCTTAGCACCTCCACGTCGGCTGGAAGGAGGATCCCCTGGCACAACCTCCTGGCTAGGTTGTGGTCGGCCAACACCGACGCCCCTTCGGGGAACTGTGCGCTGGGCGGCACGGTGCGACTCCCCGACCTCGTGTCGTCCACGGGGTCCATCGGGGCTTTCCCCCGATCGACCGTCCCGACCGACGGAACTGGCAGGGAGGGGATGCTCGAGTTTGAACTGGCGCCCCCCGTTGCGACCGCAGACGCCGTCGGATGGTGTTCAGTTTCCCGAACGTCATCCGGCACCACACCTGCCGGCAAGGCCGCCGATGTCCCTTCGGCTGCTTCCTCCGTCGGCCTCTCCTCCGATTGCACCGCCGGAGCCGCGAGCGCTATTACCGGCTCCGACTGGTCGGTCGCCGATGTTTCGACGGTCGGTGCCGCTGGGGTGGGCTTCTTCGGTGGACACGAAGGTCCTGCCCCCGATGCCGGCCTCTTCCTCGCTGCGTACTGCCGGATCTCGACGTCGGTCGGCCGCATCCTCGGAGGTGTCCCTGCGATACCGACAGAAATGTTAATCTAAGAACCGGAATAAGGGCCGAATGAAAAAAGGACTGGGGGATCGAGCGATACCTAGTCGGGGGACCAAGCTCAGGCCAGCGTCATAGAGAGCTTGTTCGGTGACAAGTTTTCTCTGCTTCGGGACCGATATGTCCTTGAGTCGGTGGAAGTCCTCCCGGTCGTTTGCCTCCACCCGACTGTTCTCATTTGCTTCGGTTCGGGGCACGCCCCAGCGAGAAAGGAAGCCCCAGGGAGAAGAAGATGAGACGAAGAAAAACTGGTTCTTCCACCCGTGGATGGACGAGGGAAGACCAGTAATGAAAGAAAGACCCTTCCGGGGGTTGAAGAGCCACCACCCTCGGGCCTTAGGGTGGGGTCGGAGCACAAAAAATGCCCGAAAGAGCGAGATGCGAGGGTTGGTCGGCAGAAGCTGACACAACAAAGTAAAGCTGATTATTAGTCGGACGGAGTTCGGCGCCAGCTGCGCCGGACAGAGTCCGTAATAATCCAGCAAATTTCGGACAAACTCCAGAATTGAAAGCCGAAGACCCGCGCGGAGATCTTCGACATACAGCGCCAATTGGCCCGACGGAGGGTTGTTAACCCGACCGCCGGCCCCTAGGGCGGAAAGTTGAAACTGCTCCGGGATGCAATACTGATCCCGAAGCCGATCAACGTTCGGCCCCGAAAGCGAGAAAACCTCAACTTCCGGAGTCAACCGAAGGTCATCGGTCGGATTTCCCGATCGAGCCCCCCGAGATGGATTTTCGGCCATCGCACCAGAACCGAAGGAGAGGCGAGGCCGAGGAAAAAGAAGAAGGAGAAGAGGAAGAGGAAGAAGAAGAAGGAAGGAGAGAAAGATCACGAACCCGAAACTGACCCTTTAGAAAGTGAAAGGGGGGACGACTGCCGACGACGACGGAGGGAGTACTCGGGCAGAGTCTCTGCAGCAACTTGATTCAAGGTGGGGCTCCGAGCGCAGATGGTCCTATATATATATAGGGCCGTTCGACGGCCCAGATGCCCCCACGCCAACCAACGTCTCCCGGATGTGCGACGCGTGGCGGCCTCCGGGCCCTCCCTTTGGCCTGACGATTCGGCGCGCGCATCCCGGGGACGGCCGCACCGCCTTCATTTAATGCGAGAGGCGCCGGCCCAACCACCTCCGACACGTGGTGAAGGGACCGCGGTTCTGAATTAAATCGCCCGTGGTGGTTCGCGTTCCCGATGGGACGCCTGACAGCACCCCGCGTTCCCAGGATCGGCGTCGGGCGGCGGTTTGCGTTCCCCAGAAGGCGTCGGACGTCCGATCGTCTAGCGCCGAATCGTCCGACACCCAATCTCCTGATGCCGACGTGACACCTGACGCCGACGTGACACCTGACACCGACGTGACACCTGACACCGACGGGACGTCTGACACCGACTGGACGCCTGACGCCAGCGGATCGCACGGCCTTCATGAGACGCCCGACATCGCATCAACCCACGGTACGGTCGGAATTAGGCACACGGCGATTCCACTCCTTTTCGCCCGGCGTCGCTGACCAAGCGATGACGTCGGCCAGCTCACCGTTCGACTCAGGAGTGGAGGGGGGCAACTGTTGGGGAATACCGACCGACCCCGCCCGTGCCTGCTTATAATCGGGCATATCGCCCGACCGACGGAGCGACCGACCGCCCGACCGATGGAGCGACCAACCGGCCGTCCGGCCGACCGACCGATCGATCGGTGGACGCTATCACCGGTCGATTGACGACCCTCTGCCGACTGAGGACGTGCCGATCGGGCAAACCTTTTCCATTTTTCGGGCCGACTGAACCAGAAAGTCCGATGGCCGACTCTCGCAACGTACCCAGCTAACCATTGTGGGGGCCCGAATCTCCATCCGATGCCACACGGGTGGTGACCGACCTAGGATCGGTCGGCCCCTCCGATCGCCGTACAGCCGCTAGAGACTGTCAGCCCTGACAGCGACATACGGCACTGCCATCTCAGGGCATTATCCCGCCTAGGGCATTGTCAACCCTACCGATTTGACAGCCCCATGGCGATGTGACACTTTCACGGCGACTCTGACAGTCCACAGTGAGTTGACAATTCCTCAATTGTCCGCGCCATTAATGACGGCGCTATACCGCGCCCCACTATAAATATCGGGGAAGGCAACAGTGCAAGGGGACTTCTGGAAAAACCACAGGCTTGCTCCCCCTCTCTCCCTTTCTCCCTCTCTCGTTTGAGCTCTCTGTCTTCATTTCACTGTTGCCCAGTCACCTCTCTGACTTGACCGTCGGAGGGTCTCCGTCGGAGCCGCCTCCGGTCAGCGTGGACTTCCTTTTTTGCAGGCGCTCGTTTCCGGTGACCAGGCGACGAGGGGATTGGCCGCAACAGATTGCAACTACAACCACCTAAAATAGTCAAAAGACAATGCATTATATAGTCAGCTGCAAATCTCATGAGACTCATTGATGGAATAGAAATCATCACCTGGGAGGTTCAAATAACTAGTATAGTAAAGAACGTTTATTTTAGATTTGAAAAGTGGAAAGGAAAGCATCTTTGCCCTTGACCCAGCAAATAGTACAACTGATGAGTAATAAAATTCTGTAAATAAATAGAAGCATGCGGTGAGAAACACCCATGAACCCATAAAGATCAACAGAATCGCATCAGAATGTTTCACATGTGATTCATCATCTGGGAGAATAGGACAGAATGATAATATGTGAGATCCAGGGAGAGAATGCATAGAAGACAACAGGCTGCAGATGATAAAACCCATTGCTATAAGGGAACAAAAATACATTGGAAAGCCGAATATATAGGTCCTTATCAGAGTTCATGGCACATCTCCCATCGGCATTTTTAATTTGTGAAGCATCATATGAGAGGAGAAAATAGCAGTCACACTGATAGGTAGTCTTCAAAAGGCAATAATAAATTAATTCTTGGCAACTTAATATCCATGACAATGCAGTGGTAGCTAACAAAGTTGCAGAAGTAGGACATACACCATATTATGAAGGAAGACATCCCATTATCATACAACCAGTGGCATGGATAAATGGGGCCAAATTCTGAAATTTTACCAACAGTGCCAAGGTACTTGGTGGTGTGCCATCTTGCAGCATAAAGATAAAAACCCATCAGAGCCTGATAGGAGCCAACAGAGTACAATAGATTTGCTTGGAGGGATCTATTTTTTGAAAATAATGATATCGTAGAAAGGATAGAATCATTGAAGCATCAATAGTGCCTAGAGCATTCCAATTTATGCCAAGCCACTGAAGAGTCCAGAATAAATTTGAGAATAAGTAGCATAAAATAAACCTGTGGGTCTTATTTTGGTCATGAGTCTCACAACTTGTTTGAGTAAAAGACTGGTACCATGTACCAAGGGGAAGATGCATGGGTAAAAAAGGCATTACCTCCATTTCTTATGCCTTAAGAAAGAGATAGACATGCAATGAGCCTGAAGAATACTAGCAAACTGTGGGGTGGAATTAATATGACCGATATGATGAATATCCCCATTAAGGGCATAGTTTGCCAAATAGTCAGCAGCTTGTTAGCTTCATGGAAGACATGGGTGATGAAGATATTACTGTTTCCTTGCCACTATGTAATATCCTTTGGAAAAGGTGAAGCCAACTTCCTGCGCTTATTTAAGGATCCAATTGATGATAATGGAGGAATTGCCTTCCAACCAAAGATTTTGTCTATGAGGCTCATTAACTGCAGTATGAAGCCCTAACCATGCAGCTACCAATTTCGTTTGAGGAACCGAGGAGGGAAGCAGTAACTAGCCTCCAGCTCTCATAGGTGCACCATTATGATATCTGATTATAAATCCTACCGCTGCTTTGTCAGAAGTAATCGAAGCATCGAAATTCACCTTCAAAACTCCTATGAGAGGGGGCAGCCAAGTTACAAAAAGACTATTATCATGGTGTGGAGAGGAAGAAAAACAACTATCCCAGTGCCTTAATTGAGTGTGAAGGTTTAGGTTCATATCAGCTGAATTAAGAGAATAAGCATTGCTGATAATTTGGGCAGGGATGGCGGTACTATGTTGATAAATTCTGTCATTACGAGCATTCCATAGAAGTCAAGAAAGATAGGCAATCAAAGCTTTGAGATCACCATTAATTTCAGCATTTATCATAAAATCAAACATAGATTGCAGAGAGTCTGACTGAAAATCCAGGCCACATCTATTGCTAAACAACCTCCAGCAGGCCATCGCAAAGGGACAAGAGATGAAAATATGTTCACAATCTTCCTCCAACTGACCGAGATCACAAAATGAGCAAGAAGAGGGGATGATTCCTTTCTTTACTAAGGCACTTCTAGTGGGAAGTTTTTTCCAAAAAAGTTTCCACCAGAATGTTTTTACTCTTGGAGGATTTTGCAGTCTCCGTACCCAAGAGAAGTCAACTTGAGCATTGGAATGTTGAAAGCGAGTAATTAAAGGGAAAAAATCTTATAAAGAAGGGTTATTGGAGTTGCTATAAGACCAAGTCAACTGATCAGACCAAACCCCTTGCACAATTGGAATGCTGATAATTTGGTTCATCATCTCAACTAAAAATAAACTCTACAGAATATCAACATTCCAAGAAAGATCAGGAGTAATAAGATCGATGTAAGGAGGGCGGTTAAGTTATTTGGCACGGTGATCTATATTGATTAAATTGATGAAACATATGATCGCTACTTGAATAGCAGGATTGTGAATAGTATCTCCTTTTTTTTTCTTTTTTTAATCTCCTTTAGTTGGTTTGTTTACACAATATCTGTTCCTCTTTTATTTTTTGACCAATGATTGGTTTTAGTGGACTCATAGCACTCCTTTTATAACATGAATCTTTACTAGAAATATTTCCATTGTTGCATCACTTCTTGATGAAGCACAAGTTCGCACAACCGCTTAGCTTTTTCGATATCAATTAATTTGTGATTTTTCACTATGAGCATGTGATTTGAAAATCCGTGAGCATTGATCTATGCAATTATATAGATGTATGACAGGTCATGTGTACCTTCGATAATAGTTCTTACAATGGGGCCACTATATAGCAAACTTTGTCTTAAGTTTTGATGCATAATATTGATTTTCCGAGACAATTAAATACACTATATGTGCATGTGCGTGCACACATACATACATACATACATACATACATACATACATACATACATACATATATATATATATATATATATATATATATATATATATATATATATATATATATGTGTGTGTGTGTGTGTGTGTGTGTGTGTGTGTGTGTGTGTGTATATATATATATATATATATATATAAACTCAAAAGCTTTAACTATGATTTAATGACGACTCCTCTGCATCCACAAAAATGACATCGGACCTCTGAGAACCTCAAGCTCCGATATCTAGTCTCAGTTGCAACCCCACAATGCTATCATGAAACCGCACACATCCATACAGTAAGTTACTCAACAAAAATGATAAATCAAATTTTTCTTGGAGACACTAAACCTGGATGCATATGCTTGAAATTTAATAGCTTGTATCCATATTAACTTTCTCGGGTACGACATGGACATATGGTACTCTACAACATGAAATACCCATTTAAGAAAGCCAATGCCTAAAATACTATATCCAATATCCAGAAAAACAATCTAGTTCTAGTTATTTAGGTTCTCAAAAAGAATATTGAAATATTGAAACCCCTACAAAACAACTGCCAAATATAGATATAATACAACATATTCACAAAATCATACGCAAACTTCACAAAATTCACAAAATCATGGTTAAATCACCCCTCAAATTATCAAAAATTTCTTCAGTTATTCATAGAGTAGTCATTGCTAAATTATCAATGAAACATCTTTGAATAATTGAATCATTGACAAAATATTCAGCAATCTATCAAATTTATGAACTGTAATGAAATTATTCACAACCTAAATACCATACATAAATTAAAAAATCTATTTTAGTTGTTATCTGAGGATTCATACGGGCATGAATTTATTTAGTTCCATATTCGTTATTCGTTATGATGATCTTGGATACTTATACAGGATTAAAAAATCCAACTAATACCTTTCGATTAGTTTTTTTGGATAAGGTTCTGGATTATTACAAATGATATCTGAGAAGATCCAATCCACGGCTTATATGGACCGAGGACTTAAACAGAGAGAGTATGTGAGACTAAAAGGAGTATATGTGGATCTGTGTGGGTATATACTTAGTCTCATATCGATTATTCATTGAAAAGATCTTGGATACTTACATAAAGTTGAAGAACCTAACTAACATTTTCTAGCTAATTTTTCTAGGTGAGATTCTTGATTGTTACATGTTGTTTTGATGATTATTGTTCTAATTGCCTCATCATTCTCGTCTTTCCAAGCACTAATACAAAATTTTTGGTAAGTGCCCGCTTTTCTCCAATATCAAATTTTTTGATTTCTCCCATTTCATGATTTCAACTTTAAATATAGTCAATTGTTCCCCATCTATATAAAAAAAAAGGTTGAAAATGTCCCCTTCCGTAAGCCTACTAAAACCCTGATCACACTTCTAGCTGAATATCATAAACTAGAGATTTCTTATCCCTTCAAGATTATCTTAGAACTGAAGAGAGAACAGATTGAATTTCTAAGGTCTCAAATAAAAAAAATAAAGTTTTCCTATACCAAATTGTTACTTGTTGACAATTATAACAAAATTCCATCCAAAATAACAACTATGAAAACCCTAATCATTCTCCTTGCAAACAAATTTTAAAAAGTAATAGCCTTCACATTACAAGGAACTGAAGAAGGAATAGAAATAGTGAAAGATAAAAGTTCCATATTCCCCTGCACCTCATATTTTCTCATTCAGAATTTCAATTTAATCTTCTTCATTGTAGCAACCAGGAATAATTAAAACCCTAATATCTGTTTCTTGCAACCAAATCGAGTTTTAGAACCAATGAAATAAGGGGGAAAAAAGAACACTTTAGGATATCTCATTTACTATTCCCACAAAATTCGCCCCAATATAACAACTAATCATTCATGTGCCAACACATTCAAACAACTACAGACTTCTCTAATGAAGACTAATTTCATAACAGAATAAACTTGAAAAGATCTTTTTGTTTTTCGCACCTTATAGTTTCTTGTTCACCATGGGGAGATGATTGTTGGAAATCCTCTTAGAAGCCATTGCCATGGGGGAGGAGCAGAGCTGTCAAAGGTGGAAGCTTTCTTTGCTTGAAGATAAGTCAAAGGTTTCAGGTGATGCCATTGCCATGTCCTTCAATCGAAGGAAGTCTTCTCGATCGTCGACCTCCATCCGACTATTTTTATTGGGATCGATCTTTGGATCACGCCAGCGAGAAGGGAAACCTCAAGAAAGACAAATGACTTCTGAAAGCTAAAAACAAAAAGGCGAAGGAGGGTCTTCTGGCACTGGGACGATCTTACGACAGAGTTTCTGCAGCAGAGATGAAGATAAAATGCAAAGTAAAGGCTTGATCGAAAGCGATCCTATATATATAGGATCTCTCAATGATCAAGATGAAAGAGATCAAATCGGAGTCTTATCAGATGACGACACGTGGCAATATCCAAACTGACCATAGATCGGACTGTCGACGTACCTACTTCTGATCATGCCACCTCACCATCATCCGTGCGAACAGCTCTGGTCCAATATCGTTCTGACACATGGATAAAATCTACTTGTCAGAATCGTATCACCCGATGCCGAATTATCTTCCTAAAATGACGTCCGATATGAACATCCGATATAACTGTCCTATCAACATGACAGTTTAATGATAGTTCTACAGCCGACTCTCATACTCCAAAGAGACTAGCAGTTAAGTCGAGGCTCGATTCGATACATGATGACTCTCTTCATTCAACATGATAGACCACGTGATGATATACACGTCGGATCACCTTGGATTTGGGAGTAGGGGGCAACTATTGGGACAAATCAACCGATCCCCAACTCCGACATTATAACGGTCGACTCCGACTCTACATCGACTGACTGAACATATTGCACCGACTCACAATTGGTTGACCGACCTACAGTCGACAACTATCGATCAACAAGCAAATGACTTGATCAACCTTCGACCTAAGACCATCGGCATATCAGAGTTACTAGCCGATGGTCGCTCGGATCTTCTACCAACTTACATCTACGGATATATCAATATTATTGATATATAGTCGGCCAATCTGCTCAACATACTGTAACCGTTATGAACGGTTATCGACTACGTATCATGATAATTAATGAAGATTGACGATCCACTAACTCCACAATTATGATTCGATAATTTAGCACTATAAAAAGTGAGACCACGTGCTCGACGGTTATATCAGAATCCTCTATAAAAGGTGGATAAGTGAACAATATCGGTAAGACACTTCTGAGCCAGAGCTCTGCTACTCTCGACATTCAAATCTACTGTTCATCAATTTTCTCTCTGACTTAAGCATCGGAGGATCTTCGTCGGATACAACTCCGATCTGTGAGGATGCTATTTTGCAAGTGCTCATCACCAATGATAGGCGACAGAGAGTTGGCCGCAACAGCCATAATGCCATATCAATATCCACAGGCAATTCATCATGCAAGAGCTAGGATATACCAGATAGATGCAATTCTTATTGACCCCCCACCTAGCGAAGCCTAGATTGTCCATATGCGTCCACTTTATTTTTTTTAAGCAATTTTTAAACTTCAAGGTTTTTTGCAATACAACACTGTATTATTTTTTTGTATTAAAAAATTGATACTTTTTAACCTCAACAAAACAATACAAGGAAATCTCTGTTTATTCAAATAAGACTTTTTCGTTAGCCTCACCTCTGTTTATTCAAGGAGTTACCAGATGTAGATAGGGCCTCGAAATCCAGACGCTAAGGCCTAATAGATTAAGGTTTGACGTTTAGGAGTTCAATCAAGTCTCCTGAAGAAACCCAACTACCAGTAGCAGCAAGAGTTACCAACTTATACACACCAAATCTAGACGTCCAAATGAATTAAAGGTTTTTGAGGGTTGAATTAAAGTTTACTGTTGAGGGTCTGAAGAAGGAAAAAACAAAATAGGAATTATTTTTTTTTGACTTATCAATCGAAAGACAGGTTTCCTTACGCAGCAGCGCTCTTTTCGCTTCAAGGCTTGAAGGAGGAAAGAAATAAGAACAAGGAAAGGTTTAGCTGTAACAGATTTTTTTTGTTTCCTTTTTTTTTTTAACCAGTCCATCGAAAGCCAGGTCTCCTTATGAGGCAATCTACCTATTTCCACACCATACAGCAAGTTTTCCATTCCTGGATGTTTTTTTTCCTTGTTCAAGGGGGATCCTCAACTATATAAACCCCTCTTCCTCCTCCCTCTCTGGCCCAGAATCTGCTTGTGCTACTTGTACAAACGCCTCTCCTTGCTCCTCCTTCTCCGGCGGCCTAGCAACTCCTCCTCATTGGTTTCAACATGGCTTCTCTTCCAAACAATCTACACGGCTTTCCTTGGTAAGATTAAATCAACCCTCCTGCTATCCTCTTATGTTTATAATCATGTTTTAACGTGAATCTCCCATCGTTTTTTTCTCAAGGGTCGCTGTGAAGGAAGAGGAGGAGGATCCGGGCTTCCATATGTCAAGTTCGCTGCGCCAATTTCCCACAACAAGGCAGGAGGGCACGCATGCAATGATGGTGGCTTCCACAGTTCCGAACAGTTTCATGAGGCCAAGTTCGAGCAGGGTCAATGCATGGACATCAGGATTGCCGACACCGTATTGCAACGCCGTCTTCCAGCAAAATACAGCACGTATCCACCGGCACCGAAGCAGCACATTGCATCCACAATCAGCCATACCAATAGGCCCTCCCAGCTTCAACGACAGGAGAGCCAATATAGAGTGCTCGGAGTTATTCTGCTTAAACCTGACGCATACTAACATGTCCAATTTCCTGATTTTACCAACTGAATCAGCGGAACGGTTCTTTCCAGACGTGCCTTCTCTCATGTTTTGGGATCAGGAAAGCCGGCGGTGGTGGAATTTTGAACATTTTCGGTCCAGGGATCGGCAATGTTTCCAGCTCGTCTCGGGGTGGTCTTCGTTTGTCGAGGAGAAGGCTCTTAAGATGGGCGATACTTTGGTTTTTAGTATATCCGTGGACCACGGAATTCTCCAAAACTCCTACTACATGATCGATGTAAGGAGGGCAGTTAAGTTATTTGGCACGGTGATCCATATTGATTAAATTGATGAAACATATGGTCGCTACTTGAATAGCAGGATTGTGAATAGTATCTCTTTTTTTTTTCCTTTTTTAATCTTCTTTAGTTGGTTTGTCTCCACAATATCTGTTCCTCTTTTATTTTTTGACCAATGATTGGTTTTAGTGGACTCATAGCACTCCTTTTATAACATGAATCTTTACTAGAAATATTTCCGTTGTTGTATCACTTCTTGATGAAGCACCAGTTCGCACAACCGCTAAGCTTTTTCCATATCAATTAATTTGTGAATTTTCATTATGAGCATGTGATTTGAAAATCCGTGAGCATTGATCTATGCAATTACGTAGATGTATGACTGGTCATGGATACCTTCGACGATGCTTCTTACAATGGGGCCACTATATAGCAAACTTTGTCTTAAGTTTTGATGCATAATATTAATTTTCCAAGACTATATATATATATATATATATATATATAATTAAACTCAAAAGCTTTAACTTTGATTTCATAATGACTCCTCTGCATCCACAAAAATGATACCTAACCTCTGAGTACCTCAAGCTCCAAAATCTAGCCTCAGTTGCAGCCCCACAATGCTATCATGAAACCACACACATCCACATAGTAAGTTACTCAGAAAAGAATGACAAATCAAATTTTTCTTGGAGATACTAGACCTAGATGCATATGCTTGAAATTTAATAGCTTGTATCCATATTAACTTTCTTAGGTACATCATGGACATATGGTACTCTACAACATAAAATACCCATTTAAGAAAGTCAATGCCTAAAATACTATATCCGATATCCAGAAAAGCAATCTAGCTCTAGTTATTTAGGTTCTCAAAAAGAAAATCGAAATATTGAAACCCCTACAAAACAACTGCGAAATATAAATATAATACAACATATTCATAAAATCATGCACAAACTTCACAAAATTTACAAAATCACCGTTAAATCACCACTCAAATTATCAAGAATTTCTCTAATTATTCACGGAGTAGTCGTTGCCGAATTATCAATGAAATATCTTTGAATAATTGAATCATTGACAAAATATTCAGCAATCTATCAAATTTAGGAACTGTAATGAAACTATTCACAACCCAAACACTATACGTAAATTAAATAATCTATCTTAGTTGTTATCTGAGGATTCATATGGGCATGAATTTATTTAGTTTCATATCCATTATTCGTTATGAGGATCTTGGTTACTTATATGGGATCAAAAAATCCAACTAACACCTTTCGACTAGTCTTTTTGGATAAAATTCTGGATTATTATAAATGAAATCAGAGCCGATCCAATCCATGGCTTATATGGACTGAGGACTTAAACAGAGAGAATATGTGAGACTAAAGAGAGTATATGTAGATCTGTGTGGATGTGTACTTAATCTCATATCGATTATTTATTGAAAAGATCTTGGATACTTACATAAAGTCCAAGAACCTAACTAACATTTTCTAGCTAATTTTTTTGGATGAGATTCTTGATTGTTACATGTTGTTTTGATGATTATTGTTCTAATTGCCTCATCATGCTTGTCTTTCCAGGCACTAATGCAAAATTTTTGGCAAGTGCGCACTTTTCTCCAATATCTAATTTTTTGATTTCTCCCATTTCATGATTTCAATTTTAAATATAGTCAATTGTTCCCCATCTATATAAAAAAAAAAGGTTGAAAATGTCCTCTTCCGTAAGCCTACTAAAACCCTAATCACACTTCTAGCTGAATATCATAAACTAGAGATTTTTTATCCCTTCAAGATTATCTTAGAACTGAAGAGAGAACAGATTGAATTTCTAAGGTCTCAAATAAGAAAAATAAAATTTTCTTATACCAAATTGTTACTTGTTGACAATTATAACAAAATTCTATCCAAAATAACAACTATGAAAACCCAAATCATTCTCTTTGCAAATAAATTTTAAAAACTAATAGCCTGCACATTACAAGGAACTGAAGAAGGAAGAGAAATAGTGAAGGATAAAAGTTCCATATTCCCCCGCACCTCATATTTTCTCATTCAGAATTTCAATTTAATCATCTTCATTGTGGCAACTAAGAATAATTAAAACCCTAATATCTGTTTCTTGCAACCAAATCGAGTTTTAGAACCAATGAAATAAGGGGAAAAAAGAACACTTTAAGATATCTCATTTACTATTCCCACAAAATTCACCCCAATATAACAACTAATCATTCATGTGCCAACAAATTCAAACAACTACAAACTTCTCTAATGAAGACTAATTTCAAAATAGAACAAACTTGAAAAGATCTTTTTGTTTTTCGTACCTCATAGTTTCTTGTTCACCACGGGGAGATGATTGTTGAAAATCCTCCAAGAAGCCATTGCCATGGGGGAGGAGAAGAGCCGTTAAAGGTGGAAGCTTTCTTTGCTTGAAGAAAAGTCAAGGGTTTCGAGTGAGAAGTCTTGGAGGGAGGCTTTTAGGGTTCTGTTAGAATTTTGCCGAGATAAGGAAAGGGTGAAGATGAGAGCAGTAGAGCAAGTGAGCGACCGTGGGATAATGAGAGAGAGGATTAGAAGCTGTTATATTATAAAAGAGAAATTCTTTGTGCACCGCGGGCGGTACAGAACGCACGCACCATCCACGGTGATTAGCTCATGCATGGGGCCGGGGCATGATGCACAAAATTTTTTTTCTTCCGGCCCCGTGCGTGAGCCAATCACCGCAGACGGTGCACGTGTTTCTGCACCGTCCGCAGTGCACAAAGAATTTCTCATTATAAAATGGCATTCAAATATATTTATAGGATTGCCAGTGAGCCAAACAGGTTGGACTATAAAACTTGTTAGGCCTATAAGTGGATCATGGGCTGCCAATGGGTGATAATGGTACATAACTACTGGATGGAAAATGATTGAAGGATGCATCATGCTTTGCCCTAATCAAGTATGTAGTATCAGGTTATGCTCGATTTGACAAGTACAATTTAAGCTATCTTAGATTAATCTTATTCTCCGAGCTTGATCTAATCCATTCACCAATCTAAAATAGAATATTTCCTTAAACAACTCCTAGTTTCGATAGGTATAAAATGGTTTCTTCTATAAAATCAAATTGCAGTGTTAATGTGCTAATATTTAACATTCTTTGGTGATAATCCATTAATAATCTGCTAACAATTATAGTGGTAGCATGATCATGAGCTAAAAGTAAGAGCAAGTCTCAATGCGATGAGATGTACTTGGGATCGATTGGTCATCACAGTTTCCTGGATAGTCGAACGTTAGGGTCATTCTAAGAAAAAAATACTCATTATATGGGGTTTTTAGATCTTTATCACTGGTGTTTCAAGCATTGGTGGAACTTGGGAGATCGAAAGACTAGTTGAGCTTTTGCAAAACATGGGTCTAGGTAAAAAGCATTCCATCAAGCATGAAATAAATTCATTGTATATTATCATTGATCTCACTTTTGTCTCCGGCCACGCTCTACACCTATGATGAATAAAATATTTTGATTTCTTAAATCTTCATAAATATCATGTAAACACTAAGGATGTTACCTAGTCTCGTATCAGTAAAAATATACTTAACATCAGTCAACACTTTCTTAGTTTTAGGCCTACATTACATCAATCATTCTCATGTATGTATTATGAATGCTAAATATAAGCTGAATTGCCTTCCTTTGTCCATTACGCTAAATAATTATTGAGTCAAGGAAATTAAAAGACATGATATAAATACTGATCTACTCCTTTTTCTGAGATAATAAAAATGATATGTCCTGAAATTGACATTAGCAATATCATAGAAATTTAAAAAATTTTCAATCTTTGCGAAATATCAAATGAAGAGAAGCATTTACAATTTGATGAACATTTATCTAGGGTAGTTCTTAGCACATTTGACCAAGGAATTTCATAACTTGCTTCGATCAACTTCAAAAATAACTATTAGATAATGAAATCATGCAAGTCGTGGATGCAACATTACATCAAAATAGTTGAAGTTTAGAATAAATTTTTGTATCATATGAGTCATGCAAGGGTTTGGTGGCACATAAAATTTAATTTTGCACTCAAATTAAAAAATTGTAACCTGTTGAATTAAAGTTGAATGGCTAAAGGTTAAGCCAATTTTACTCCTAGCCTATTTTTTATTTATTTTATTTTATTTTTGGGTAAAAAATGCATACAGACCCATCATGGAGACTCATGCAAGCACATCCACCTTTAGGAGGTTAGTCGAGTCATAGACATCTCAAATTTTTGAAATTGAAGGAAATATAGCTGTTGATCTCCTATTTGCCATCATATATGCATCATTGCCAGATTTCAATCCCATCTTTTCCTTATTCAACTGGTGGACAAGCAAACAGGCTACCTCTTACTTAGATTTTTTCTTTTTCGGTAAAACAGAGGAGCCATTGGCTATATATTAAGACTACATTGACAGTGCTTACATAAGAGTGCAGACAGTATAGTCTAATGAAAGAAGAAAAACAAAATACAGAGAACAGTAGATATTACAGGGCAAGAAACAGAATTAGAAATAGGTAGTGAAAAGCTGAGCATCTGAATAGTAACTATAAAAATGGATGATGATGCAGCCCTTCTAGTAAGGAAAACCAAGAGCCTATGCTGAAGAGAAATCATATTTGGAGAACTAAGCAGAAGGATAATATGATAGAAACTTGTTGGGTGGATGTCTGGCCAGGACACCACCTTCCAAAATCATTTCAGTATCATGCGATGCAGCAGGAAGAAAGAAGTAACAAAATAAAAGGAAAATAATCAAAATACGTGGATCAGTCACAAAAAGCTCGCCTCCACGGGGCATGCAAACTTCACTATGAAAAAAAAAATTTATAAGAGGAGACCTCACCCTCAACCCTTGTACACCCAATTCTCTCTCACTAGAAGTTCCCCTCACAAAAGCTCTCTCTCTCTTGAAGACCCCCCTGAACCCCTGAAGTGTCTGGCGACCGCTGTCCAGGAGCCTCCTGCTCCTTCTCTCTCAGCGCTTCCGCCTCTCCCTTCTCTTGAGTTCCGTACGGGCTTCGTACGGCGTGAAGAACCGATCCACACACCTCTCTGTTCGTCACAGGGCCTTTTTAAAGGGTTAAACAGAGGTTTAAACCTAATTAGATTAGGTTTAGGAGTCCTTAATCAACCCAATCAAGTGTCTGGACCGTCGGATCAAGAAACAGATCAACCCACGCCCTCCGATCGTGATCGGACTATGGATAGTATCGTGGACCGTGCGAAATGCGTGGGAAACGCCCGCGCGGCCCACAGGCCCAGCCGTGGACCGCCCGGTCCACGGTGGACCGGGGCAAATGGCCAGCAGGTCGCTGGGCCTGGGCCGGCCCGCTCCCGCGCGCGGGCCTGCGTGCCTGGGCCGCGCGCCCGGCTGGGCCGCGCGCCCGCCTAGGCTGCCTGCCCACGTGGGTCGCGCGTCCCGCGTGGGCCTGGGTCGCGCGTCGCTGCCTGCGGCCGCTCCGCTACCGCCTGCCGTCGGTCACCGACGGTCCTCCATCGCTTCGAATCTCGTGCCGACTTCAAAAGCTCGAATCTCCTCCATCCGAGCTTCGTTTCAGGTGATCTTGGTCTCGTTGGACTCTATTTTTCACCACGAACCTCGCTGTGGGCTCAATATGGACTGAATCTCGAGACGTCAAATCCTAACAATCTCCACCTCGACTCGATATTCGGCCTCCTCCAAACTCTGAGAGCTTCTGGATCTCCTTGCCCCCATGCCCTGGGGCAATCGTCTGCTGATCATGGATGGGCAAATATGGGAGTCGAGCCAGGCTGCTCGATTCCATCTCCGTCGGTGCTCCTCCTGATCTGAGACCTGCTCGGGGCATCGTCCTGCGGCAATAGGAATCTCACCTTGCGACGTCGCCTCTCGTCCTCCCGAGTCTCCTGTCTCGTGTCCAATCCGCCTCCTGGAGCTCCACCTCGCTCTAGGCTCCGCCTGGCTCCTGAAGCTCCACCTCGCACTGGACTCCCTGCCAGGTAATAATGTCCTCTGCTTCCCTTCTTCCCCTCCAGCACAATCCTATCACCGCGTATCATCCTCAGGATTCCTCCACCAGCTACCGTCCTGTAGCCTCTCGAATCCAGTCTACTAAGTGAGATAAGATTCTGCCTGAAATCGGATATGTATCGGACCTCCCTCAATCTCCTCACTGCACCATCATGTGTCCTCCAGCTAACCGTCCCAATGCCTCTGATCGCACAGCTCGATCCATCCGGCAGATATACAGTGCCTTCACTGTTCTCCAGGAAGTCAAACTGCTCCTCTCTGCAATATACATGATAGAGGCATGCAGAATCTAATATCCACTGCTGGAAAGAAGTAGATACCTCGTCAGATATCTCCAGGACATCTCCATCTGAATCACTGCCGGCCGTCGCTACAGCAGCCACCATCCAATTTTTAAGTTGAGGGCAACCTTTGGCTAGATGCCCCAACTCCTCACACCGATAACACCTGGTTTTGCTCAAGTCCCTCCTGGACTTAGACCGCCCTCGTTGCGATCTCCTGTCGCTCCGTCTACCGCCTCCTGCTCTTCCAAAAGCCACCAAAGCTGAGCTACCGCCACCTGAGCTCGAAGCTGGGTTCTCCCTCCTGAGAACCTCGTTCTGGAGTATCGCCGCGGTGACCTCGTCCATCTTGATAGTGCTCTTCCCCACTAGAAGAGCAGTCACCAAGGACTCGTACGAAGGGGGAAGCGACGCCAGCAAAACCAGCACCCTGGTCTTCTCCTCAAGGTTCTCGCCAACGCTGAGGAGGTCGGTGAGGATCTTCTAGAAGTGGCTCAAATGCTCCTGCACGCTCTATCCCTCAGTCATCCGCAGTTGGTAAAACTGCCTCCAAAGGAAAAGTGTGTTGGTGAGAGACTTCGCCATATACAACTCCTCGAGCTTCGATCACAGCACCGTCGGGGAAGTCTCGCTCAGCACATGGATCACCACCTCATCCGTCAGGTACATGCGGATGGTACTCACCGCCTGCATCTGTAGCTGTTTTCAATCCCGCATCTCCATGGTGGTCGGCTTCTTATCGCACAAGAGAGCATCGATCAATCCCTGTTGGATGAGCACGTCCTTCACCCTTGCCTGCCACAAGAAAAAATTGCTCTGACCATCGAACTTGTTGATCTCCATCTTGATTGTTCCTATCTTCTCCATCTTCAGTCTTGCTCACCACCACTGCAATCTGTGTCCTTGTACTGCCTTGCTCTGATACCACTTGTTGGGTGGATGTCTGGCTAGGACACCACCTTCCAAGATCTTTTCAGTACCACGCGATGCAGCAGGAAGAAAAAAGAAACAAAACAAAAGGAAAACAATCAAAATACGTGGATCAGCCACAAAAGGGCTCGCCTCCATGGGGCATGCAAACTTCACTATAAAAAAAAAAAATTTATAAGAGGAGACCTCACCCTCAACTCTTGTACACCCAATTCTCTCTCACTAGAAGTTTCCCTCATAAAAGCTCTCTCTCTCTTGAAGACCCCCCTGAACCCCTGAAGTACCTGGCGACCGCTGTCCAGAAGCCTCCTGCTCCTTCTCTCTCAGCATTCCATCTCTCTCTTCTCTTGGATTTCGTACGGGCTTCGTACGGCGTGAAGAACCGATCCACACACCTCTCTGTTCGTCACAGGGCCCTTTTAAAGGGTTAAACAGAGGTTTAAACCTAATCTAGGAGTCCTTAATCAACCCAATCAAGTGTCTGAACCGTCGGATCAAGAAACAGATCAACCCACGCCCTTTGATCGCGATCGGTCCACGGAATAGTGCTGTGGATCATGCGAAACGCGTGGGAAACGTCCGCGTGGTCCACAGGCCCAGCCGTGGACCGCTCGGTCCACGGTGGACCGGGGCAAATGGCCAGCAAGCCGCTGGGCCTGGGCCGGCCAGCTCCCGCGCGCGGGCTTGCGTGCGCCTGGGCTGTGCGCCCGGTGGGCCGTGTGCCCGCTTGGGCCGCGCGCCCGTGTGGGTCGCGCTTCCCGCGCGGGCCTGGGTCGCGCATCCCGCGCGCCGCCGCCTGCGGCCGCGCCGCTGCCGCCCACCGCCGGTTGCCGGCGGTCCTCCGCCGCCTTGAATCTCATGCCGACTTCAAAAGCTCGTATCTCTTCCATCCGAGCTGCGTTTCAGGTGACTTGGTCTCGTTGGACTCCGTTTTTTGCCGCGAACCTCGCTGTGGGCTCAATATGGGCTGAATCTCGAGGCGTCAAATCTTAACAAAACATATGCAATAAGATCCATAGGCCTGAAGCATAAAGCAGAGTTTGATTAATTTTGCTGGCTGAATCCGTCTGATGAAGTTGCAATTGAAATCCATCACCTGTTTGTAGCAATACCACAAGAATGCAAGAAATAGATGAAAACTCTTAGCATAATGGCAATGAAGAAGTTTAAGAACAAACCGTCCATTGTGGTCAATACGAAGAGTGTAAAGCACTGCACCCGTTATAGCCCAATAAGGATTATTACACAACAATCCCATCAGAATATTTTGGAAGTAATTCATCATCTGAGAGAGTAAGATAGAATAATAATGTGTGAGATCCAAAGAACACATGCATTGTTATAAGGGAACAAGAGTATATTAGAATGTCGAATAGTTCCCCATATAGGCCATTGCAGTTCATGGCACATCTCCCATTAGCAATTTTTATTTGTGAAGCATCATATGGGAGGAAGAAATTGCAGCCGCACTGACAGGTAGACTTCAGAAGACAATGGTAAGAAGTTCTTTGCAACTTAAAGCCCAAATCAATACATAGTAGGTAGCTGACATAGTTTAAAAGGTAGGGAAAGAAAATCAACAATGGATTGCAACTACAACCACCTAAAATAGTCAAAAGACAATGCATTATATAGTCAGCTGCAAATCTCATGAGACTCATTGATGGAATAGAAATCATCACCTGGGAGGTTCAAATAACTAGTATAGTAGAGAACGTTTATTTTAGATTTGAAAAGTGGAAAGGAAAGCATCTTTGCCCTTGACCCAGGAAATAGTACAACTGATGAGTAATAAAATTCTGTAAATAAATAGAAGCATGCGGTGAGAAACACCCATGAACCCATAAAGATCAACAGAATCGCATCAGAATGTTTCACATGTGATTCGTCATCTGGGAGAATAGGATAGAATGATAATATGTGAGATCCAAGGAGAGAATGCATAGAAGACAACAGGCTGCAGATGATAAAACCCATTGCTATAAGGGAACAAAAATACATTGGAAAGCCGAATATATATATAGGTCCTTATCAGAGTTCATGGCACATCTCCCATCAGCATTTTTAATTGGTGAAGCATCATATGAGAGGAGAAAATAGCAGTCACACTGATAGGTAGTCTTCAAAAGGCAATAATAAATTAATTCTTGGCAACTTAATATCCATGACAATGCAGTGGTAGCTAACAAAGTTGCAGAAGTAGGACATACACCATATTATGAAGGAAGACATCCCATTATCATATACAACCAGTGGCATGGATAAATGGGGCCAAATTCTGAAATTTTACCAACAGTGCCAAGGTACTTGGTGGTGTGCCATCTTGCAGTATAAAGATAAAAACCCGTCAGAGCATGATAGGAGCCAACAGAGTACAATAGATTTGCTTGGAGGGATCTATTTTTTGAAAATAATGAAGTCGTAGAAAGGATAGAATCATAGAAGCATCAATAGTGCCTAGAGCATTCCAATTTATGCCAAGCCACTGATGAGTCCAGAATAAATTTGAGAATAACTAGCATAAAATAAACCTGTGGGTCTTATTTTGGTCATGAGTCTCACAACTTGTTTGAGTAAAAGACTGGTACCATGTACCAAGGAGAAGATGCATGGGTAAAAAAGGCATTACCTCCATTTCTTATGCCTTAAGAAAGAGATAGACATGCAATGAGCCTGAAGAATACTAGCAAACTGTGGGGTGGAATTAATATGACCGATATTATGAATATCCCCATTATGGGCATAGTTTGCCAAATAGTCAGCAGCTTGTTAGCTTCATGGAAGACATGAGTGATGAAGATATTACTGTTTCCTTGCCACTATGTAATATCCTTTGGAAAAAGTGAAGCCAACTTCCTACGCTTATTTAAGGATCCAATTGATGATAATGGAGGAATTGCCTTCCAACCAAAGATTTTGTCTATGAGGCTCATTAACTGCAGTATGAAGCCCTAACCATGCAGCTACCAATTTCGTTTGAGGAACCGAGGAGGGAAGCAGTAACTAGCCTCCAGCTCTCATAGGTACACCATTATGATATCTGATTATAAATCCTACCGCTGCTTTGTCAGAAGTAATCGAAGCATCGAAATTCACCTTCAAAACTCCTATGAGGGGGCAGCCAAGTTACAAAAAGACTATTATCATGGTGTGGAGAGGAAGAAAAACAACTATCCCAGTGCCTTAATTGAGTGTGAAGGTTTAGGTTCATATCAGCTGAATTAAGAGAATAAGCATTGCTGATAATTTGGGCAGGGATGGCGGTACTATGTTGATAAATTCTGTCATTACGAGCATTCCATAGAAGTCAAGAAAGATAGGCAATCAAAGCTTTGAGATTACCATTAATTTCAGCATTTATCATAAAATCAAACATAGATTGCAGAGAGTCTGACTGAAAATCCAGGCCACATCTATTGCTAAACAACCTCCAGCAGGCCATCGCAATGGGACAAGAGATGAAAATATGTTCACAATCTTCCTCCAACTGACCGAGATCACAAAATGAGCAAGAAGAGGGGATGATTCCTTTCTTTACTAAGGCACTTTTAGTGGGAAGTTTTTTCCAAAAAAGTTTCCACCAGAATGTTTTTACTCTTGGAGGATTTTGCAGTCTCCGTACCCAAGAGAAGTCAACTTGAGCATTGGAATGTTGAAAGCGAGTAATTAAAGGGAAAAAATCTTATAGAGAAGGGTTATCGGGGTTGCTATAAGACCAAGTCAACTGATCAGACCAAACCCCTTGCACAATTGGAATGCTGATAATTTGGTTCATCATCTCAACTAAAAATAAACTCTACAGAATATCAACATTCCAAGAAAGATCAGGAGTAATAAGATCGATGTAAGGAGGGCAGTTAAGTTATTTGGCACGGTGATCTATATTGATTAAATTGATGAAACATATGATCGTTACTTGAATAGTAGGATTGTGAATAGTATCTCTTTTTTTTTTTCCTTTTTTAATCTCCTTTGGTTGGTTTGCTTACACCATATCTGTTCCTCTTTTATTTTTGGACCAATGATTGGTTTTAGTGGACTCATAGCACTCCTTTTATAACATGAATCTTTACTAGAAATATTTCCATTGTTGTATCACTTCTTGATGAAGCACAAGTTCGCACAATCGCTTAGCTTTTTCGATATCAATTAATTTGTGAATTTTCACTATGAGCATGTGATTTGAAAATCCATGAGCATTGATCTATGCAATTATGTAGATGTATGATAGGTCATGCGTATCTTCGATAATGCTTCTTACAATGGGGCCACTATATAGCATACTTTGTCTTAAGTTTTGATGCATAATATTGATTTTCCAAGACAATTAAATACACTATATGTGCACGTGCGTGCATTCATACATACATACATACATACATACATACATATATATATATATATATATATATATATATATATATATATATGTGTGTGTGTGTGTGTGTGTGTGTGTGTGTGTGTGTCTATATATATATATATATATATATATATATATATATATATATATAATTAAACTCAAAAGCTTTAACTCTGATTTAATGACGACTCCTCTGCATCCACAAAAATGACACCGGACCTCTGAGAACCTCAAGCTCCAATATCTAGTCTCAGTTGCAACCACACAATGATATCATGAAACCACACACATCCACATAGTAAGTTACTCAGCAAAGAATGACAAATCAAATTTTTCTTGAAGATACTAGACTTGGATGCATATGCTTAAAATTTAATAGCTTGTATCCATATTAACTTTCTCAGGTACGTCATGGACATATGGTACTCTACAACATGAAATATCCATTTAAGAAAGCCAATGCCTAAAATACTATATCCGATATCTAGAAAAACAATCTAGTTCCAGTTATTTAGGTTCTCAAAAAGAATATTGAAATATTGAAACCCCTACAAAATTACTGCAAAATATAGATATAATACAACATATTCACAAAATCATACACAAACTTCACAAAATTCACAAAATCATGGTTAAATCACCCCTCAAATTATCAAGAATTTCTTTAGTTATTCACAGAGTAGTCGTTGCTAAATTATCAATGAAACATCTTTGAATAATTGAATCATTGACAAAATATTCAGCAATCTATCAAATTTATGAACTATAATGAAACAATTCACAACCCAAACACTATACATAAATTAAAAAATCTATTTTAGTTGTTATCTGAGGATTCATATGGGCATGAATTTATTTAGTTTCATATTCGTTATTCGTTATGATGATCTTGGATACTTATACAGGATCAAAAAATCCAACTAACACCTTTCGACTAGTCTTTTTGAATAAGATTCTGGATTATTACAAATGATATCTGAGAAGATCCAATCCATGGCTTATATGGACCGAGGACTTAAATAGAGAGAGTATGTGAGACTAAAAGGAGTATATGTGGATTTGTGCGGGTGTGTACTTAGTCTCATATTGATTATTCATTGAAAAGATCTTGGATACTTACATAAAGTCGAAGAACCTAACTAACATTTTCTAGCTAATTTTTTTGGATGAGATTCTTGATTGTTACATGTTGTTTTGATGATTATTGTTCTAATTACCTCATCATTCTCGTCTTTCCAAGCACTAATACAAAATTTTTGGCAAGTGCCCACTTTTCTCCAATATCTAATTTTTTGATTTCTCCCATTTCATGATTTAAACTTTAAATATAGTCAATTGTTCTCCATCTATATAAAAAAAAGGTTGAAAATGTCCTCTTCCGTAAGCCTACTAAAACCCTTATCACACTTCTAGCTGAATATCATAAACTAGAGATTTCTTATCCCTTCAAGATTATCTTAGAACTGAAGAGAGAACAGATTGAATTTCTAAGGTCTCAAATAAGAAAAATAAAGTTTTCCTATACCAAATTGTTACTTGTTGACAATTATAACAAAATTCTATCCAAAATAACAACTATGAAAACCCTAATCATTCTCTTTGCAAACAAATTTTAAAAAGTAATAGCCTTCACATTACAAGGAACTGAAGAAGGAATAGAAATAGTGAAAGATAAAAGTTCCATATTCCCCTGCACCTCATATTTTCTCATTCAGGATTTCAATTTAATCTTCTTCATTGTAGCAACCAAGAATAATTAAAACCCTAATATCTGTTTCTTGCAACCAAATCGAGTTTTAGAACCAATGAAATAAGGGAGAAAAAAGAACACTAGGATATCTCATTTACTATTCCCACAAAATTCGCCCCAATATAACAACTAATTATTCATGTGCCAACAAATTCAAACAACTACAGACTTCTCTAATGAAGACTAATTTCAGAATAGAATAAATTTGAAACGATCTTTTTGGTTTTCGCACCTTATAGTTTCTTGTTCACCATGAGGAGATGATTGTTGGAAATCCTCTAAGAAGCCATTGCCATGGGGGAGGAGAAGAGCCATCAAAGGTGGAAGCTTTCTTTGCTTGAAGAAAAGTCAAGGGTTTCAGGTGATGCCATTGCCATGTCCTTCAATCGAAGGAAATCTTCCCGATCATCGACCTCCACCCGACTATTTTTATTGGGGTCGATCTTTGGATCACCCCAGCGAGAAGGGAAACCTCAAGAAAGACAAAAAACTTAATCTGAAAGCTAAAAACAAAAAGGCGAAGGAGGATCTTCTGGCACTGGGACGATCTTACGACAGAGTTTCTGCAGCAGAGATGAAGATAAAATACAAAGTAAAGGCTTGATCAAAAGCGATCCTATATATATAGGATCCCACAACAACCAAGATGAAAGAGATCAAATCGAAGTCTTATCAGATGACGACACGTGGCAAGTGTCGAGCTGACCATAGATCGGATGGTTCGATGCATCTACTTCTGATCATGCCACCTCACCATCATCCGTGCGAATAGCTCCGGTCCAATATCGTTCTGACACATGGACAAAATCTACTTGTCAGAATCGTATCACCCGATGCCGAATTATCTTTCTAAAATGACGTCTGATATGGACATCCGATATAACTGTCCTATCAACATGACAGTTTAATGATAGTTCTACAGCCGACTCTCATACTCCAAAGAGACTAGCAGTCGAGTCGGGGCTCGATTCGACACATGATGACTCCCTTTGTCCAACATGATAGACCACGTGATGATATACATGTCGGATCACCTTGGACTTGGGAGTGGGGGGCAACTGTTGGGGCAAATCAACCGACCCCTAACTCCGACACTACAACGGCCAACTCCGACTCTACATCGACTGACTGAACATATTGCACCGACTCACAATTGGTTGACCGACCTACAGTCGACAACTATCGATCAGCAAGCAAATGACTTGATCAACCTTCGACCTAAGACCATCGGCATATCAAAGTTACTAGCCGATGGTCGCTCGGATCTTCTACCAACTTACATCTACGGATATATCAATATTACTGACATATAGTCGGTCAATCTGCTCAACATACTGTAACTGTTATGAATGGTTATTGACTACGTGTCATGATAATTTATGAAGATTGACGATCCACTAACTCCACAATTATGATTTGATAATTTAGCACTATAAAAAGTGAGACCACATGCTCGACGGTTATATCAGAATCTTCTATAAAAAGAGGATAAGTAAACAGCACCGATAAGACACTTCTGAGCCAGAGCTCTGCTACTCTCGATATTCAAATCTACTGTTCATCAATTGTCTCTCTAACTTAAGCATCGGAGGATCTTCGTCGGACACAACTTCGATCTGTGAGAATGCTGTTTTGCAAGTGCTTATCACTGATGATAGGCGACAGAGAGTTGGCCGCAACAGCCATAATGCCATATCAATATCCACGGGCAATTCATCATGCAAGAGCTAGGATATACCAGATAGATGCAATTCTTGTTGACCCCCCACCTAGCGAGATTGATGTAGGCAACATGGAAGCTGTTGAAAAACTCAATAAGCCTAGACTGTCCATATGCGCCCACTTTATTTTTTTAAAGTAATTTTTAAACTTTAAACCTTGAAGCTCCTCAAAGATAAGTTCGTTACGGATAAGATGATGATCAATTATCTTAATGATATACTCTAACTGAACCAAAGCTCACTGATTCAAAATTGAACCCTGTATGAACCAACTAATAGTATGAATTGATATGCCCTGTATCTGATCATATTGGGTCCAAATTGACACGGGAATGAGAGAGAATCGAGGAGGAAGGAAAAAGAGTAAGAGGGTGGAGGGAGGAAGAGGAAGGCCATGGAGATGCCAGTGGATGTTATCGGGAGGCCGTCGAGATCTTTGGAGCTTCATGATCCTCCACAAAAGAGATTAGAGAGAGGTAGAGAGAGGGGAAGGAAAAGAAGTAGAGGAAGAAAAAGATGACAGGAAGGCCATCAGAGGGTCACCAAGTGGCCATCGAAGGACTGTCTGGTAGCTGCTAGATGGCGAAAATCCACTCTTGGGTGCCGTGGGTTCAAAATAGGGACCGAACATGCATAAGGCATGTAGATTATATTATGATGGGTGAGGGTATTGGGAGAAGAATCTTATGATCCTATTAGTATTAAGTACACACAATAAGCCATGGCCTATACCTTGAAGCGGGTTTATGTCACTCAAACAGAAGATTGAAATTACGTGCAGAAATGTAACATATCTTAATGATTCTTTGGAATGGGAGAATGCCGATATAGATTTTCAACTTTTTTGATTGAAGGAAATATAGCTGTTGATCTTCTATTTGCCATCATAGGCATATCGTTGACAGGTTTCAATCCCATCTTTCCCTATTCAATTGGTGGGCAACGATACCGGCTACCTCTTACCTAGATTAATTATAAAATTAACTAAGTAAATATTTTCAAGGTTTTTTTTCCCCCCCAATACAAGGCTCTGTATTATTATATTCTGTATCAATTTTTTTGCTTGAAGGAAATATAGTAATTGATCTCCTTTTTGCCTCCATATGTTGACAGATTTCAATTCCATCTTCCCTATTCAATAGGTGGGCAACAGTTGGAATTGAGAAGAAAATTTATTTTATTTTATTTTATTTTCGGAATCTCATGATTTCAATGTAAGAAATAAACAGAATTATAATCATATGATTTTAGTATATATTATAGAATCTCTCTGATATTCCCTAAAATATGATATATTAGCTAAAAACCTTCTAAATATTCTAATATTCTCTAATATAGTATATCGACAGAAAATTTCTTTGATATTTTCTGATGTTTCATGACATTCTCTAACACCTACTAAAAATTTTTCATGATATTTTTTGATATTCTCTAATAGCAACTAAACTAGCTACCTCTTAGATTAATTATGGAATTAGCTAAATAAAATATTTTCAAGGTTTTTTGCAATACAACACTGTATTATTTTTTTGTATTAAAAAATTGGGACTTTTTAACCTCAACAAAACAATACAAGGAAATCTCTGTTTCTTCAAATAAGATTTTTTCGTTAGCCTCACCTCTGTTTATTCAAGGAGTTACCAGATGTAGATAGGGCCTCGAAATCTAGACGCTAAGTCCTAATAAATTAAGGTTTGACGTTTAAAAGTTCAATCAAGTCTCCTGAAGAAACCCAACTACCAGTAGCAGCAAGAGTTACCAACTTATACTCACCAAATCTAGACGGCCAAATGAATTAAAGGTTTTTGAGGGTTGAATTAAAGTTTACTGTTGAGGGTCTGAAGAAGGAAAAAACAAAATAGGAATTATTTTTTTTTGACTTATCAATCGAAAGACAGGTTTCCTTATGTAGCAGCGCTCTTTTCGCTTCAAGGTTTGAAGGAGGAAAGAAATAAGAACAAGGAAAGGTTTAGCTGTAACAGATTTTTTTTGTTTCCTTTTTTTTTTTTTAAGCAGTCCATCGAAAGCCAGGTCTCCTTACGAGGCAATGTACCTATTTCCACACCATACAGCAAGTTTTCCTTTCCTGGATGTTCTTTTTTCCTTGTTCAAGTGGGATCCTCAACTATATAAACCCCTCTTCCTCCTCCCTCTCCGGCCCAGCACCTGCTTCTCCTACAAATACAAACGCCTCTCCTTGCTCCTCCTTCTCCGACGGCTTAGCAACTCCTCCTAATTGGTTTCAAGATGGCTTCTCTTCCAAACAATCTACACGGATTTCCTTGGTAAGATTAAATCAACCCTCCTGCTATATATCCTCTTATGTTTATCATCATGTTTTAACGTTAATCTCCCATCGTTTTTTTTCTCAAGGGTCGCTGTGAAGGAAGAGGAAGAGGATCCGGGCTTCCATATGTCAAGTTCGCTGCGCCAGTTTCCAACAACAAGGCAGGAGGGCACGCATGCAATGATGGTGGCTCACGAGAGCACGAGTTCGAGCAGGGTCAATGCATGGACACTGCAGCATCTTGGATCAGGATTGCCGACACCGTATTGCATCGCCGCCTTCCAGCAAAGTACAGCTCACATTTACCAGCACCGAAGCAACACATTGCCCGGCGCGCATCCACATTCAGCTGCGGCAAGTAATCTGTCACGCCCCCACCCTCCTGTATGTAGGTTTGGGTTCCAAGATGCAATATTGAGGCCCCATCATTTGTCTTTTGACGGCCGCTTTGCCCTACAGTTGTTCAGTTTAAAGCTGACAAACAATAATATGGAAAATTTGAGATGTCTGATATTACCAACTGAATCAGCGGAACGGTTCTTCCCAGATATGCCTTCGTTAATGTTCTGGGATCAGAAACTCCTGAGATGGTGGAATTTTGAATATTTCCGCTCAAAAGATAGGCAATGTCATCAGCTCGTCTCGGGATGGTCTTCATTTGTCGAGGAGAAGGCTCTCAAAGCCGGCGATACTTTGGTCTTTAGCATGTTCGGGATTCTCCACAACTCCTCCTGCTACATGATCGATGTAAGGAGGACGGTTAAGTTGTTTGGCACGGTGATCCATATTGATTAAATTGATGAAAGATATGGCCGCTAGTTGAACAGCGCTAGCAGGCTACAATTCATCCTTGACGGTAAATAGTATATCCTTCTTCTTTTCTTTTTTTTTTTTTAACCTCCTGTAGTTGGTCTGTTCAGGACTAATCATGCGTACCTTCTATTATGCTGCTTTGTCTGTTGCAAAATACGTCAAACAGGAAGAATGTTCAAATCCTTTTTTTTTTTTACCGCAAATTTGAAGCCAGGCATCAGCAAGATGGAAGCCACAATACATACATAAAACTACATCAGCAAAAAGAATGTTGCTGCTTTTAAATCAAAAAGAAAAAAAATATTACAAAGAAAATCATGCTTCTAATGTAAGAAGCTCTTTTTGTAAGGTGCAAGCATGTTAGAGTAATACTTGGCACCCGCAAACATAAATGCTGACTAAAAAACCGAAAAAAGATATAATACATTATGTTCTTGTTATAAAAGCCAGTTTCGTAAGTTTTAGAAATCATTTCTAAAGTGTTAAGCAGAGGTACATTTTATTTTGGTTGAATTCTTAGATTATCTTATATGTCATTGATTTATGTACTTGAATCTTGTGCCTATGATCTATCAGCATTTGCGGGTGCTTTCGCATTTCATATGCTTCATAAGCAATCAAAAAACCATTCAATTTTATTCCCATGGAAGCTTTTTACAGCATGGAGATTCACTTTTCTTTACATACATTAAGATTTTGCTCATATGACAATTGGCAATGTATATTTATCAAGGGACACGCCCTGCTCACTATATTGAACATTGCAAATCGAGATAATAATTTAGTGGAAGCCCCTCACCTCGATATTATGCATATAGATATATATATATATATATATATATATATATATATATATATATATATATATATATATATATATATATATATATATATATATATATATATATATATATATATATATATATAAAATTAAACTCAAAAGCTTTAACTTTGATTTCATGATGACTCCTCTACATCCACAAAAATGATACCTAACCTCTGAGTACCTCAAGCTCCGAAATCTAGCCTCAGTTGCAGCCCCACAATGGTATCATGAAACCGCACACATCCACATAGTAAGTTACTCAGAAAAGAATGACAAATCAATTTTTTCTTGGAGATACTAGACCTAGATGCATATGCTTGAAATTTAATAGCTTGCATCCATATTAACTTTCTCAGGTACGTCATGGACATATGGTACTCTACAACATGAAATACCCATTTAAGAAAGTCAATGCCTAAAATACTATATCCGATATCCAGAAAAGCAATCTAGTTCTAGTTATTTAGGTTCTCAAAAGAATATTAAAATATTGAAATCCCTCCAAGACAAGTGCAACATATTAATATAATATAACACATTCACAAAATCATACACAAAATTCACAAAATCATGGTTATCACCCCTCAAATCATCAAGAATTTCTCTAATTGTTCACAAAATAGTCATTACTGAATTATCAATGAAACATCTTTGAATAATTGAATCATTCACAAAACATTCGATAATCTATCAAATTCATGAATTGTAATGAAACTATTCACAACCCAAACCCGATACATAAATTAAATAATCTATTTTAGTTGTTGTCTGAGGATTTGTATGGACGTGTATTTTGTTACAAATTAGTTATTTACTGAGAAGATCTTAGACACATATATAGGATCAAAGAACCCAATTAACACCTTCCAACTAGTCTTTTTGGATAAGATCTTGGATTATTATAAATGATATTAGAGCCGACCTAGCCCATGGCTTATATGGATACAGAACATAAACGGAGGAAATATGTGAGATTAAAGGAAGCATGTGAGGATCAATGCAGGTGTGTACTTAGTATCATATCGATTATTCGTTAATGGAAAGATCTTACATGCTTATACAGAGCCAAAAACTCAAATAACATCTTCTAAGTAGTCTTTTTGGGTAAAGCCCTTGATTGTTACATATTGTTTTGATGATTATTATTCTAATTGCCTCTTCGTGCTTCTCTTTCCAGACACTAATGCAAAATTTTTGGCAAGTGCACACTTTTCTCCGGTATTTAATATTTTGATTTTTCATGTTTCATGGGTTCCAACTTTAAAAATAATCAATCGTTCCACATCCATAGAGAAAAAAAGGTTGAAAATGTCCTCTTCCACAAGCCTACCGAAACCCTAATCACACTTTCTTGCCAAATATCATAAACTAGAGATTTCTTCTCTTCCGGATTATCTTAGAACTTAAAAGAGAACATATTGAATTTCCAGGGACAATAAGAAAAATAAAGTTTTCCTATACCAAATTGTTACTTGTTCACAATTATAACAAAATTCTATCCAAAATAACAACTATGAAAAATCCTAATTATTCTTCTTACATACAAATTTCAAAAAGCAATAATTTCAAAAAGCAATAGCCTTCATACTACAAGAAACTAAAAAAGGAATAGAAATAGTGAAGCATAAAAGTTCAATACTTCCCCACACTTCATATTTTCTCATTTAGAATTTCAATTTAATCTTCTTCATTATAGCAACTAAGAACAATTAAAACCCTATATCTATTTCTTGCAACCAAATCAAGTTTCAGAACCAAAAAAATAAGGGGGGAAAAAAGAACTCTTTCGGACTTCAAGATATCTCATTTACTATTCCTACAAAATTCATCCCAATATAACTAATCATTCTTGTGGAAACAAATTCGAAAAACTATAGATTTCTCTAATAAAGACTAGTTTCAGAACAAATAAAACTTAAAGAGATCATATTTTTTTTCGCACCTCATATTTTCTTGTCCCAATTGGAACCATGATGAAATGATTGCCGGAAACCCTCCAAGAAGCCATTGCTTGGAGAGGAGGAGAGGCATCAAAGATGAAAGCTTTCTTTGCTGGAAGAAGAATCAAGGATTTTGGACGGGAAGTCTACAAGGGAGGCCCTTAGGGCTTAGAGCTTTGTGGAGATAAGGAGAGGGTGGAGATGAGAGCAGTAGAGCAAGTGAGCAACCATAGGATAGCGAGAGAGAAGATTAGAAGCCGATATGTTATAAAATTATATTCAAGTATATTTATAGGGCTGCTAATGGGCCAGGCAAGCCAGACTATAAGCCTAGTTAGGCCTATAACTTTATCATGGGCTGCCCATTAATGATGGTATATGACTACTGGATGAAAGATGATTGAAAGATACATCATGCTTTGCCCTAATCAAATATGTAGTATCAGATTATTTTAGATTTGACAGGGTGTATAATTTAAGGTATCTTAGATTAATATTTTTCTCCAAGCTTGATCGAGTCCATTCGTCAATCTAAAACAAAACATTTCCATAAATAACTCCTAGTTTCAACAAGTATAAAATGATTTCTTCTATAAAATCAACTTGTGGCATTAATATTGGAAATTTTATCCTAAAACCAATCATTTGACGATTGAGTTCATCTTTAAATATGAATTATTATTTACTAAATAAAAATTATTCTGATATTTTTTCATCACAAAGTAACATCTTTCTTGAACTCTTGTACTATGATGAAGTCTTTAGAACTATACTAGTATACGATAAAGAGAGAATTTATCGTATAGTTTCTAAACATATTCGTGATCAAATAATACGTTGTTATGGAAGGATGACGTTTATCGAGTGAAAGTCATTGTGTGCCATATGGATTGGTTGTCCTCTTAACTGAAGAGTGTGATGACACTGGTATGACATATAGGTGAGATGTAGGGGTACATCGTTACTGAACAAATAACTCACCTACTAAGCATTTTGCTGTCAAGAGCTGCTCGCGAAACACATGGGTATAAATATCCTTCAGATCTGAGATCACCATACTGACTTGCAAGCAACTCACTGTGCTTTGATGTTGGACTATCTAGATTTCTAATACAATGATGGAAAGCTACTGGATACAGTCAAGTACTTACGAAATCTATGTGTGGATCAAGATAGAATTGACCCCTCCAGATTATTAAAGTTGATGTATCGCTGTATTTTAATTTAGCAAAGTCTTAGTTAGGATAATTCATGAGATAGATTTGAAAAGTTAAAATATAATGCGGATGAAGCAATCTCGGTTGACAGTTAACCTGAGACCATCCTAGAACATTCAGGATCAAAAGGATAAATTATGCGGTAACCATATGTATGGATTCTGAAATATTTTTTTATGATAATTCGATCTATCTGGACATCAAAAATTATTGCTAGATGGTATCTTGATTAGTGCAAGAATTAGTTTCTATGCTACCGGCTTAGTGTTTGAACCTATGAAGTCACGCACACAAGTCAGACAAAATAGGAAGGAATTGACCTATGTTTATATATCCAATTTAAAAGTACTTGACTTGATTGAACATATAAGTTAGCTTGATTGACAATTAAGTTATGGGTCAAACGGGATTGAAAAGTTGACTATGTCTAGCTAGCACTACATATAAGGTTCAGGTTCGATCTCGGGGATGAACAGTTTCTGATCTATGATCTATGGAGCATATGAAAGATTAGA
The DNA here is from genome assembly GCF_000442705.2 of Elaeis guineensis. Lineage (NCBI taxonomy): Eukaryota > Viridiplantae > Streptophyta > Magnoliopsida > Arecales > Arecaceae > Elaeis > Elaeis guineensis. The sequence goes on from NC_026003.2 coordinate 119,459,933, forward strand.
TTTAAGTGTTGATTAATTTCAGATTAGATCTGAATTAATTAGTCTAAAATTTAAGTTAGACTTGGTACAAAATTTAAGTTAGATTGAGATTGACAGTCTTTCAAAATTATTTCGAACCAGCTTCGAATTGGATTCGAATTGGACCTATTTTGGATGAGATATGAGTATTTTCACTTGCACTGAGATTCTCCTCTCATGAAGGACGACCAAAACCTGATTTGGTGCTTATTTAGGGCATCCCAAGTGGGTGTGAGAGTGGGTGTAAAAGTGGATATCATATGTGATGGCAATTCTATCTCATATAGGAATCCTTCTTTCATGAATATTAGATCAATTCAAATCAGATTTGAGTTAGGAGTCCTACTCTCATTGGGTCATGAGAATCATCTATAAATAGAGAGGGTCTCTACCTATGAATATATAGCAAATAGCAAATAAATCAGATTGAGAGAGCAGAAAAAGAGAGAGAGGCGTGTGAAGAGAGAGATCCTTAATCTTCTCCTGCATCTCTTCCTTTGTTGCCGCCTCTTCTTCTTGGGCGTGGATCCTTCTTGGGCATCTCATCTACTGGTGTGAGGTGTGACACTAGCATATTTTTTTCTTCATTTGGTGGGCTTGCGAAGACAACTGGATTGGAGTTCATCCCGCTTTCCTGTGGTATTTGACGTGCATGCGAAGTAGAGGGTCTGCATATTCAGGACTCCGTGAAGATTTATATTAGATAAATTAAGATTTGATCTCTAGTTCTACTGTAAATCTGGTAAGAATTTGATCCTTAATCAAGTAGAAAGTAAAAAAAAATTTAGACGCATTCTGGACATTCCGGAGGAAAACTGTTTCCTTCTCTTCAACTGGTATTAGAGCAAGTTTGAAATATATGCATGCATAACAAAATTTTTCGAAAAAAATTACATAAGATATAATTAAAATTTTTTATAAGACATTAAATATAATTTAAATCTATTTATATAAAATTTTTAATCTAATTTTGATCAGATTAGAGGTACCTAATCAATAGTTGATTGAGGTTGTTATAAGTCTTTTATAACATAATTTTGCTATTGCTGAATTTCTGATTGAATAACAACATAAATTAAAATTTATTTTAAATTTATTTTCATAAAATTTTAATAATATTATTTTTCTTATGAAGTGAGATTTATTTTAGATCTAAATTAGATCTATTTTGATGGATATTTAGATCTGAATCCTATTAAAATTCAGCACTGTGAGAAAATAGATTTTACCAAAAATTTATTTCTTATGCATTCATATTTGCATCTAATTAATTTTCTATGCGATATTAAATATGAAATTGATATTTTATAATCAGTATAAGATGTGATTCAGATCTGATATAATATATATGATACATTAAATCTAATTAGAATAGATGAAGAATATAATTGATAAGATTAAGGATATGTTGATGACATAAAATAAGTGTGTCAATAATTCTATGTTGATGTAATTATATATAAAATTAGATTTTAGATCTTAGTAGCCTAGTACTCAAATTGATGAGATCACCAGACCATCCGATCATAGGAGATTAAAGAGATTAATCTCTCTTTTACCTATTCGATGAGTTCTTTTATGACGTTTAGGAGTGTCATTGTGATATAATTTTATAAAAAAAATGAATAGATTTTTATATATTATTTTGATCATAAATATGTTTAAATTAGATCTAAAGTGATTTATGATTCATTATAATAGGATAAAATTTAGATATAAAATTATTTTAGATCTGAATTACATGTTACATATGATGTAAACGGCATAGATCTAAAAGTTGTCATGATACATGAGATGTATGTATGAGGTTTAGATCATACCTATGTATGTTTAATTGTTAAACATATTATAAAAATTTATTTTCATGCGTTGAAACATATGGTATGCTTCACCTGAAATTCTTGTAGAATCGTTCTACAGACTGAAACATACATTTCACACACTTAATTATGAATTAAATTTTGAATGATCTAGATTTGAGAATTGAAGACCATTAAGATACCACATAAAATATTGGGCAAAGGGTTAGCATGAATCAGGTCCTTCTAATGGGTTAGATCTAGGGTTAGAAATACATATAGACCATGTAGAGAAATTGATTAAATCTAATCAAGTATTGAATTAGATCAGGTCAGTATTTTTCTAAATACTGTGATGGGCTTTGTGAGTCTGTCAATCTTCTTTTGGAGATATACTTTAAAAACTGCTTGCTATATTTTAAATAAGATGTCCAGCAAATCTGTCGATAAAACTCCGTATGAGATATGAACTGGGCATAAGCCGATACTCTCACACCTTAGGGTCTGGAGGTGTCCAGCTTATGTCAAGCATTTAAAGATAGATAAGCTTGGATCGAAGTTCGATAAATGCTTGTTCGTAGGGTATCCAAACGAAATTAAAAGGTACTAATTCTATCTCACTGAAGAGCAAAAGGTATTTATCAACAGTCGGACAGTCTTTTTGAAAAATAAATTTCTTGGTGAAGAAACTAATGCCTGTAAAATTGAACTTGATGAAGTTCATAAGGTGGGAGGACCGACACACACAGAATTGGATTTGATTGGTGAATCGAAATTGGAACCAGTAGAGGCATCATTAAGGAGATCCGGTAGAGTACCACATCAGTCGGACAGATACTATGATTTTTTGATCCAGAACGGTGATCCTATCGAACTTGATGAGAACGATGAGGATCCAATCACTATATGGAGGCCATGCAAAGGTCTGACTCTCAGAAATGGCTTGAGGCTATAAAGTTTGAGATGGAGTCCATGGAGATCAATGATGTATGGACACTGGTTGATCCGTCCAAAGGGATAAAATCCATAGGGTATAAATAAATTTTTAAGAGAAAAAGAGGAGTGGACGGAAAAGTGGAGACCTATAAAGTCTGTCTAGTTGTCAAGGATTATCGTTAGCATTATGGTATTGACGATGATGAGACGTCCTCTCCTGTGGCAATGCTTAAATTCATCTAGATTATACTGACTATCGCCGCACACTTAGATTATGAGATCTGACAGATGGATGTCAAAATTATTTTTTTTAATGAAAAGCTGGAAGAAGAGGTATATATGATACAATCTGAAGGATTCACATCTACAGATGAGTCGAAAGTATGCAAGCTGAAAAGATCTATTTATGGACTTAAGCAGACATCTAGGAGTTGGAACATACATTTTGATAAGGTGATCAAAACGTATGGCTTCGTTAGGAACGGAGAATAACCCTGCATTTACAAGTGCGCTTCTGATTCTGTAATTATTTTTTTTGTACTATATGTGGATGACATATTGTTACTAAAAAATGACATTCCGACTTTGCAGAGTGTGAAGCTATGGCTATCATCACAGTTCTCCATGAAAGACTTGGGAGAATCATCCTACATCTTTGGGATGAAGATCTATAGGAATCGATCTAGAAGGATGCTTGGACTATCTCAATCCACGTACATTGATACCTTATTGAAGTGGTTCAATATAGATAATTTCAAAAAGGTTATCTTCCGATAGGCCATAGAATTTTTTTTTTCAAGAAGGATTATTCGACAACTCCTCAGGAGAGAGAATGCATGAGTAAAATACCATATACTTCGACAATGAGATCTATCATGTACGTTGTGACATGTATGAAGCTGGATGTGGCCTATTTACTAGGGGTAGTGAGTAGGTACCAGTTTGATCCAGATGAGAAGCATTGAAAGATTACGAAAGCACTTCTTAAGTATTTGAGAAATACTAAAGATCAATGGCTTATCTATGGAGACACTGATCTGAAACTTATGAGATATACTGATTCTAATTTTCAATCAGATAGTGATGACAGCAGAAGTATGTCGGGCTATGTATTTAATCTGAATGGAGGAGCTGTTTGCTGGAAGAGTTTCAAGCAACATACTGTGATCGATTCTGTTTGCGAAGCGAAATACATTGCTGCATCGGATGGTACATATTCTATCCCGTTACCACCTGGTGCGAGAGATTGTGAACCAAGATGACATCGAACTACAGAAGATCGATGGAAAGGAGAACCTAGCCGACCCCTTCACTAAAGCTCTCGGGATCAAAGAGTTCGATGACTTCAAATGGAAGATGGATATAAGATACTGCATCGATTGACTTTAGTCCAAGTGAGAGTTGTTGAAAATTATGTCCTAAAATCACTCGTTTGATGATTGAGTTCATCTTTGTATATGAATTATTGTTTAATGAATAAAAATTATTCTAATTTTTTTCATCATAAAGTAATATCTTTCTTGAACTCCTGTGCTGTGATTAAAGTCCTTCAAACTATGCTAGTGTACGATAAAGAAAATTTATCGTATAGTTCTTAAATATATTCGCGATTAAATGATACGTCATTACGAAATGATGACGTTTATTGAGTGAAGGTCGTTGTGTGCCATATGGATTGGTTGTCCTCTTAACCAAGGAGTGTGGTGACATTGGTATGGCATACAGGTGAGATGTAGGGGTACATCATACCTGAACAAGTGACTCACCTGCTGAGCATTCTGCTGTCAAGAACTGCTCGCGAAACACATGGATATAAGTATCCTTCAGACCTGAGATCATCATAGTAACTTGCAAGCAACTCACTGTGCTTTGGTGTTGGACTATCTGGATTTTTAATATAGTGACAGAAAGCTACTGGGTACAGTCAAGTACTTGTGAAGTCTATGTGTGGATTAAGATGGGATTGACCCCTCCAGATTATTGGAGTTGATGTATCGCTGTATTTCAATTTAGCAAAGCCTTGACCAGGATAATCCATGAGATAGATTTGAAAAGTTGAAATACAATACGGATGAAGCAATCTCGATTGACAGTTAACTTGAGACCATTCTAAAGCATTCAGGGTCAAAAGGATGAATTATGCAGAAACCATACGTATGGATTTTGAAATATTTCTTTACGATAATTTGATCTATCTGGATGTTGAGAACCTAGATAGTATCTCGATTAGTACAGAAATTAGTTCATGTGCTATCGGCTTAGTATTTGAACCTATGAAGTCACGCACACAAGTCAGACAAAGTAGGAAAGAATTGATCTATGTTTATATGTCCAATTTGAAAGTACTTGACTTGATTGAACATATAAGCTAGCTTGATTGATAATTAAGTAACAGATCAAATAGGATTGAAGAGTTGACTATGTCTAGCTAACACTACACATGAGGTTCAGGTTCGATCTCGGAGATGAACAGTTTTTGATCTATGATCGATGGAGCATATGAAAAATTAGATTTAAGTGTCAGTTAATTTTAAATTAGATCTAAATTAATTAATCTTAAATTGGATCTAAAATTTAAGTTAGACTTGGTATAAAAGTTCTAAAAAATTTGGGATTGACAGTCTTTTGAAATTATTTCGAACCAGCTTCGAATCGGATTCGAATTAGATCTGTTTTGAATGAGATATGAGTATTCTCACTTGTGCTGAGATTCTTCTCTCATGAAGGATGATCAAAACCTAGTTTGGTGCTTATTTGGGGCGTCCCAAGTAGGTGTGGGAGTGGGTGCAAAGTGGATGTCATATGTGATGGCAATTCTATCTCATATAGGAATCCTTCTTTTATGAGTATTGGATCAATTCAAATCAGATTTGAGTTAGGAGTCCAAATCTCATTAAGTCATAGAAATCATCTATAAATAGAGAGGGTCTCTACCTATGGATGCATAGCAAATAGCAAACAAATCAGATTGAGAGAAGAGAAAAAGAGAGAGAGAGGCGTGTGAAGAGAGAGATCCTTAATCTTCTCCTATATCTCTCCCTTTGTTGCCACCTCCTCTTCTTGGGCGTGGATCCTTCTTGGGCATCCCATCTACTGGTGTGAGGTGTCACACCAGTATATCTCCTCCCTCATTTGGTTGGCTTGCGAAGACAACTAGATTGGAGTTCATCCCATTTTTCTACAGAGTCTGGCATGCATGCGAAGTAGAGGATCTACACATCCAAGCCTCCGTAAAGGTTTATATCAGATAAATTGAGATTTGATCTCTGATTTCACTGTAAATCAGATAAGAATTTGATCCTTAATCAAGTAGAATAGTAAAAAAAAATTTTAGATGCAATCTGGGCATTCTGAAGAAAAACTGTTCCCTTCCCTTCAATTAATGTGCTAATATTTAACATTCTTTGGTGATAATGCATTAACAATCTACTAACAATTATAGTGGTAGTGGGATCATGTGATAGAAAGTAAGAATGAGTCTCAATGAGATTGAGAAGTACTTGGGATTGTTTGGTCACTGCAGTTTCTTGGATAGTCGAATGCTAGAGTTATTTTAAAAAAAAATACTTATTATATGGGGTTTTCAAATAAATTATTACTTGTTCACAATTATAACAAAATTCTATCCAAAATAATAACTATAAAAATTCTAATTATTCTTCTTATATACAAATTTCAAAAAGTAGTAATTTCAAAAAGCAATAGCCTTCACACTACAAGAAACTAAAGAAGCAATAGAAATAGTGGAGCATAAAAGTTTAACACTTCCCCACACTTCATATTTTCTCACTTAGAATTTCAATTTAATCTTCTTCATTATAGCAACTAAGAACAATTAAAACCCTATATCTATTTCTTGCAACCAAATCAAGTTTCAGAACAAAAAAAATATGGGGGAAAAAAAGAACTCTTTCGGACTTCAAGATATCTCATTTACTATTCCTACAAAATTTGTCCCAATAAAACTAATCATTCTTGTGTAAAGAAATTCATAAAACTATAGATTTCTCCAATGAAGACTAGTTTCAGAACAAAAGAAACTTAAAGAAATCGTATTTTTTTTGCACCTCATATTTTCTTGTCCCAATTGGAACTGCGATGAAATGATTGCCGAAAATCCTCCAAAAAGCCATTGCTTGGAGAGGAGGAGAGGTATCAAAAATGAAAGCTTTTTTTGCTCGAAGAAGAGTCGAGAATTTTGGACGAGAAGTCTACAAAGGAGGCCCTTTGGGCTTAGGGCTTTATGGAGATAAGTAGAGGGTGGAGATGAGAGTGGTAGAGCCAGTGAGAGACCATGGGATAGCGAGGGAGAGGATTAGAAGCTGTTATGTTATAAAATTGCATTCAGTATGTTTATAGGGCTGCCAATGGGCCAGACAAGCCTGACTATAAGCCTAGTTAGGCCTATAAGTTGATCATGGGTTGTCCATTGTTAATGATGGTATATGACTACTGGATGAAAAATGATTGAAAGATACATCATGCTTTGCCCTAATCAAATATGTAGTATTAGATTATTTTAGATTTGACATGGTGTAATTTAAGGTATCTTAGATTAATCTTATTCTCCAAGCTTGATCGAGTCCATTCGTCAATCTAAAGCAGATTCTAGTTTCAACAAGTATAAAATGATTTCTTCTATAAAATCAACTTGCGGCATTAATGTGCTAATATTTAACATTCTTTGGTGATAATGCATTAACAATCTACTAGCAATTATAGTGGTATTGGGATCATGTGATAGAAAGTAAGAATGAGTCTCAATGCAATTGAGAAGTACCTGGGATTGTTTAGTCATTGCAGTTTCTTGGATTGTCGAATGCTAGGGTTATTCTAAGAAAAAATACTTATTATATGGTGTTTTCAGATAAATTATTACTTGTTCACAATTATAAAAAAATTCTATCCAAAATAACGACTATAAAAATCCTAATTATTCTTCTTATATACAAATTTCAAAAAATAATAATTTCAAAAAGCAATAGCCTTCACACTACCAGAAACTAAAGAAGAACTAGAAATAGTGAAGCATAAAAATTTAATACTTCCCCAAATTTTATATTTTCTCATTTAGAATTTCAATTTAATCTTCTTCATTATAGCAACTAAGAACAATTAAAACCCTATATCTGTTTCTTGCAACCAAATCAAGTTTCAGAACAAAAAAAATAAGGGGGAAAAAAGAACTCTTTCGGACTTCAAGAAATCTCATTTACTATTCCCACAAAATTCACCCCAATAAAACTAATCATTCTTGTGTAAAAAAATTCGAAAAACTACATATCTCTCTAATGAAGACTAGTTTCAGAAAAAAAGAAACTTAAAGTGATCGTATTTTTTTTGCACCTCATATTTTCTTGTTCCAATTGGAACCGCGATGAAATGATTGCTGAAAACCCTCCAAGAAGCTATTGCTTGGAGAGGAGGAGAGGCATCAAAGATGAAAGCTTTCTTTGCTTGAAGAAGAGTCGAGGATTTTGGATGAGAAGTCTACAAAGGAGGCCCTTAGGGCTTAGGGCTTTGTAGAGATAAGGAGAGGGTGGAGATGAGAGTGGCAGAGACAGTGAGTGACCATGGGATAGCGAGGGAGAGGATTAGAAGTTGTTATGTTATAAAGTTGTATTCAAGTATATTTATAGGGCTGCCAATGGGTCAGGCAAGCCAGACTATAAGCCTAGTTAGGCCTATAAGTTGATCATGGGCTGCCCATTGTTAATGATGGTGTATGACTACTGGATGAAAGATGATTGAAAGATAATCAAGTATGTAGTATCAGATTATTTTAGATTTGATAGGGTGCAATTTAAGGTATCTTAGATTAATCTTGTTCTCCAAGCTTGATCGAGTCCATTCGCCAATCTAAAATAGAACATTTCCATAAATAACTCCTAGTTTCAACAAGTATAAAATGATTTCTTCTATAAAATCAACTTGTGAAATTAATGTACTAATATTTAACATTCTTTGGTGATAATGCATTAATAATCTACTAACAATTATAGTAGTGATGGGGTCATGTGCTAGAAAGTAAGAACGAGTCTCAATGGGATTGAGAAGTACTTGAGATTATTTGGTCATTACAGTTTCTTGGATAGTCGAATGCTAGGGTTATTCTAAGAAAAAAATACCTGTTATATGGGGTTTTTAGATCTTTGCCATTGGTATTTCAAGCATTGGTGGAACTTGGGAGATCGAAAGATTGGTTGAGCTTTTGCAAAACATGGGTCCAGATAAAGAGCATTCCATAGAGCGTAAGATGAATTCATTGTATATTATCATTTATTTCACTTTTATCTTCGGCCACTCTCTGCACCTACGATGCATAAAATATTTTGATTTCCTAAACCTTCATAAATATCATATAAACACTAAAGATGTTATCTAATCTCGTATGATTAGTAAAAATATACTTAAAGTCAATCAACACTTTCTTAGTTTTAGGCCTACATGACATCAACCATTCTCATCTATGTATTATGAATGCTAAATACAAGCTGAATTGCCTTACTTTGTCCATTACAATAAATAATTATTGAATTAAGGAAATTAAAAGACATGACACAAATATTGAGCTACATCTTTTTCTGAGATAGTAAAAATGATATGTCCCGAAATTGACATTAGCAATATCATAGAAATTTAAAAAATTTTCAATACTTGAAAACTATGAAAGAAGAGAACCATTTACAATTTGATCTACGTTTATCTAGGGAAGTTCTTGGTGCATTTGACTAAGGAATTTCATATCATGCTTTGCACAACGTCAAAAAAAACTACTAGATGATGAAACCATGCAAGTCATGGATGCAACATTACATCAAAATAGTTGAAGTTTGGAATAGACTTTTGTATCATCATATGAGTCATGCAAGGGTTTGATGGCACATAAAACTTAGTTTTGCACTCAAATTAAACACTTGTAACTTGTTGAGTTAAAGTTGAATGGCTAAAGGTTAAGCCAATTTTTATTCCTAGCGTATTTTTTGTTTAGTTTTTTGGGATAAAAAAATGCATCCAGATTCATCGTGTAGACTCATGCAAGCATATTCTCCTTTAGGAGGTTGGTCAAGTCATAGGCATATCAATTTTTTGGAATTGAATGCAATATAGCTATTGACCTCCTATTTGCCATCATAGGCACATCCTTGGCAGGTTTCAATGTCATCTTTCCGTGTTCAACTGGTTGTATAGCTATTGATCTCCTATTTGCCATCATACGCATATAGTTGGCAGGTTTCAATCCCATCTTTCCCTGTTCAACAGGTGGGCAATAGTTGGAATCGAATAGAAAAATTTTGTTATTTTATTTTATTCACCAGAATGTATATATATACAAGCGTACAAAGATCTAGAAAATTAGAATCCTATGATTTCAATGCAAAAAATAAAGAAAATCAGGATCCCATGATTTTTGTATATATTACAGAATCTTCTTGATACTCCCTCATATGGTACATTAGCTAAAAATCTTTCTTGATATTCTCTAATATGTTTTAATATTCTCTAATATGGTATATCGATTGAAAATCTCTTTGATATTTTCTGATATTTTATGATATTCTCTAATATTTGCCGAAGATTTTTCATAATATTTTCTGATATTCTCTAATAGCAACCAAACTTGCTACTTCTTAATTAGATTAATCATGAAATTAACTATGTAAAGATTTTCAAGTTTTTTTTTCCGATACAATACTCTGAATTATTATATTTTGTATTAAAACATCGGTATTTTTTAATATTTACAAAACGATACCAGGAAACCTCTTTTTATTCAAATAAGACCTTTTCGTCGGTCTCGCCTCTGTTTATTCAAAGAGTTACTAGATGTAGATAGGGCCCCCAAATCTAGACCCTAAGTCCTAATGAATTAAAATTTAGCGTTTAGGACTTCAACCAAACGTCTGAAGAAACCCAACTTATACCAGTACCAGCCGAAGAGTTACCAACTTAGACAGGCCCACCAAATCCAGACATCCTAATGAATTAAGAGTTTTGAGGGTTGCATTAAAGTTTACTGTGGAGGGTCTAAAGAAGGGAAAAAAAAAAAGGAATTTTTTTTTTTTTTTGCTTGTCGATCGAAAGCCAGGTTTCCTTATTATGTAGAAGCATATTTTTCTCTTCAAGATTTAAAGAAAGCAATGAATAAGAATGGAAAAGCCCGAGAAATCCGCTCATGTGTTAAGGAGCCCGCATAAAAGTTTCGCATCCCAAAGAATTTTTTTTTTTTTTTTTTTTTTTTTTTTGCATTTGGGGGGCAGAAAATTACCAATTGCAAACGACGCATTTAGCCTCGAGAGGATCAGGGAATGATTCGAAGTATCCCCCGAATTCCGATCCCGTCGGCATTTATGTAAGGTGGTGAGTGTTGAGTGGCACGGACGTAAATTGTCATCTGCGTATTTAGCTCCAAATTGAATGTGAGTTGAAAAAGTTTAAATATTTATATGAGATCCAAAAATCCAAAATAATAACTTTTAGCATTTAGCTAAGGTCCTGAAAATAAAAAGAAACTCGACTGGCTAGTCTTCAAGTCAATTGATATATTTTAGCATCACTATTTGACTAGGTCTTTTTAACTTTTTTGATGTAAAACCAGCTAAATAAGTTTGTGAAGCTAGTCAAAATGTTTGAATCCTATCATCATCTTGTGAAATCCAATAAATAACTAAGGAAAGATTTAGTGATAAAAGAGGCTCAAGAGCACCTGAAGTAGGGAGACCCACCTACCTATTACCACAAAATAGAAGTATAGGGGATCGCTATCAATATCCATGGGCAATTCATCATGCAAGAGCTAGGATATATCAGATAGATGCAATTCTTGTTGACCCCCCACTTGGCGAGATCGACGTAGGCAACATGGAAGCTGTTGAAAAACTCAATAAGCCTAGACCGTCCATATGCGCCCACTTTATTTTTTTTAAGCAATTTTTAAAGTTTGAACCTTGAACCTCCTCAAAGATAAGTTCATTAAAGATAAGATGACGATCAATTATCTTAATGATATACTCTAACTGAACCAAAGCTCACGGATTCAAAATCGAACCCTGTATGAACCAACTAATAGTACAAATTGATATGCCCTGTATATGATTGTATTGGGTCCAAACTGACACGGGAATGAGAGAGAACCGAGGAGGAAGGAAAAAGAGAGAGAGGGTGGAGGGAGGAAGAGGAAGGCCACGGAGATGCCAGTGGATGTTATCGGGAGGCCGTCGAGATCTTTGGAGCTTCATGATCCTCCACAAAAGTGATTAGAGAGAGATAGAGAGAGGTGAAGGAATAGAAGTAGAGGAAAAAAAGATGACAGGAAGGCCATCAGAGGGTCATTAAGTGGCCATCAAAGGACTGTTTGGTAGCTGCTGGATGGCGGAAATCCACTCTTGGGTGCCGTGGGTTCAAAATAGGGACCGGACATGCATAAAGCATGCAGATTATATTATGATGGGTGAGGGTATTGGGAGAAGAATCATATGATCCCATTAGTATGAGTACACACAATAAGCCATGGCCTATATCTTGAAGCAGGTTTATGTCACTCAAATAGAAGATTGGAATTACATGTAGAAATGTAACATATCTTAATGATTCTTTGGAATGGGCGAATGCCGATATAGATTTTCAACTTTTTTGATTGAAGGAAATATAGTTGTTGATCTTCTATTTGCCGTCTTAGGCACATCATTGACAGGTTTCAATCCCATCTTTCCCTGTTCAATTGGTGGGCAACGATATCGGCTACCTCTTACCTAGATTAATTATAAAATTAACTAAGTAAATATTTTCAAGGTTTGTTTTTCCCCCCCAATACAACGCTCTGTATTATTATATTCTGTTTCAATTTTTTTGCTTGAAGGAAATATAGTAATTGATCTCCTTTTTTCCACCATAGATACATTGTTGACAGATTTCAATTCCATCTTCCCTATTCAATAGGTGGGCAACAGTTGAAATTGAGAAGAAAAATTTAATTATTTTATTTTATTTTCGAAATCCCTTGATTTCAATGCAAGAAATAAACAGAATTAGAATCATATGATTTTAGTATATATTACAGAATCTCTCTGATATTCCCTAATATGATATATTAGTTAAAAACCTTCTCAATATTCTAATATTCTCTAATATAGTATATCGACGGAAATTTTTTTTTGATATTTTCTGATGTTTTGTGATATCTCTAACACCTACTAAAAATTTTTCACGATATTTTTTGATATTTTCTAAGAGCAACTAAACTAGCTACCTCTTGGGTTAATTATGAAATTAACTAAGTAAAATATTTTCAAGGTTTTTTGCAATACAACACTGTATTATTTTTTTGTATTAAAAAATTGGTATTTTTTAACCTCTACAAAACAATACAAGGAAATCTCTGTTTATTCAAATGAGACTTTTTCGTTAGCCTCACCTCTGTTTATTCAAGGAGTTACCAGATGTAGATAGGGCCTCGAAATCCAGACGCTAAGTCCTAATAGATTAAGGTTTGACGTTTAGGAGTTCAATCAAGTCTCCTGAAGAAACCCAACTACCAGTAGCAGCAAGAGTTACCAACTTATACACACCAAATCTAGACGTCCAAATGAATTAAAGGTTTTTGAGGGTTGAATTAAAGTTTACTCTGAAGAAGGAAAAAACAAAATAGGAATTATTGTTTTTTGACTTATCAATCGAAAGACAGGTTTCCTTACGTAGCAGCGCTCTTTTCGCTTGAAGGAGGAAAGAAATAAGAACAAGGAAAGGTTTAGCTGTAACAGATTTTTTTTGTTTCCTTTTTTTTTTTAAGCAGTCCATCGAAAGCCAGGTCTCCTTATGAGGCAATCTACCTATTTCCACACCATACAGCAAGTTTTCCATTCCTGGATGTTTTTTTTCCTTGTTCAAGGGGGATCCTCAACTATATAAACCCCTCTTCCTCCTCCCTCTCTGGCCCAGAATCTGCTTCTGCTACTTGTACAAACGCCTCTCCTTGCTCCTCCTTCTCCGGCGGCCTAGCAGCTCCTCTTCATTGGTTTCAACATGGCTTCTCTTCCAAACAATCTACACGGCTTTCCTTGGTAAGATTAAATCAACCCTCCTGCTATCCTCTTATGTTTATTATCATGTTTTAACGTTAATCTCCCATCGTTTTTTTCTCAAGGGTCGCTGTGAAGGAAGAGGAGGAGGATCCGGGCTTCCATATGTCAAGTTCGCTGCGCCAATTTCCAACAACAAGGCAGGAGGGCACGCATGCAATGATGGTGGCTTCCACAGTTCCGAACAGTTTCATGAGGCCAAGTTCGAGCAGGGTCAATGCATGGACATCAGGATTGCCGACACCGTATTGCAACGCCGTCTTCCAGCAAAATACAGCACGTATCCACCGGCACCGAAGCAGCACATTGCATCCACAATCAGCCATACCAATAGGCCCTCCCAGCTTCAACGACAGGAGAGCCAATATAGAGTGCTCGGAGTTATTCTGCTTAAACCTGACGCATACTAACATGTCCAATTTCCTGATTTTACCAACTGAATCAGCGGAACGGTTCTTTCCAGACGTGCCTTCTCTCATGTTTTGGGATCAGGAAAGCCGGCGGTGGTGGAATTTTGAACATTTTCGGTCCAGGGATCGGCAATGTTTCCAGCTCGTCTCGGGGTGGTCTTCGTTTGTCGAGGAGAAGGCTCTTAAGATGGGCGATACTTTGGTTTTTAGTATATCCGTGGACCACGGAATTCTCCAAAACTCCTACTACATGATCGATGTAAGGAGGGCGGTTAAGTTATTTGGCACGGTGATCCATATTGATTAAATTGATGAAACATATGGTCGCTACTTGAATAGCAGGATTGTGAATAGTATCTCTTTTTTTTTTTCCTTTTTTAATCTCCTTTAGTTGGTTTGTCTCCACAATATCTGTTCCTCTTTTATTTTTTAACCAATGATTGGTTTTAGTGGACTTATTGCACTCCTTTTATAACATGAATCTTTACTAGAAATATTTCTATTGTTGTATCACTTCTTGATGAAGCACCAGTTCGCACAATCGCTAAGCTTTTTCGACATCAATTAATTTGTGAATTTTCATTATGAGCATGTGATTTGAAAATCCGTGAGCATTGATCTATGCAATTACGTAGATGTATGACTGGCCATGCAGACCTTCGATGATGCTTTTTACAATGGGGCCACTATGTAGCATACTTTGTCTTAAGTTTTGATGCATAATATTGATTTTTCAAAACAATTAAATACACCATATGTGCGTATGCACGCATACATATACATACACATACATATATATATATATATATAATTAAACTCAAAAACTTTAATTTTGATTTAATAATGACTCCTCTGCATCCACAAAAATGATACCTAATCTCTGAGTACCTCAAGCTCCGAAATCTAGCCTCAGTTTGCAGCCCCACAATGCTATCATGAAACCGCACACATCCACATAGTAAGTTACTCAGAAAAGAATGACAAATCAAATTTTTCTTGGAGATACTAGACCTAGATGCATATGCTTGAAATTTAATAGCTTGTATCCATATTAACTTTCTCAGGTACGTCATGGACATGTGGTACTGTACAACATGAAATACCCATTTAAGAAAGTCAATGCCTAAAATACTATATCCAATATCCAGAAAAGCAATCTAGTTCTAGTTATTTAGGTTCTCAAAAAGAAAATCGAAATATTGAAACCCCTACAAAACAATTGCAAAATATAAATATAATACAACATATTCACAAAATCATGCACAAACTTTACAAAATTCACAAAATCATGGTTAAATCACCACTCAAATTATCAAGAATTTCTCTAATTATTCACGGAGTAGTCGTTGCTGAATTATCAATGAAACATCTTTGAATAATTGAATCATTAACAAAATATTCAGCAATCTATCAAATTTATGAACTGTAATGAAACTATTCACAACCCAAACACTATACGTAAATTAAATAATCTATCTTAGTTGTTATCTGAGGATTCATATGGGCATGAATTTATTTAGTTCCATATCCATTATTTGTTATGAAGATCTTGGATACTTATATGGGATCAAAAAATCCAACTAACACCTTTCGACTGGTCTTTTTGGATAAAATTCTGGATTACTATAAATGAAATCAGAGCCGATCCAATCCATGGCTTTTATGGACCGAGGACTTAAACAGAGAGAGTATGTGAGACTAAAGGGAGTATATGTAGATCTGTGTGGATGTGTACTTAATCTCATATTGATTATTTATTGAAAAGATCTTGGATACTTACATAAAGTCGAAAAACCTAACTAACATTTTCTAGCTAATTTTTTTGGGTGAGATTCTTGATTGTTACATGTTGTTTTGATGATTATTGTTCTAATTGCCTTATCATGCTTGTCTTCTAGGCACTAATGCAAAATTTTTGGCAAGTGCGCACTTTTCTCCGATATCTAGTTTTTTGATTTCTCCCATTTCATGATTTCAACTTTAAATATAGTCAATTGTTCCCCATCTATATAAAAAAAAAAGGTTGAAAATGTCCACTTCCGTGGGCAATAGTTGGAATTGATCTCCTATTTGCCATCATACGGACATAGTTGGCAGGGTTCAATCCCATCTTTCCCTGTTCAACAGGTGGGCAATAGTTGGAATTGATTAGAAAAATTTTGTTGTTTTATTTTATTCACCAGAATGATATATATATATATATATAAGTGTACAAAGATCTAGAAAATTAGAATCCTATGATTTCAATGC
Organism: Elaeis guineensis; assembly: GCF_000442705.2. NCBI lineage: Eukaryota > Viridiplantae > Streptophyta > Magnoliopsida > Arecales > Arecaceae > Elaeis > Elaeis guineensis. Next base: position 119,476,424 of record NC_026003.2, read on the forward strand.
AAAAAATAAAGAGAATCAGGACACACCATGATTGTAGTATATATTGCAGAATCTTCTTGATACTTCTTAATATGGTATATTAGCTAAAAATCTTTCTTGATATTTTTTTAATATATTATAATATTCTCTAATATGGTATATCAACTAAAAATCTCTTCTATATTTTTTGATATTTTATGATATTCTCTAATATCTGCTGAAGATTTTTTATAATATTCTCTGATATTTTCTAATAGCAACCAAACTTGCTACTTCTTAGTTAGATTAATCATGGAATTAACTATGTAAATATTTGCAAGTTTTTTTTTTTTTTTTTTGATACAGCAGTCTGAATTATTATATTTTGTATTAAAACATCGGTATTTTTTAATATGTACAAAACGATACCAGGAAACCTCTGTTTATTCAAATAAGACCTTTTCATTGGTCTCACTTCTGTTTATTCAAAGAGTTACTAGATGTAGATAGGATCCCCAAATCTAGACCTTAAGCCCTAATGAATCAAGATTTAGCGTTTAGGACTTTAACCAAACGTCCTGAAACCCAACTTATATCAGTACCAGCCAAAGAGTTATCAACTTAGACAGGCCCACCAAATCCAGACGTCCTAACGAATCAAGGTTTTTGAGGGTAGCATTAAAGTTTACTATTGAGGGTCTAAAGAAGGAAAAAAAAATTAAAATTTTTTCTTTTTTTGCTCCTCGATCGAAAGCCAGGTTTCCTTACGTAGAAGCGCCTTTTTCGCTTCAAGATTTAAAGAAAGGAATGAATAAAAATGGAAAAGCCCGAGAAATCCGCTTGCTTGTTAAGGAGCCCGCATAAAAGTTTCGCGTCAGGGAATGATTCGAAATATCCCTCCGAATTCCGATCCCGTCGGCATTTATGTACCGTGGCGAGTGTTAAGTGGCACGTAAATTGTCGTCTTCGTCTTTCCTCGTTTCTTGGACTCCCGTCGTCTTCATTCACTTCGTCTTCTCGTTGCGGTGAAAAGAAAAAGGGGAAGACAGAGAAAGGTTTGAAGTCCACTTCCCATCCGCTCTTCCCTCCAAAAGTCAAGTAGACTATGGCGCACCGCGACGATCCCAACCCCTTCGACGAAGAAGAAGTCAATCCCTTCTCCGTAACGCCACCAGCCCCTTTTCTCTCTATCTAAATAAATATCCATTTCCCTCTCTCTCTTTTGAATTCTTCCCCTGTTTTATATATGATCTTTCTTTAAATTTTTTATCTACAATTACCGATTTTCTTGCATATATTCGGCGAATCGATACAAATGGGAATAAATTGATAAAATATTCCTGGAAAAAAGATGCTATCACTCCCACTTATGGAGTCTTGTATAGAATATAAATATCGATCCAGTTTCTACCTATTATTATGATATTACGATCAGATTGTGGACCCAAAAAAAAAAAAAAAAAAAGAAAACTCAGGATTACGTCTGCTCTTTATGAATGAGATAAAGACAGAATAATCTGGAGCAGTATAGAATTTCCTTTTTTTTTTTTATTGGTCTAAATTTGATCTTGACCTCTGTTTTCGACTCGGGCGGTTGGATGTACTCATTGAAAAATCCTGAAGGAAACCCGAGCGTAAAACGGAACATAGAACACTAATCCTCACCATACTTAGGGTGATAGTACGGTTGCCATGCAGTTTTGATCGGTGGAATATGTTGGTGGGGCTGGGATTCTAGATATTCTTGATCGAAGAGTTCTTGATTAATACTAAACTATGTGGTTGTTTGACCTGTTATTGTGGGTATTCCCCCGCAAGAAACCCGTCCTAGTTGCCCCATTATTCGGGGAATTTCTGCAGGAATGTATAAACTAGTGCACCTTTACTATTTAATTTCAAAATCTTCTTTTTCATTGTCTGAGATTTTTTTTTTTTTGTTAATTTCGATTCTTGTAACGGGGAAGCTTCCTTTTTGCATTGCAGAAGCGTGCAGGTCCTGGATCAAAATTGCATTTCCCTTCACTGTCATCTCTGCCTCTGGGTTTTGGCAATAAACATGATGCTACTGTTGACATGCCACTGGAGACAATGAATGTATGAGATGCTGTTTCATAGGTTTTTGGTGTTAACTTATTGGTTGAGCTGAGTGTTGGTCTGTGTAGGATAAAAAGAAGAAGGCAAAAGAACTTGCAACATTGGAAGAGGATCTAAGAAGGAGAGAAACGGTTAGCCTATGACTAATTCTTTACCAATTCCATTCTAAATCATTAATTCCATTTTCATTTCCATCAGTCTTCATCCATTTCGTTTTGCTTCATTTTTATTATTAAAATAAATCCATAAAAAATCAGTGTTATACGTAGTTGAAAATATCAGATTGTTATCGAGCTTTTGCTTTCTTTGCTCCATTTCTTTTTGATATAATTTGCATTACATTATCTTGGTTAAAAGTTAAAAAGACATTCTGTGTGCTATTTCAGGACATTAAACGCAGGGAGGATGCTTTATCACGTGGTAGGTTCTGAAGTTTCTAAAAAATTTATGCATTCATAGGACTGGTCTAGAGTAGGCACTTCATTTGATCATGGTTTATCAGTGGTAATATGTACCTGTATTTTGTCAACACAGGTGGTGTTTCTATGGAGGAGAAGAACTGGCCTCCATTTTTCCCAATCATTCATCATGACATAGCTAAGGAAATACCAACACATGCTCAGAGGTTGCAATATCTGGCTTTTGCAAGCTGGCTGGGTATGGGATTTACTTTATGCTTTGCCAAACAGGTCTTCACTCCATATTTTTGACTGAAGTATATGACACTTTTGTATATTCAGTTACTCTTTAGTTCTTTTTGACTCTTTCCTGAAGAAGTGTTTTCAAGGTATTCTTGCTTTCTTCTTCATTAAGGAAAAAAGCTACTATATATGGGTATTTTGCTTATAGAGCTGCACAGCATGATAATTATAGACTTTGTTTTTTTATAACTTAAATCAATTCTTACATTTTACATCCAGCTTTCCTATTATTATGTCTATATATACTGAACTATTTTGATTTATTAATTGCTCAATTAACCAGGATTTTCTTATGATTGTTTTAATAATATTCTTATCATTCTTTGATACCCTGATTGATAGATGCCACTCTAGCATTCCTTTAATATTCTTGGATATTACTATCGGGCGGCATTTTAATATAGGCATGGGTAAGCAAATAAGTTTGAAATCCTGTTGTTAGAGCAATTTATTGGGAGATTTGGATAAAAAAACAGATGATGCATATTTGAAGATGCGTTTGTCAGGATGGTCAAATTTGTCAAGATGATAGTGTTGGATAGGACTTCTTTAAGTTCCTATTTATATATTTTTTTTAAATGATGATAGGAAGAATGTGACTAATCTCTCTTCTAGATTTGTTACACCTGAATCAACAAAAGCACTGTAGCCTTCTCGATTTTGGACATTTATCTCGATGCAAACTCTGTATGTAGATCCTTGGTATATTAAGAGAGATATTTGCGATGCTACTTGGCTTAGTAAACCAGTGTACTTTGGTTGCAATGGAAACAAAATTTTCAACAAGATCAAGCTTTTTGCATTAGTGGATGGACTTGCTATGTGGAAGATGATTAAACTATAACCTTGGATCAGAAGGGTTCCATAACCCTCTCGTTTTAACAGTTGATTCACTTTGGTGATTTTCCACGCTTAGCTTAGCTTTTGATGGTGGTGAGTGGTATCCTTCTAGCGATAGTTTGCATTGCTAAAGTTGGGATTTAACCAATGGTTTTTATGCAAGGATCTTTACCATTTATCACTTGATTCTAATCTTTAGCAACCGGTGGAAGATTTTTTTTCCTTGTTGAATCGTGTCGAACTTGCCTGTTTGGAGCATACTAAACTGGATTGATCGATTATCTGCATGGTTTGAGGTATCAGAGGGAGAGGGAGGATAGAGGAGGAGAGAGAGAGAGGGGGGGGAGGGAGGAAGGGAAGGAGAGAGAGGGAGAGGGGGGAGAGCAGTCGAGAGAGACGGGCTCGAAAGCCCACTCGGCTTGTCGACAGGTGTTGTCCTCATTTTTTATCTCAAAATAGGGGAATCCTAATTTTTTTTCTGATTTTTAGTTCAAATCACCAAAAAATATTTAGTAATTGGTATGTCTTGGAATGACATACGGTATGGAGTGTAATATACCGTATCGGTCGTAAACTGGTATGAGCCTTGGTATTGGTTCGGTGAACATTGTTTTTTCCTTTCTATAGTTTATTTTTTTTGGTAAATAATTACTTGATGATGATAAATCATTTGTGTTCATAATTTCTTCATGGTTTAAGAAAGTCCACTACTCACCTTGGTCCTATATGTGTGAATTGATTGATGAGGCACATGGAAGAAGGTTGCCAATGCTTCTCAAATACAGCAAGTGATGCAGTCAGGTTACAGATGGTAGGTATTATGATCAGTTGGATCACGCAAAGCCTCATCGGAAACAGTGGATTCATAGCCGGTTTCCTAAACGATCTAATGTTCTTTTTCTTGTCATGAGCAACCATGCTCCCTCATGGGATTCAAGGGTTTTTGGTCAAAAAGTCCTGTAGATTTTTCATTAAAGAGAGTATAGTTTTTTGCCTAACAAGTATAGTGCTTCGCAAGTATCATAGAGATTAACTAGTGTTCTTGTGCTTATACAAATGTAAGCAGAATTTTCAAGAAGGAAAAATATGGAGGTTTATTTGCATTGATGATTAATTGGGTTTGCCTGACTTCATCTGATTTTCTAGCTATTAAACCACTTCATTCTATGCATCTTAACTATGGGAGCATACTTGATTGTACCTTCATACCAAACCATGATGGAAAGGCCTTTATCTTGCTTTAGTATTATGGGATGCATGTATTTTGGGTCCGAAAGTAACTTTTCTCTATTAATTCGGTGGTAGGAGCTTCATTTTGACACTCAAAGGAATAGGGAATAATGATGTTATCCACCCTCTAGAGGACACATTAGGTAGTTTTTCCTTGTGGTTGGCAGAACTCCATATGATTTGATGGCTGATGCTGATGAATACTGCCACATATTCTGTAGTTCTGTCTCTTTCATATTACAAGGATGTGCTATTGATGCTGCCTTGTGGCAGTATACTGAACATGGGGTATGTGCTTTTTATTTTTAGGAAAAGCTTCAAAATATTTGGACAATCATGTATCTACACATCTAGTAACCACATGTCCTACTTGGCATTTGTTTTTAGTTCAAAATTGTGCTACTATAGGCAATTACATTGCTTCTTGTCTGTGGCTCCTCCTTATTTTTCATGCCCATTTGTTAGTTCCATGTGAACTTGTTATTTAGTATCCATTAATTGCCATTCTTCTGGGTAGGTTCAGTTGATGGAAATCTGAAGGACTTTGATTTTAAAATGCTTCAGTTTTGTCTTATTAGTAATTTAGTTACGTATCTTGCATACACTTTATTTACTTCACGGAATAGTATTTTCATTTCATTGGGCTAATCTCTTGTGACACTTCCACCTGTTTTTGGTGTCATTGTGTAGTTTGAGTTGCTCTTTGAAAAATGCCTTTCCAGACCATTGTGGTGCTAGTAAGTTGTTGATCTTCATTGTTTTTCGGGAATAGGTCTTCTATAAGTATATAAAGCCTTATGGTCAAACTTGTGAACATATGGGTGTTTAAAGGTCTATTGCACAATCATGGTTCACATATGCTATCAATGCACTGCATTAATATTATGCCATTCTTCTACCCATTATAATTCATGAGTACATTTACATCCTGGTACTTTCAGGGATAGTTCTTTGTCTTGTATGGAATGTCATTGCAGTGATTGTCTGTTGGATTAGAGATGGAGGTAAGCTTGAGAATCCCAGTCTTGTGCATTTCTGCTGTACTCTTCCTTATAGGTTAACTTTACGTTTCCTATCTACAGGTGTTATAATTTTTTTCCTTGCAATCATTTATGCTTTACTTGGATGCCCTCTTTCATATGTGCTCTGGTACAGGCCTCTTTATCGTGCAATGAGGTAGGCTGTTAGAAGTTACTAGTGTCAGATTGATTATACTTCCAATTCTTGTTTTTGATGTTGAATTCTACATTAGATTTTCATGGTTATATTATGTGAAGCCAAGCTTATAGAAATTGAGGATTTATCTTGGCTAAAGGGATCTATTCCTGCTAGTGATATTGCATCTATTTGGTAAATGACGGAAAGAATAGACAGGTTTGTTTAAATCCATGCATGCACACACACTAAATGAAGTTTTGGTATTAGTAAGTAATGGAACATCTGATTTTGGTCTTGATTGCTTGGCTTTATGTTGCACTGTTGCATAAATTTACAGGAGTTTATTCAATCAGTTGTTGCCTATTTGTTGTTTTTCTAATCAGGACTGATAGCGCATTGAAGTTTGGCTGGTTTTTCCTTGTGTACCTGGTAACTCCTATTGATGACATCTTGTGAACCATCAACTCATTTGGCCCTTGCTCATCTTTTTTGCTCATGTTGTCATTGGTGCAGTTCCACATTGGTTTCTGTATCTTCGCTGCAATTGCTCCTCCAATTGCATTTCAGGGAAAGTCATTGACGTAAGTCATCCTGCTAATTTTTGATTTTCATAGTGAAGCAGTTTTAGTTTGGAATATTTGCTGAATACTTTCATCAAAAAATCTGTTATTTTATAGATTTTGAATTTTATTTCCCACCTGATTTAACAGAGTAATATGGAAGCAAATATATTTTCACAACAGACCACAACTTATTCATCAAACCCATTGCTTTTTTTAAAAAAATACTAATTCCATGATTGTTGTTGTATTAAAGAACATTGGTATCATTTGTTTGTAAAAGCCTCTTTTAGATCACATTCTAATAGATTGAGAGCACTATAATTACAGCATGTTCTTTTACATTGGTCCTGAACCATGATACAGTTCCATACTATGCAATGCTGTGCTAGTCACATGCCACATGCCAGGTTCATTGGAAGGGGGTGAAAAAAGAGTGTGCCTGTGCTGAGTGTCATGCATTGGTATGGACAAGTGTCTGTGCTAGGTATTTATCCCTTGTACCATGCTCATGTTTGGCAGTAGGTATATAACATATAATACACAATGGTGCAAATTGACAACTAATTCCCTCAAATGCAAGAGAGAATGATCCACGTGCTTATTTTCATGTGTCTCTTTATATCAAGGTTTTAAGTTTCGGGAGGGACTGTACTGAATTTGAACCATCAGTTTTGGGCTTTGGTTTGGCTGAAAATATGGGTTTCTGTCCAGTTTCAGTAGTTTTGGCTGAAATTAACTGAAACCCGCCATACATGCTTTTTCTATTTCTTTTCTTGATGTTTCAATCAGATTGGGGCCATTTCTTTATTTATTTTGGGCTAAATAGTATCATTTTTTGATGGCTTCTTTCTTTTATTTAGTTAAATGAAGGAATCAGTAACAAAGATAACTGAGCTAAGGCTTTTGAAGAGGCCTTTATTATAATATTTAATATAGAATATTGTGAATAACTAAACACAATGCATGTCACAGAAGTAACATCTTTTTCCATATAAAATAAAATATCATTCTGTGGTACATATGTGAGATTAAATAATCACTTAGCCTCAAAATTATGAGAAAGAAATGCCTGAATTAGATATATTTGTGAGTTCTCCTAAAAATTGACAAAAAATATTGGAAGATGCTAGGTGCTAAAAATATAATTGTTACATATAATGACTTTCAAAGAATTGAAGTTCAAGAAGTAAATTCAATATATGAAATGTTTTCAGTATATTATACTCATACAATTAATGAATTCCACTTATATGAAATATCAACTTTAACCTAGAATTATCAAAATTTCTCCTATATGTGACACAATATTACCCCAAAATATTTTAGAATTAGTTTTCTTGGGTTCTTGTATTGTCCTTTTGTCGTCGAGCTATTTGGACTTCTCTTTTTATTTGATTTTAGAATTGAGAGTGGAACTTCTGAAATTACTAAAAATTGCCAAAATTGAAACTCCAGACCTGGGCAAAATCAAAACTGAAATATTCCTGATCCATCTTGATTTGATTGGTCTATATTTAGTAATCCCCCTAACACTTTACAAGTCTTGTTGAGACAGAAATTGAAACCGAATGTTCAAACCTACCTTGGTATAAATTTATCCTCCTATTTATTTGCTGAATGGTTGCTCATTAGTAAAGAACTCAATGAGACATGACTTGGTACAAATGAACTAGAATAACTTGGATCAAGAACAACCGTCACTGAGTTTTTGACTTTGTGATTTGATACATAATATAGAGGTTTCGGTCAAGATTAACCAAACTAGTGCCAAGACTTGTGCTGGCCAGGTACTAGGTCAATACGATACAAGTAATTACCATACCAGCATGGTATGCTTGACCATGCTAGTTGGGCTTTGCTCCATGCAAAAAATCCTTCTATATGTCTTCTTGTTATTCTCTCAATTGAGAACTAACGGGGAGGGGGCAAGAGAGAGGGGTACCTGATGGCAATGGTGCCAAGGCCAAGATACTTGGGGGCCTTCGAGGGCTTGCCCATAATCATCATCGTTGGTTGAATAGGCCAAAGATGTGGTGGAGGCGGAGGAAGTTGTGGTTGTAGGAGGGGATGTGGAATGGCAACAAAGGGCCCAGTGAAGTTTGAGGTTGGGGAACATATAAAGGGAAAACCCTTGGACCATTTGAAGTAGTTGAAACTGCTCAGAACTGGGCGAAAGTGTGTCGGTTCAGCCTGATTTGGGGCTGTTCAGCCTTTGCCCAAATTGGAAGGGCAAACCATCCTGGTTCCACCTCTGTTTGGTATGCTCCGAACTGGCTGGTTCGGGATCGTTCAGTGAATCCTAGTGAGGTAGACTTGATCTCTTATATCCTTAGTGATAACTGATGAGATCCCTTATGAGTGCGGGCAATAGCACGTCCATCGATCAGCCACAGAGTGCCATTCGCAAATTTGAATTCTGGTTCATGAGAAGCACCTGTTCAGTGTAAGTTTGGCCCACAACTGAGTAAATTTTTTGAGCCACAACTTGTATGTGTCTGGTATATAGAAGATAGTATTGTGTATTAGATTTGTGGACAGTTGGCATGTGATACAACAGTCACCAGATGAACATTTTTTTCTAAAGCATGCACTTGCTCGAGCACATTATACTATTGAAAGATGATTAATTTTATGGAACCTTCTTAATCTTTTTTTCACTGGTCATTTTCTGTTTAAAGTGTCAAAAGAAGAAAGGAAATGAAAACATAGAGAAGATAGACTTACAAAGATGATTAGCTTTATGGAATCTTCTTAATCTTATTTTGACTGGTCATTTTCTGTTCAAAGTGTAAAAGGAAGAAAGTAGGAAGATGAAAACAGAGAGAAGATAGCCTTACAAAGAGAGTGGTTTTCTGTTTTGTTATGCAAACATTAGCTTGTATAGTCTTTTGACACTAAATGTGCTTATGTGCCATTCTTCAGTTTATTTGTCGACGGTTTAATGCTATCTTATCTGGTGAAGATATGTTAGTCTTTGTGTTATTAATGGGAAGTTCTTTTTCTGCTATCAGGGGTATCTTGGCTGTGATTGATGCTTTGTCAGATCAAGTGTTGGTGGGGGTAAGTCATGGTACATGACTGAGTGCATAGCTGTTATTGTTTTCTTATGAATGTTATTCCAGCTGTAGAAGGTATGATGTTATTGAAAAACATAAGCCATGCAATTTTTTTCCTCTGAGCATGCCTATGGGCCTTATACCTGTAGCCTAAAGTAAAGTCTCATATATTTGTGATGTTGATTATTTGTGTCTATCATAATCTCGTTGGTCTTTGTACAATATAAAGAGCAACAAATTTTCATCTTATATGTGTAACTGTTAAATAAATTATCCTCTTTCTAATCAATTCATGTTTACATCAAATAAAGTTTTATCTTCCTTGCTGTGATTGCAGATCTTTTACTTGGTTGGATTTGGCTTATTTTGCTTGGAAACACTTGTAAGCCTGTGGGTACTTCAGGTTAGTGCCAAAACCTCCATTAGTTTTGTTAATGTATCAAGCCACACCCATGCACATATGTGAACATATCCACATGCATATATGTGTACATATATGTATGTTTATATGTACATGTTCATGTACATGTATATATGTATGTATCTTGGAGTGTTCTATTATAAATGCTTAAATTGCATATGGAAGTTGAGACACAACATACCATCCAATTGAGCTACAATCTCAACTTAAGCTATCTATCACATGCACAAGGAGAGAGCAAGAGTTCAGGAAGGAAGCAGAACCTAACATGCACCTAGCATGGAATAGGGAAGGGAGGGAAACCGAATCTCTGTCTCTTTAACTGTCTAAAATGTCTTTTGGAAGGAAGAAAGGGAATTGGAATCTCCATGCAGATCATAAGTTTTCTGCTCAACAAGGCATAAAGAATGACGATAAGGAGAAATGATTTCCTAGTTGAGCGCTTTTTCCCTGTGTCCTAACAACATTTAGCAAGGAAGCACAGGGCTTGCTTCCTAAGGAAATGCATGTAGGAGAAGTGACCAAATGTACTTGCATGAAATGGAGACCAAGATATCTGCCTCATTAATCTTGTTCTTTCCATGTCCCTCTACTAATAGTACAATGATGAGCTTTTGCTTTGTACAAGCTTAATGATGGATGAGTTTAGAGAAAGACTGATTTCTTTGAAGTTAAAAGATGAAATTAGTAGGAGAGGTTTTTGCTTTTTTATACCTGTTCTAAGTATTGTAAGAGCATGGTTCAAAATAGTAGTATTGTTTCAGTGCATTAAGAAGTGTTCTGTATGCCTGTCGTTACAGTTCAGTTTCCACCAAACATGCAGAACTAAAAATAGGCCAAACCTGGCCAAACTCATGTCGGGTCTGTCTCCAGGTTGGACTATAAGACTTGGCTTACTGTAGGGTCCATGGAAAGGTTTGATGGTCACTTTTGGGTCTGTATCTGAACCAAGCCTGGCCTTGTCCCAGCCAACATTGGCCTAATTCTAAGCCTTGCCATTACTGAGGATTCACATCAAACGGAAGCAACCATCATTTGGCCATCTCCTAGCAGTGGGTGAGAGAGAACTACAAATGTCGGTGGTGATGAAGAAGCAGCAACCGATAAAGAAAGCAGCAACAAATGAATCCAGTGTTTTTAGTGGAGGGTGTGGAGAAGGGTCAAGAAGGGAGACAAGTAGAGGATGAAGAAGACCTCTTGCCTTGAGAATTTCAATGAAGAATTTAAAATTGTTTGGTTTTGTAGTAGATCAAGTTGGAGATCAAAGAAGAGAAGAGGGAGGGGGCAGTTGGAGAAACAATAAGATAGGGTTGGCAGTGGATAACGGAGAAGAGAAGGGGAAAAGATATGTAGAGAAGGGGTGGTTCAACTATCGAGAAAGGATAAAAGTGGGTTGGTAGTATAGGTTTTATTTTTTAGTTCAGGGGTTAATGTATACCTGTAATTTGCAAAAAAGTAAATGGAACCATTAGTATTAGACTAAATGCAGACTTATTTGAATCTGGGTTAGTGAGTCCAAGTCTGGCCCTTTGGATTCTATAAACACTCCAAATGCCACTTTCTCTGGCATGGGCTTATCGGACGTGAGCTGGACCTGGGTCCATTGACAACTCCAATGAAACTTTTTTGCAGAGTTGCTTTTGCTTCTGTTTCTTACAGATATAAGCTTTGAACTGTCTTTCGTTTATTCAGCAAAAAAAAACTATCTTTTGTTTCTACTGCACGGTGTTACTGCTCACTGTAAAGAGTTCTTGGTGTATTCATTCTTTTGCTTATCGTTTTGACATGTCAGATATTCAGGTTGTAATCAATATGATGCTGTGCACAATTACTAAATGCACAAGTCTACAAGATAGAGCATCTTATTTCATTCAGTCAACAATTAAGGAAAGTTTGGACAGTGTTGTTAAGATGATGGATTCCTTGGCATACACCTGAGCTATTATAGTAATTTCATTTTTATGTTTTTTCCTCTCTTTTTGTAATGTGCATCAGTATTCTAGATCGAAGCTGGTTTTGCTCTAGTTAGGTGTTTGTTGTCCAAGCAGGTTCTTTAGTTCTTACTGGCTAATAAATGCTTAAATAAATAGGCTCATGATTGCAATATATTTAACCAATTGTCACAATAGGATCAGGATGATGATTTACTTTGATTTTCTTCATTACTTATTTGATGGGCTTTGTGTACAATTTCAACCAAGTTGCAACGATCTTTTCAGTGCAGTGTATTGATATTTAGGACAAATGAACAATGTGACTATATTGTTCTTATGTCTTATATTTCTCAGTTTATCATCTCCCATTCTAGAAATTTTAGACCATTGCCTGTTTGATGGTCAAATAGGTTTCTATAATATCCCTTTATTTGGTGAAATGGTCAAATAGAAATTGCAAAATGTATAATCTCCCACTCAAGTAAATGTGGTAGAAACATGAAGATGGAGCAGTTGGTTTCAAGTGTATCAAAACATGACAGAAAACGATTAATAATCATACAGAAAATAGATTTTAGATATTTGGAAAATCATTTGGAATCTCCAGGTTCCCTCCTTATGGTGTGATTATGGTTATGTCGTCAGCCACATTTCTTATTGGTATTTATTATTGACTTTTCCTCATATGCTTCCAAATGTTGGGAAGTTGATCTAATTTGTTTCTCTTTAGGGATTTCTTGTGTTTGCATTTGATTCAACTTTTTGGCTGATAGTTTGTACTTTGTAGATGAATGCTATCCTTTATATTAAATATTCTTTTTCAGTTTTCATACAGAGATTTCCAAACCTAAGGGAATCTTAGGGCACTGCTCTAGTTGCATCGGCTATATATAACCAAAAAGGTAGGTCTTTTTACAAACCAGTTGGCCTTTAGGTTTTACCAGCTTCTCTCTGGTCAAAAAATTTCTTTGGCTTGGATCTCAACACTGTCTTGGGGGGTTGACATTAGGTTAAGATATATGGGATTAGACTTCTTGGTTAAGGTTCTTAGTTTTGATAATGCCTGATTGCATAAGAACCAGGAATTTCTAGCAACACGGATTTTGCTGAACTTCTTGTTGCCTTGGATGCATTTATAAAATTCTACTTTTTGAACTCAAAGATGCTGTAACTGGCCGTGGATGGTTAGGTTTGGAGCAGGTTGGGTGCATAAATGTTTCTTTTTCATTGGCAATCTTGTGACTCTTTGCACATATGTGTTGGCAGCAGTGCAATCTTGCCCTGAATTTCTACCCTTTGCTGTTGTCATATTTGATTTTTTTGCTTCTTTTGAGGTCAGGCCAACATCAGTGTCCATAGTTTTTTTGTTTTCTTGACAACATTTTTTCATATTACTGATTATAAATGGATGATTTGTGCTGATTAATCCTGTGTATCGTATATATATCAACTAATGTTGTGATCTTTTTATCCATCATTTTTTCTTTTTTTGAATTAACTGAATTATGCCAATTATATGCATGGCAAACAGGATCTTGAAACCTCTTGCTATAAATTTGATTTTCAAGTTAGGGTATTTGATTGGTATGTTAGGTAGATTGATAATGCTCTATGGTCAACACTAATTTTGTTGAAAACCAATGTTTAACTGTCGGGCATCAGCATGCCAGCGCTTGCGCATCTTTGCACTGTGAATTCTAAGTGAAACTATTAACGAAATCATGCTTGTATATAATTACACACATAGACCATTACATGAGAGTGTATTTAATTGGGAACAATCTGGACTGCATTCTTATAAGCATTTAGATATATACTGGATCATTTTTGACTGTTGCTATATGTTTACTTGGTTCCCTGACAGCAGTTGGCTGTTTTGCTGTATGCAGAAAGTTTACATTTATTTCAGAAGGCAAAAATGAAGATGGTGCTGGGAGCAAACATGAAAACCTTTGATTCATTGTCCTGATGCTGGAGCTGTCTACACTTCATGCTTGCTTATACTCTCTCTCTCTCTCTCTCGTTCTCCATTTTCGTTTTGCCATTTTTCAGAAAAAAAATTGTTGCTTGATGAAGAGGGTGCCGATGCTTGGGAAAGTAGAAAACAATTCCAATTCTCCTGTTATTTTTCTGTGTCAATAAGTTCTGCTTTGCTTTTTGCCAAAGTTTTCCAGAAGTCGCGGGTTGAACTTAATGTCATCAATTTCCCTCCCTTTCTTTGGGATTGGGTGTTTTTATTTTTTGGTTTTTTGGATTGCAGCGGTTTGCTCTGGTTTTAGTTGCTTCAGTTGGAGGCTTATGAAGTGCGATTTGGGGCATACGTATGAAAGGCATGTGGATTGTATCAGGATCAATCATTGTCTCATTACTGGCTCTTTGGGTCTCCTTTTATGGCTTTATTAGGATCATCTTATTAGTCTGATACACGTTAGTGGCTTTCACGATTCTTTAACTAACGCCGGTAAAAGCAAAATCTATTACCAATATTACTATTGTCATTATCGTTGAAGGAAAATTATAATCATCAATAATACATTGCGATCATAGTTACGTTTAAATTAACAATTCTGATGAAAAGGTTAAAGGTGGGGGGGAGTTGGTTCCTTCCGTTTTAGTGAAAAATATAGAATGATCTTGAAGCTAAGGAAGACATCTGAGGCAGAAAGATGCCTTGAAATGTTTATGGAATGTAGGGGTTGGACGGCCCCATTGCGGAGGATGTGCTCGTTTCCTTGGAGCCTTCTTGAAATGTCGTTCCTAGGTATCACACGACACTATGGGGTTCGAGTTTCCTTTTTTTTGTGAAAAGCTTATTCCATAACCAAAAGAAAACTGTAACACTCACAAATACAATCCAAAAGGATTTATAGAAAACAAAAAGTAGAACCTGAACATCAAAACAGAATCCAAACCCAAAAGGAGATTAGATACATGTACAAAGCTTCGCCGAACAAAGTAATAGAACCCGCAACATGTGGCAAACAGGACTAAGAAAACAGTTTAAGCATTTGAGAAGTAATCCTGACGAAAAGAAGAGATAGGATGTTTAAAAACGCTGCTAAACCATAATGCACCCTCCTTAAATCTGAAGAGAGGTAAGAAACCTGCAGCCATATGTTTGCAGGAGTAACGTAATGAATCTTTTCCATCTATTATTTGTTGCGTGCACTTGAAGTGTGTCTGCAGACGTTTCTATATATCAACTAGAATTTGAACGGGATGCTGCTCGCTTGCACTTCCTAAAATGTTTGCTTTACTTAAAATTTAAGAAATTAACTGTCTGAATTCTTTTCAAATTAACTATACCACAGTTCACTTATTGCATCCATATTATCTCTAATGGTGTCAGGTTGTGTCTTTTGCTTGAAAGAATAATTGATTCTTTTTGCATCATCAACTGTGGGATCATGACTTGGAGCTGTAACAATGAGTTGTGTAGTATAGCAGGTCTCTTAACACACTGGCTATCACCTGCAGATTTGTAGGTCTCTTAAGCCATGGCATGTTTCAATCATCAACTCCGAGGTTTTTGTCTCTTACGAGAGACAAAAGATGCGTCACCTTCTCGTTTCTGGTGGTCAGGCCTTGCGTGCAAGATATGGAGACAGGGCTTTGGCCGGTCTAATCTTTTGCATGGCATTCAAGAGGTGAACGGATAATGTGTCGTCTCAACATTTGAGCTACTAGAAGAACTGGAAGGAGGCTAAAACTGTCGTGCCGCCATATTCCCATAAACCAGAATCCGTGACCACACAGCAACGAAAAGATGGTGACTTTGGGAGATGCCTACAGAGGAAGGATTGCAGCAAAGTATCCTGAGATGGTCAATTCTTCCTCGGCAGCTCTCGATCTCGATATCTATCGCCTAGGTTCATGGACCCTGTTCCTTCACTCCCACACCCTTCATTTCCTCATCTCCAACCAACCATCCTTCTATTGCCACGTGGCATGACCAAATCTAAACTGGTGAAATAACCACTAAGCTTTCTCCATGCGTCCCAGCCCATCACACACTTCACCCAATTAACAAGAACAATCATGCTACGATTGCATCAAAAAAAAAAAAACAAAAAAAAATCCAAATCGATGAGTATCACTAAAAACATTTACAGCATGGCAGAGAAAAATCTGAGGCCATAATAACAGCTTCTTGAGAAGAGAGCACGGAGCAGATAATTCAGTAGGAAACAAACTTTCAGTTACTCAAAAGAGAACGCCCCTTGAAATCATCAAAAATAAGGGAAGGCGCACCACAGCCCTCTTCCCTCATCTTCAAGTCCTCTTCTTCCTGCTGGTGTTCTCTCTCCACCGCTTCTTCCCTTCTCTTGGAGGAAAGCAGAACAGCAGACCTCAGCTGCCGCCCTTAAAAGAAGACACCAAATAGGCCCATCAAAGATGGCACTTTGCACAGTCAGCACCACTCCTTCCCTTCACTCCCCATTCTGCGTATCCAACCCAACAAAGACTTGCTTTGGATTCAGCCAGAGGCAGCAGGTCATCTTCTACACCAGTGGCAGGAGAAGCAGCAGGAGGGGAGGAAAGAATAATTCGGAGGTCTTCTATTGCTGTGCCGAGGCTAAGACTGTGGTGATTGGACTGGCAGCAGACTCGGGGTGTGGGAAGAGCACCTTCATGAGGAGGCTGACTAGTGTGTTTGGAGGGGCAGCGGAACCACCCAAAGGAGGGAACCCAGACTCCAACACTTTGATCAGTGACACCACCACAGTGATATGTTTGGATGACTACCACTCCTTGGACAGGACTGGGAGGAAGGAGAAGGGAGTGACAGCTCTGGACCCCAGAGCCAACAACTTTGACCTCATGTATGAGCAGGTGAAGGCCATCAAGGAAGGGGTGGCTGTGGAGAAGCCTATCTACAACCATGTAACTGGTCTGCTTGACCCCCCTGAGCTCATCCAGCCTCCCAAGATCCTGGTCATCGAAGGACTGCATCCAATGTGAGTTTCCCTTCGTTTATATGACTCCTTTTCTTTCTTTCCCTTTGTAAATGCGATTTCTTAGGTTCTTCTAAGTTTTCTGCACTTAATCATCCCATTCTGTTTATTTTCATCGTTTTGGTGGGTGAAAATTGTCCAGGAGACTATTGGCCGGCGATTGTTTGTAGTAAATTCCATACAGTTTAGAACTTGTGATATTTCCTAATTTATTGTTTATATTTTCTTTTCCTTCATGCATGCATGTGCACTAGTCTCTGACTCCTAATTGATGAGACTATACGAGTCTGTTACGTCAATAGTGTTTATTTTAATTGATGTAACTAACTGCAGGAGTGTTCAAATTCTGATCTATATATTATTCTTCCAAGTTATGGTAGTTAATGTTCATCCCTTGCTTTAAGGCGTTGCATATTTCCTCTGCTTCTATGATCATGTATTATTTGGGTGTCCATTCATGATTCGTGTTCCATTTTTCATGCGGAGATTTTTTTTTTTTTCTTGTTCTTGATTAACATTTCTTATCTTTTATATGAAGACCATTAGATAGATGAGTCATGCTATGTCATGATGTGAAGCTGTTTTTGCGTTATTTTTATGCTTTAACATGATGAACATTTTAGTTTTTATTTGTCTTAATTCCACCGTAAATGATTCAGACTGATATTCGATAAAATATTTCTTGAAACATATTTGATTCTTGACTTGATGAGAATGTTTATAATTATATTGTATGTTCTTCTGATATCTAGATATATAATTCTGTTATTTTTTGAGCTCGAGACAATCATCGACAAACTAGTAAACAAGCAAGCTGTTTATGATGAGTAACCTATTGGGCATAGTGTCTCCATATAGATGCCTCCTAAAAACGATTTGATACTGATGTTCAAATGAAAGGTGCACAGGAATGCGACACTTGTGCACTCTTCATTGAAGTGCTAGACATTTTTGCAAACATTTATGGAATTATCTCAATAATGAATATGTTAAGTAAATGTTCAGAGACAATGTCTAACACTGCAGCAACGTCACCAATTTTTTTAGAACCTACAAAAATGGGATACCCAATGTGCGCATACAAAAAATTTGGGCCAATAATTGTTGGTTTGGCAACTCCATAATCAACCAACTCCTCATGTTTGGCAACAAACCTTGTGAGTTGCCACAGACAAGATGATTGTTCATGCACACATATCGGAGCTAGCTATTGCATACCCTTTGCATTACAAAGATCAAGTCTTTGACTGAATTTCTAGAGGATCCCTTATATGTTTTATGATATCCAATTTGGGATGCTTGATTGAAACATTTCAGTCAGACCAACCAGAAGTATTTAGGCGATCCATAGTCCTGGTAATGAGATACACAGTTGTTTCTGAATCTTGGGGCAAAGCGATCTGATCCAGGCAAGCTGTTTCACGTAGTATGAAAGTTGACTACAATTCTTGATTTCTTTCTTTATCTTCAGGTATGATCCACGTGTGAGAGATCTCTTGGACTTCAGCATCTACCTGGATATCAGCAATGAGGTCAAGTTTGCATGGAAGATCCAGGTCAGTGACTGGAGCCCTAACTGATTTCATTACATATGATAATATAGCTGGCATGTCCTTGAACCAGATTTAATTTTGTGAATTGCAGAGAGACATGGCTGAACGCGGGCATAGTCTTGAAAGCATTAAAGCAAGCATTGAGGCTCGAAAACCTGACTTTGATGCCTACATTGGTACTTCTCATAGACAGCTCAATCTCTTTCTCTGATTCCTGGACTCCAAGTGCTTTCTTGCTTGCTTCAGATAAACTGAACTAGTTGTCATTATTGATATATTTTGAGCAATTTAATGTTAATGCGTCACCATCAAGTCAATGCCTGAGCCCTCATCATTAGTGATTTGTGATATATGCGGCAAATAGAACCTCACAAAATGGTCATTTCGATCACCTGGAAACTAAAGAGGCATAGTCAAGACTGTAAAAGTAGATGGCATGCTGTCATTTTCTTTGTGATAGAATTTTGAATATCAACAGAAAAGGTTAAAGATGATAATATATTTCAGGTTTGATCATAAGATAATATATATATACGTGATCTTGTTTATGAGCAATTTACTTTCTAGCATGGTCCTTTCATCACCAAATTGTCACCCTTTGCAGACCCACAGAAGCAATATGCTGATGCTGTGATTGAGGTTTTGCCAACCCAATTGATTCCTGATGACAATGAAGGAAAAGTGTTGCGGGTTCGCTTAATTATGAAAGAAGGGTTGAAGCATTTCAGCCCAGTTTACCTCTTTGATGAAGGCTCCACCATCTCTTGGATACCCTGTGGGAGGAAACTAACTTGCTCATACCCTGGAATCAAATTCTTCTATGGCCCAGACACCTACTTCTCCCATGAGGTAAATCTGGAGTCCTGAGAGCTAAAATCCAACACCCCCCCCCCCCCACCACCCAACCCCCACCCCAACAACACACACACACAAATCACCATATAAATATCTGACTTGTTTCAATTAACTTGCGAACCCATCAGAAAGTCACAAAAATGATGATTGGAAAACGAAATGAAATTCCTAGATAGATTTTGAACCATTTCTTACTCTTTCTGCAATGATTGATTCTCTATACATTATTTTTAGCATCTTGAAGTGCCAAAGGGTTCAGAAAGAGGAGAAAAGGATCCATTTTAATATGGTTAGAAGTGGAAAGCCAGCTGTGATAGCATATATAACTCTTAATAGAAATACATGGCAAAAAAAAAAAATCCATAAAGCTGATTCAAATAGATAAAAGGAAACTTTCAAGTTTAAGTTCTGCTTATTTGCATTTGAAGTTGGAGTGCTGAGGAGGTAGTGTTAAGCCCTTCAGTAAATTTAAATAATATTGGAGGCAGGCCTCCATAACTTCATGACAGAGCTTCATTTCCATTTATTGCAACATTTTTGTTAATATGATTAATTGCTTCCAAAATTGGGACAAATAAAGGTACAAGTGGTGAAATTGTTTCTCTTATAGAAATTCTCAGAGACATCAAGAACTAATCTGTAAGCTGGGCCATCTAATAACTAGAGTATAGAACTCTAATACACAACCAACTCACATGAATCAACATGGAGTTGGTTGGATGGTGGGATTCACAGTTTCTATATTTTATCAACCTCTTTTTGGATTTGGTTTCCATAGGTTTCAGTGTTGGAGATGGATGGGCAGTTTGACAAATTAGATGAGCTCATATATGTGGAAAGCCATCTTAGCAACATCTCAACCAAGTTCTATGGGGAGGTGACGCAACAGATGTTGAAGCATGCCGACTTCCCAGGCAGCAACAATGGGACTGGTCTATTCCAAACTATCATTGGTTTGAAAATAAGAGATCTATATGAACAGATTATCGCAGAGAGGGCAGCTGCTCCTGCAGAAGCAGCAAAAGTTTAGTAGTTCATATTTGCATAGTCAAATTCAAATTTTCTTTTCATATTTGGCCTCCTAAAATGACATAACTAGTATGTGCATCTCATGTAATTTATATACTATCTGTGACAAAAAAGCAGGGGGAAAGTAATGTGGCAAATCCCCATCTGATTGTAAGCATTGGGGTTTATCTGAATCCCCACTCCCTGAGTGAATTATTTCATTCTCAATCATGATTTCCTTAGAAATCAAATGCATTTTTCAGTAGAACTGTGTTATTTTCCACTAGGCCATGGTGATGGTTATTTTATAAAATATTTGTGCATGGTTGTATGATTAAAACAGTGTCTTTTCTTTCCAAATGCTTATCTGAAAGGATTTAGAAAAGCTTGCAGTGAAAAGAAGATAGCCTTTAATGAGAGTGGCTGCTGTACAAGAATCCTACTAAGAAGAAGGCTTGATGGTAATGGTTGTCCTTTCTTTTAACCATGTTGCACGGCTCCCAGAAATATTAAGTGATAAATCCTTTAATAAGAGCCAAAGCCACAGTTTACAAAAATTTTATTTTTCAACAGTAATGATGGGTCTATTTCTCAATCTTTCTGACTTGCTCCTACAGAACTAAGGATGGAAGGTTGAAAAAATCAGTTATTTATATAGAGTTAAGATTTGTTCCATATATTGCCTCTCCAACAAAAAAAAAAAAAAAAACCATGTCAAGCAGACTGGTCTGAAGAAAATCAGAAATACTTCCATCTTGTCCATACAATGTTGTAGATCTAATGTCCCCAGCAAGTCACAGAAAACAGGAGGTAAAAAAATAATTCTTAAGGATGGAACTTTACCTTCGAGATAACGATTTTTCTCCTCTCCCTCTTTCTCGTCTCTTTTTGTTCCATCTGCTACCCTTGTTCACTTGTATTCAGTTCTTTCTCCCACAAATTTCCTTTCTGCCTGCCCTCCAGCACTGTCCACATTAAAGGCAATTATATATACTACTCCATGGCTGAGAAGCAGAACCTTTCCTTTATGTGATTATTCATCCTGCAATTAGCTAACCAAACAAAAATGAGGAAAAGCTTCTTCTTTGAGTTCTCTCAACTCAGCATCCTTTTCTGGCATCTGCTCTTATTTGTAATTATGAATATATGATTGATACACAAGAAACCATTGCTTTTTATCACCTTATTGGTGGCAAATTCTATCAACATAGCACTGACTACAGCCTGCAGCATAGTAGCATCCCCAATCTTAGAGAGAATTGACATCAATTTAAGTTCCCCAGGCCTTTCTTATTACTACATATTTCATTGTTCTATTTTCTTTTTGTTTTCTTGCAATGGTTTGGTTTGGTTTGGTTTGAGTGCCCAAAGTGACTGGGCAAACTTGTTACAAAAATGTGAAACAAGATGACGTTTTGATAATAGAGATAGTGAAAATGTGTGTCCTTTTAACTATATAATTGATGGATGAAAGCTTTCTGCAAAAGACGATGTCTGGCCCTCCACAAGTTGATCATCCAAAAAATCCATGCATGTTTCTCATATTTAAATAAGCTATTTTGCCTCTTTTTATCACGGATCCTAAAAACGAATGCAGGGCTTTGTTTCTTCATTATTTCATTAAATCATAAACTTTTCTGCATATATACTGCTTCGGTTAAAAGTTTATGAGGGTTCTTATTTTCCTTCAGGTACCTTTTCTCCTAAGCATGCTGTTTGCTAATATCATTAACTTCTCTTCATGTATGATGCTAAGGGCAAATTAATTTGCTTTGATTTTCAATAAGAGTCTGCTACAGGACCCCACTAAAAACAGAAATTACATGCACAGTTTCATGAAGTCCCATACTGCTCTTGTAAGCAAAGAAACATTGCTAAAGCAGCCAATGGATTTGCCAGGTAGTGTCCATAGGTATATAGCACCTCCCCCTTCCAAGCTTTATGCTTTCAGTCACATACAAAAAAATTTTGACTTGCATATGTCAAATAGCTTTTGTGCATTCAATGATTCCTCCATTAGAGTCTGTACACCCCAAACAAATAGTTTGGGGAATTTACAGCCAAACCACCTATAAGCAACATAAAGAGATTACTTAACTATAAAAAGTAAGCTTTGCCTCACAACAGGGATGGAGCAGAGCAAGGAGCCAAATATTCCAGTCAGTGCATAAGCAATGGCGCAGAATGGAAGAGCCTCAGGTTCCTTGGCTGACAATGCTGCTGTTCCCAATCCATGAGCACTGACAGGAAAGAACATACGCAACAATCATTTCCTCCCGTGAACAAGAGAAACAAAAAAAATTATAGAATTTCTCATTGAAGGTTATCGCATCAAATGTTCAAGCTGTCTACATAATTGTCACTATGCAAGGTTGATAAAAGTATTTGGTTTATTTCAAAGGACCAGTCTCCCAGGTTGCACATTGTTTATAAAATTTCATTACCCTCTTTTTAGAAAATGGTAGGCATTCTGTTAAAAACTTAACTGAAAGTGTAAGATGGTAGACATCAAAAGAGTGATGCTAAGGTTGGAGAACCTTAACCTCAGAAGAGCAAATTAAACATATATCCAGGAAATCTTGCAAGAATAAGACACCATTAAACTTGACTGTAATTGTTACTAAAATGAAAAACAATGTCTTATTATCCTATTGTTCAAGTCCACCATATCCAATTCTGATGCCCCATGAAGCCAAAGTTTGGTTGTCAGCAATGGAAATTAGGAATGCGAAGGCCATCCCTCAGAAATCCGTTCCAAGATTAGTTCAATGATTCATATGTTTGGATAAGTCAAGATAAATCACTAGGAAATGAAATAGACCTGATAGTATATAACATAATATGTATTTATTAATATATAATTATTACTATTCATCAATAGCATTATTTCATAATAATACTCTTAATGTAACAATATTAGTAATATTAAAATAACCTACTTTTTATTTTTTAAGTGTGCATTTTGATGTTCTGCACAATCATGACGTTTCATGATTTTACTTTTTTCTTTTCTTTTCAAATCACAAGCTATGGTTTTTTTAATATCATGTGTTTCACTGTGCATTGTAAACTTACAAAAATCCTTAAATCACAAGACTCAAAATTTATACTTGAGAGGAATTTTCCAAATTCACATTTTCACCGCTAATCATCTTAGGTTATCCATCTTTCGAACCTGCTCAACTTTCAAAAAATGATGAAAATTATGATTTTGATATTAAAAACCTCCAAATGCAGCATATTTGCTTTTTATTTTTATTATCGGATATATAACAACCAGAAACCATTTATAAATGGTCAAGTCATCTCCTTAATAGCATTAGCCCATAATTCATTCGTCTGCAAATGCTGGATCCTCAATCTTTAGGGCTTCTGTTCCACAAACAATGTACTATGATATGGATCTAGAACAAGTGGCTTCTCCACAAATGCTCATGATGACTGCTGCAAGGTAACTAAATACATTTTTCATAAACCCTCTAAAAAACCATGTCTTTGATTTTCCGGCACAAAGATAACATGCATTATTAACCCTTATTTTCTTTTCCTGCACAAAGATAACATGCATTATTAACCCTTATTTTCTTCTAGAAAAACATCAAACCTTTCAGAGGAAATCCTCATAAAGGAATTATCCTGAAACATGCAAAATCCATAAAAGGAAACCTGCAGACGATAACATAGGACTCAATCTTCCTTAAGAAACAAATTAATCCATCTAGCAGGAAGTCCTTGAGAAAAGAATTACCCTAAATTTGAGATGCAGTGAGGGAACTTCACACTGCACTGAGCACCATAAAATCCTTTCTCAGTGACATGGATTACAAACAACTAAAACCCAATAAATTCATGAGGAAATAAATAGAGAAATCCTTTGGAAGATAAGTGACTAAACTTTTTTTATTCCTCCATTCTATTCAAGAAAAACAGCATAAGTTTAGACAGGTCTAAGTAACTAAATAACCATCTACACAACTCCAAGACTTTGCAGATAGCATATTTAGTTTAATGGCTTTCATGTGATTATATTCATTTGAATAACTAGAGAACGGTAGTTGACCAGTCAAATATCTGAAATCCCATTATGTAACAGAAACTTGTATGATGACATCTGGCTCTTAAATCATGAAAAGATTTATCAACCAAAAATGATTCAGTTGAAACTAAAATTCATTTGAAAAGATTTTAGCAATTGCAATTTCATACACTAGTCTTTTGCTCTAACTTGTTAAAGAATTGTTGATAGCAAATGTGAAGATTTCAGTAAGATATTTGAGTCCCTTTTGTAGAGTAAAAAATAAAAATCGGCAAAACTATGAAAGAGTTGTAGATCATGCAATCTCAGAAGAAGAGACTGGAAATACCTAGAAGCTGTTGCTATTCCTCTAGCTATAGGATCATGCAGCTGAAGTTTATCCATCACAGCTTGTACAAAATTTGCTCCAACAAGACCAGTGACAACCACCGCAGCAGCAGTAAGTGATGAATTTGCACCTATAACCACACAAAAGGAAGGAAGTTAGAGAAATAGAAAAACAAATACCAAGACCTGCAACCAAGTAGAATACAATAACAAGATTATTCCATTCACCATTGAAGAAAGCATTTTCCTCCATGTTTATCAAAAATTCAGGCTTTATGCAATAAGTATCGGACATTACCTTCAAACAAGGATACTATGCTGAGAGCTAAAGCCACAGTAATACATCTTGGTAATATTGATACCGTTAAAGTTGATTCTAATCCAACAGCACGTCCTATGATGGCAGTTGAATACAAAGAGAAGGTAGTTGCTATAATCACTGATGAGAAAATCTCAGCTGCGTGCCTCTTCATAAGCTAGAAGGCAAAAGAAATAACATAAACTGTTTAGTCATGATTCATTCTAACATATATTAGCATGTAATATGGGAAAATATAGCAGAAGAGAACATTCTTGAGTTATGTTTGTAACACAGTATATAATGAAAATTTACAGCACTACATGACTTGCAAAATTATAATCTGGGAATTGAAGAGGTTACCTTTCTCTGTTGGAACATTGAAAAAGCAAATGAAATAATGACAGATCCCAGAAAACCCATGAGAATATCACCAGCCCCAGGATTTGATGACACTTTGGTAAGGTAGTCAGCTGTACAAATACATAATTAATCAGCATGCATATAGTGAGCAAGTCATAAAATCAACACATCTTTTGTGCCAGTTGTAAAGGAGATACAAATTTGATTGTGTGTAGTTGCTATGCATGTATCCTATCATGCAGATAAGCTAGCCAGCCAAAATTTAGGAAAAGTGTGTGCAACTAAAGTCATGGCCCACTTCTCTTATTTGAATTTCAAGTCAGATTGTATTTGGAACCCTTGGTATGTTTTGGATAGATGTCCTCTCTTTAAGAATCCTTTGGTGTTTCTTTTATATCTTATGCCAGAATATGGAGAAGCTAAAACTTGTTCACTATACTTCCTTGTGCCTTTTATCCAAATGTGATACAATGCTTATGAACTCAATCATAAGACAACAACATTATAGCAGATGAATAAGTCTTCATTCATCTGCAAAAGGAAAAAAAGACCTATTCTTCTCACATGATGTAAAATGTCTATGCCAACAGGGCTTGGAAATCACTCCTCTCCTAATGGGCAGAAGACCTGGGTTCAAAACAGTATGGCAGCATTTCCACCATGTTTCATGAAAAAAGGACAGAAAGAAGGAAGGGGGGAGGGGTGGGAGGTTGTTAAACACACAATTGGGCTTGGAATCCAACTTGTAAGATAGGGGAAAAATCTTAATGTTGAAGCAGAAGATGACCTTGTTTAACAGCTATATGACAAAGTGCACAGCCAATAAATAATTCAGCATGTATTATATTTGGCTAGGCAGGTTCCTTGTCGGTATCTGGATAACTTATTAGGACCTTTAAAAGGGCATATATACTGATAGGCGTATCATCAGAGATGTCAACAGTAGTTCTGAATGCTGTATTTGATATTTTGATTGGCATGTCAATTGACAGTTATATACAATATAATACTCTCAGGTATGTTAACATTTATCAAACTGTCATACCATGTTCCTTTTGAACTTGTAATAGCTCCAGATACAATTGTTGACTATTCAGAAGCCAATTCATTCTATAAATATCATAAGCAATCCATTGCCATCATAATAATTAGAAAATCTCATATTTAAGAAACACGAGAAATTAGACCAAGTTGAAAGATTCTTCAACAAGAAAAACTGGAATTTGTACTTGAAATCCTAATATTCATGCATGTGCATCCGTACATATGCTTGTCCTTTCATATGTACATATGAATGTAGGCATATATGGTTGTTTGCATGCAAGTATTAGATCATCAACTCCCTGATGTTTTGCCAGCCGACTGCCAATGACATCCCTCGTATGATGTAAATTTTGTGTACATTAGCATACTCTCTAATTCACTGTGGCAATGGGTGCAAGATCATTTAAAGGACCTGAGTGTAAGTGTTGAAATGGAAGATGGCTAAAGTAGAAGACATAAGTCATTAGATGCGTAGCCACATGTGTCAGTAAAACTTCCCATGAATTTCAATACAATGAGGTAAAGCAAAGCAATCTCAAATAGAAGTAAGTTATAAACCTAGAACAGCATCCGTTCCAGACCGTGAGAAATACCCATATGCCAGTGCTGCCAAGTCTGCAGCAAATGCACAGCAGATAATTGGATGGAATAGCTTCTTGACATTAGATGGCAATCTGAACAAACAAACAACAACAACTAAGTGAATGCCCAAAATATTATTACTGCAGCATATACTTTATGATCTAACAAGTATATGAAGCATATTACCCAGAACCAACCATGTATCCCAAAACTGTAGCAGCAAGAAGGAATGGAAGGCATGTTCTTGCACTTGTACCAAGTGCTATTGGGCTTACAAGTGCAAGAATAAATGTTGAAATAAAAATTGCGGTCCAAGCCCAAAGTTCAACAGATGTAAATGGAGAAGGTCTTGTCATGGGTTCTGCTGGGATCATTACTGTCTTCACAATTCTTCTTATGGTTATGGCTGTGTACCCTGCAACAGAAAGCGAAGCCAACCAGCCACCAACTGGAGAAGAAAAAGGAAAGTGGTCTGTTATTCAGAAAGAAATCCCAACAATGAACAACCCACTACAGATTATATTTGCCTGCTGAAATTTTCTGTTATAAGCTCCCATGAGACAATAGCATATCTATAGTTCACTGATATTATTAGAATTAATGACATTTACAGTAAATGAGAAAGTAAAGATACAGGAAGAAAAAGGCTGGAAAAGTTGTGTAGACTCTTGTGTCATGTGTTGTAGACTTTACACTTGATTTTACCGTTTCATGCTACTCTATCCTCATACTGGTGCAAAAGGCTTGAAAATACGTAGTATTAGCCCTTACCGTGCGTAAATATCATAAGTATATACATATTTCTTTTGCCTTTTTCTCTCTCCAACCTGCTGTTGTCCATGCATATCTACATTCTGCATATAATTCCGTACATATCTTCTGCATGCAGAGATTACAGATGAATCTAGACATTGTGCAACAATTACCTTATGTGCAAGTCTTGCATGCAGATTGTCTACATGCCCTCAAGTTAAATCAACATTAACACCCATACTTGCTCCTCCAGTTATACCGTACCAGAACTCAGATGCTTGCAACCAGGGACCATCATGATGCTCTGGATATCATTCATGTGACATATGCTCCTCTATTTACTATTTATGATAACGCATCATTCTTGTGGCAAGCTTTTAGTGGATGATTATTCACCTTGCCTTTGGGAGAAGAGTGTTAGAGATAACTAGTATAATAGCCCCCGAACACACACACACACACACAAACACAGCACAGCATACCATGTTAACTATGTTGTTTATTGATGCATCCTTCAATTTTTTTTCATACTTCTCATATACCATATGAAAAGAGCTCATATAAACACTAACCCTGTTTGGTGACATGCTCATTTGGGTGTGAATAATAAAAGAATATATAGTGCTTGCATTCCCTGGTACGATGTTAAGCTTTTGTTTCAACAATTCTTCTCAACTACCTAGATAAGGCACTCTTTGCATTTTGCAAAATATTGCCATCCAAGTTTATTATTGGATTTCATTCTACAGGGTTATGGTATTGATTTGTTACAATATGCAACTTGCGTAACTGCAGTGACAAGTTATAAACAAGAAATAGAGCATCCTAAACAGGCATTACAAGTAGGAATCCTAATAAAATAAAGGCAATGATTCCGATGTCGTGTTAATGCATGAAAGCAAGTTTGATATCACAAAAACATTTGAAGAACAAGTTCTAATAAGATATGGCAAAGGATGCAGTGCTCTTATATGGGGCCATATTGTAACTGAAGCGAAAATAACTAGAATAATTACCCAACAATCTCTACAATTATTGACGATAAAGATATCCAGCATCATTCGATGTAAAACAAACTAGTTGTACCACGAGTATAACTGACGAATATAATCACGAACCTAGAATCAAACAAATCTTAAGCCCCGAAGCCGCCGGGATATCCCTTACGGCAAGAGGCAAGACCACGAGCGACGGGACGTAAAACAGCGGAAGCCACCTCTGGATGAACAAAGCCGCCGGCTCGAAGAAACCCATCAAGCCCATCGCGGCAGACGGAGCGACATAATCCAAGACCATCAGCACCGAGAACACGCAAAACATCCCGAAAAGAGCGCTCGGGAATTTTATAGCAGCAGCAACAAAAGCCTGCTTGAGAAGCTTATCGGCCGCAAGAATTATCCCGAGCGATGCCACCAAATGCAAGATCCCAACAACCTGGTGAACAATATCCATATCCCAAATATCGATGAGAACCAAGAATTTGATATCCAGTATCCAACCAGCATAGAACGGAAGGAACTAACATTGGGAAATCCGACGGCAGTGCGCCCGCCATCGGCGCCGGCGGATCTCGGGCGAATTAGGCTCTTGGATTTTGCGCCGTCGTCATCATACGCGACAAGAAATCGGAAGCGCGCCGCCGGGATTCCTCGGCTTCCCGACGGCGGCCGAGATGGAGGAGGTCGGAGACAGGAGGAGAAGGGTTTGCGTGAAGAGGTTTTTGGGGAGCTTTGCAACAAAATTGAGGGGGTTTTGGGGAATAATTTGGAGTTGGGGGAGCGAGAGAATGGTGTGTGGGCAAGTGCTAAGGAGGCGGCGGCCATGGAAAGAGAACCGTTGGAAGTGCTGGGCTCGGAAATGCGGATGTTTTGGGAGAGATTGGGTTTTAAATTGTGCGGCATGTGGACAGAATTGAGGATTGGATTCTCACTTTCGCACGCGGGATTAGGATTCCACCAGTTTTTCGGTTATTTTTCTCCCGGCAAAATACAAGGAGAGCCACGGATCAGATTAATTGATTAGAAAATTAATTCCAAATCTACTTTAAGATTGACTTCGTTGGGATAATTAATTTCATTAATCCCTCAAATTCTTCAGACCAAACTGAATCTATATTGATTCGAGCACAAATCAAAATAAATATATAGAAATTGATTGATCAATTATATTTTGTGGATATTACTAAAAATATATTGTATATACGATTTTTTTATTCCATTCTGTATTTATAACAGGAACACGCTTTAGGGAGGACTTCTCTGGTTATTGTTTGGATAAACCTACCATTGTTGCCATATTAGCTGGAATTTCTTTGACTGTTTTCTTTGGCTGTTGTTTTAAGCGAGGATAATGGCTTCCTCATGGAGTACTGAAACATTTTCTATGTATGTAATTTTTTAAAACATTTTTGGAAAGAGATAGGTGAAAACTTAAAAGATACAAGGGACACTTTTGATCACTCTTCTTAACCAAATAACTTTTTTCTTTTTTTAATTTTTTTTCTCTTTTCTATATGGAAGGGGACCCATTTAACTTTTATTTAATCTGATTTTATCATGAAATCACAAAAAGTTTACATTATGCAATACCAAAATTAAATTTGATTTCAAGGTAATTTCTTTTTCTCTTTAATCTGGAGCTTTTGATTATATACAGAGCCCATTACATGGTGAAGCTTAAAAAACAACATTAAAAGTATGATGGTTTTCAAATCCTCCAAGCCGTGCAACATGAATACTGCATAATTAAATGTTCATAACACATTGATTTATGATAGTTCAAATTATAGATCATAATACCATTTAAATATACAACTCAATTTGAAAATAGTAAAGATGTTGACCGTGTTGAATTAAGTCTCAATTGGAATAGCAACAATTTCTCGAGTTAATGATATTTTTGTAGTTATTACATTTTTTCCTGTCTAGTGATTCTAAGCACACATGATTATCTTTACAAAAAGCAATCTAGGATGGCTAATTGTTGTTACTTCTGTTAAATGCATCTAGAATGATAATGAGACCAATAATTTATTGTTGCCCATTGTATTATCTTTTTAAAATTGACTTCATGATATATATATATATATATATATATATATATATATATATATATATATATATATATATATATATATATATATATATATATATATATATATATATATATATATATATATATATATATTGCAAGGTATTAGGATGTAAGAAATCGTGGTTAACTCCCTTACTAGCCAGCTAATCTGCTCTAATTGGCTTTTGTCTGAATGTGGCAAGCAATGGAGAAAGAATGTAGCCTAGATTTGAAGTTCTAAAAATCCAGAGATTAAGATTATACTATGCCATGGTTATTTGATTAGATTTGGTCTTATTTTATTCAAGAGAACCTAATTATTACATTTGTTTATTTTTATCCTTTTAAATTTAGTGATAAAAAATATATTTTCTTTAACCTCCTTGATTCAAATCCATTTGAAAATTGGAGGCTTGGGTAGAAACTTCTCCCTGACTATGAACGGCTTCAGACAATGTAGCATATGCGACGGCAAATCTTAACTAAGCATTCTCTGACTGGAAACAGGAGACCAAGGGGGAGACATTTACAAAACCATCGGTACGTAAACATCGAAGTAATAATTAATTCTTGGGTTCGCCCCCTCTAACTTTCATTTTCTCTTATCAAAAAAATATATATATATTTTAAATTTTATTATGATGTCTCAAAAAATATTTTAATTTTTTTATTTTTAATATATTTCGGATCATCGGATTAAAGATGAATCATTTAGATTTCAACTAGATGCAATAAAAATTACAAACATTACGACTATCTCATACTTTCGTTTTTTATTTTTTATTTTTTCCAAAACGCCCTCTCTATGCCATCGGATGGAAGAGCGGGAGAGGATGGCGGTGGGGGGGCGTGGCGCCGCCGGAGGAGCTGGGAGGGGGGGCAGCGGAGGCGGAGGTAGAGGATTCGGAGGATGGAGGTGCACCGGGGGCACCATGGGCGAAGGGCGAAGGACCCACCGGGAGGTGGCGGGGGCGTCGTGGGCGAGGGAGGGGGATGCGGTGGCGGAGCCGTGCGGGCAGGGCAGCATCGGCAGGCGGAGGCGGCGGTGGAGAAAAAGAAAGAGGGGGGGGGGTGGTGCTGTGCCGGTGAGGGGGAGAGGGGAGGGAAGACCGGTGTGGAGGGGGGGGGGGTGTGGAGTGGGGGGCACAGGGGTGGTTGCGGGGGAGACCGTCGGGAGGAGGGGCGCGGCGTAAGCACGGGAGGGGAGGTTTGTGGGGGCAGCATGAACACAGAAGGAGGATGAGATGGACGGAAGAAAAAAGATGATAAAATTTTTAAAATATTTTTTATAAGAAAATATTATAAAAGAACACAGTAGCAAAATCCTTAATTCTTTCGTTCTCCGTTACTCAAATCTCGAGTTTTCTGCATGGCTTTTGGCTCGTTTATCGCTGTATGGCTTTTTGCTCTGGTCGTCGAGCTATATACATTTCCCCTCCCAACAACCAAAGTAGAGGAGCCCACGACTCATCTCCCAAGATCCCATCTCTCTTTCCCCCAGCCCCCTCCCCTCGCCTCCTCCTTGCAGTGTCACAGGTTGCCTCCCTTCCCACTGCCAAGATCTCATAGGCTCGTCTCACTATTCTCCCCACATGACACATTTCTTCATTCAAAATCAAACCTTTTTCTGGGAAAGATCCTATTAGATCTTGAAGCCATTGCCCTTCAGAAACCGAGGCCTGCTTAAAGGTGAGATTTTTTGGAGCTGTTTGGGCTCTTCGTGCAAAAAAACTGCAGCTTGACGAGAGCTGGGAGCTTTTTGGTCTGCTATTCTTGCAGAATTCGTAGAAGAGCACTAGGAATTTGGTTTCTTTTTGAAAGATAAGATCTTTGAGCGGATGAGGATAGAGTGGGCGGTTCTGCTGGTCCTGGTGTTGGCTTGTGGTTTGAGGGTTGGAGCAGATGGGTCGGATCACAGGTATAAGGAAGGAGATCGTGTACCTCTGTATGCCAACAAAGTGGGACCTCTTCACAACCCAAGGTAATGCGAGGATTTGGATGACTTAGATGTTATGGCTTCCTTTAATTTCTCGGAATTTAAGTTTTTTTTAATCAGATTGTTTGTTTATGTTTGAATTCCTTGTTCCTCTTTGGGATCTTTTAGTTTTTTTTTTATTATTCTTAATTTGATTCTTGACTTTTGTTAGGGGTTTTCCCAACATGTTATTGAACTGAAATCGGTACTTTTATCTATCAGTTTTTTGCTTGTTGTTTACATGGAACAAATCTTTTGCTTTCTTGTTGGTTGGTTAGGAATTGTCCATTGTTAATGCTTGATTTATCTATGAACTGGTTGTTATCTGAACTGATTCAAGTACATATATGCTGCCGATATGCGTTCTCTCATGCCATTTTAGTTTTATTCAGATGTGTTACTTCTCTGCCATTTTAGTTTTATTCGGACATTGCATGCTTGCAAATTCTAGGCCTTCTAATGTTTGTGGTACCCGCTTGGTTCTAGACTATGTTGTCATCATCATCCCATTGATCTGTAATCATCCATTTAGACGTGCCACTGAAAGTGAATGAAAGAACCTTAAATACCATTTCTTTTTTTTTTTTCTTTTAGTAACCTCAAATACCATTTCATTATATTTTTTGTGTCAAAAGCTTAAGGGTTTTTGTTCTATAAATGTTTACTTGAGATTAATATCATCATTTTCTTTCACCCATTTTCTCTCCGTCTCCTAGACAATGACAAGAAATTTCTTTTTGCATATGCAGTGAGACATATCGGTACTATGATTTGCCAGTTTGTTCACCAGGTATTTTAAATTCTTGGATTTGATGCTGCAAAATTGCTAGTGGAGCTGAATTTTCTGTTTCTAAGAAATACTTTCTTTGTTAGTTGTTTGGTGTCTGGACTTATACCTCTGAACTGATCACAGATCGTGTGAGTGAGAAGAAGGAAGCACTTGGGGAGGTTCTAAATGGTGATCATTTGGTTGATGCGCCATATGAGTTGAACTTTCGGGAGGACAAAAGGGAAACAACTATTTGTAAAAA
The DNA here is from genome assembly GCF_000442705.2 of Elaeis guineensis. Taxonomy (NCBI): domain Eukaryota; kingdom Viridiplantae; phylum Streptophyta; class Magnoliopsida; order Arecales; family Arecaceae; genus Elaeis; species Elaeis guineensis. The sequence continues at coordinate 119,510,231 of NC_026003.2, forward strand.
ATCCTTGTCAAAAGAAGATGTTGTGAAGCTTAAAAATGCAGTTGCAAAAGACTACTATTTTCAGATGTACTATGATGACTTGCCCTTTTGGGGATTCATGGGGAAGGTTGACAAGGACAATCTTGACCCAAGCGACTACAAGTACTTGCTCTTTAAACATATCCACTTCAATATTTTCTACAATGATGATCGTGTTATAGAAATAAATGTCCAAACTGACCCAAATTTGGCTGTGGATATTACGGAGGATAAGGCAGTTGATGTCGAATTTGCAGACTCCATGACATGGAAAAATACTGAAATTCCTTTTGAGAAAAGAATGGAGAAATATTCGAAATCTTCCTCCATGCCCCAACACCTAGAGATCCATTGGTTTTCTATAATTAATTCATGCGTAACAGTCCTTCTTCTAACAGGGTTTCTGGCTACAATTCTCATGATCGTGCTCAAGAATGACTTCATCAAGTAAGAAATGTAGATGCTTATTTTTATCCTTTTGTATTATGCTCCTATATGGTGCAAAGATATTCACATGATGAAGAATCTCTTGAAGACCAAGAAGAAAGAGGATGGAAGTATATTCATGGGGATGTCTTTCGATTCCCAAATTACAAGTCTTTGTTTTCAGCTGTTATTGGATCTGGAACTCAGCTCTTAACTCTGTAAGAATCTGTACTTTGCTTGTTATGTATCCTCTATTTGTTCATACTCTAATACTTTCCTTCTTGTCACTAGTGCAATGTTCATCTTCCTTCTTGCACTAGTTGGAGTGTTCTATCCATACAATGGAGGAGCTCTTTTCACAGCTCTAGTGGTCATGTATGCTCTAACCTCTGGTATTGCTGGTTACACATCTACCTCCTTCTATTTGCAACTAGAGGGATCCAACTGGGTAATAGGTTGCTTCTTTATTCTTTAATTATGCTAGGCATTGTGGATAACTTATTATTGTTATCTGTTTTAACATTGCAGGTGAGGAATTTATTATTGACAGTCTGCTTGTTCTGTGGGCCACTGTTCTTAACATTTTGCTTTCTTAATACTGTTGCCATTGTATACACTGCAACTGCAGCCTTACCCTTTGGTACTATCCTTGTGATTCTTCTCATATGGACACTTGTAACATCTCCTTTGCTTTTGTTGGGTGGTATTGCTGGTAAGAACAGCAAGACAGAATTTCAAGCTCCATGCCACACCACAAAGTATCCTAGAGAAATCCCTCAGTAACCATGGTACAGAGCAACTATCCCTCAGATGGCAATGGCAGGATTTCTTCCTTTCAGTGCTATCTACATTGAGCTGTACTACATATTTGCTAGTGTGTGGGGTCACAAAATTTACACCATATACAGCATCCTCTTCATTGTTTTCATTATTCTCATCATTGTTACAGCATTTATCACGGTGGCATTAACTTATTTCCAGCTTGCTGTTGAGGACCATGAATGGTGGTGGAGGTAGACCCATGAACTTAAACAATTTCATCTTTTGAATACTTACATACATATAGCATTGCATGTCATTCATTGCATATTTATGCATGCTTTCCTAATTCAGTAGAATTCTTGTACAACTAAAGTTGCTGATTATCTTACCTTTTTTTCTTTCCCACCTTTTCTAGCTTATTTCTTCAGACATTTTTTAGTGACTGTTTTTTTTCAAGTAGTTATGCTTTCCAGTGTAAAAACAGTGCCCTATATAGATCGTTGTGCCCACATAGGACCCTCTATTGTCGTTGCTTATCAATGTATACTCTTTCATGACTATTGTAGAGGTCCATGTCCATATTAATAACTGAAAACAATTAAGTTTATGTGCTATATGTGCTTGTATGATACCTTAACTAGGATTTTAGCTCATGATCTTTAAATAGAATTTAGTCCACTTGGGAATAACTGTTTATCATCTTAAACGAGGAGAATAAATTCTATGTTTCAGAGACTTGGGATCAAATCCCATCTTTGTTTCAGGGAAGCAGAAGGTAGGAGTATCATGGAAGAGCCTACCTCTCTAATCTGTAGTCCAAAGCAGTGTTGCATTGACACAACTATGAGAGAATCAGATTTGGAAACATATCCAAGTATCAGACTCAGCAAGAGGGAACAAGAGAGATATGACAATATGTAGGATAACATTATAAATTTAACTAAATTATATATTTCTACCTGTCAACATTATCATCTTAAACATTAAAAAGAAAATGTTAAAAAAAGATTTTGTTTGTTAAGATATTTCAATATACACTTTTCTTGTTCAAGCTACCTTAAGGATATTAGCAAAATAATATTTTGCAAAGTTGTTTCAATACCTAAATCTTGAACAAATCTTGAAAAGGAACAGCTACTCTTTTCTAATGTCAAAATAGATGATTAAATTTATTGTTGGAAGAGTTCAACTCTCTTCCAATCTTTAAAAATTGTTACCAAAGAACTCGATAAGTATCCAAGTATCTGATATATATCCGACTTGGGTACATGTTGGAGTTCTTTTGTAGCTGGATGAAGTGGCCAAGTAATACTGGTCTAAAGTTTCCCTTTGTGCCACATCTAACCATGCTGCACCCCTGTGAACACAAGAGTAGAAGAGAAACGATACAAACACACAAAGAAAATAAACTCATTAAAGTAGGATAGGACAAGATTCTTTTTGTCGTTAAACCTACTCAAAATACTAAAGAAAATAAGAAACATATCTAGAAATATGGAGGGAGAATACACATGAACTTACTCAAACATAGGCAATGTCGAAAAGAATGTGCACAAGAGATGGTGCTTCCAGATTCTCTAAACATTTGAGATGCTACTGTAGTAAAATATGTCTGGTAGGTCACCAGGCCCAGAATGGTCAGATGCAAGTGGGAAGCAGACAACAATGTCATGATGAAAGGCATGACCTTAGATAGAGCTAATGGAGAGAAATGGTGAAGCCAAACAAATTGGGTAAAAAGTGTTGTCGTTTGCTGTAAAACTTCATTAAAAAAATATGATGCTTAGCTTGGGCATATATCATTTTTTAAGGTTTGAGATCCACAATTGGAAACTACAAATAAGCACTGTCACTTGTTAAACAGCTGTGGAGATTCACTTGTCTGTAAATCTTTTATCCCAGTATATCAATATAATTTTTGAAAAGATTTTCTAAGCCCTGTATGCTCTTCTGGTTGTCAAGAATGATTAAGGAAAATTCAGACAATGAAGATTGCATTGGGAGGATCAGGTTAAGTGTTCCTGGTATCTGATATTGAGCATTTGGATGAGGAGCCAATGGAGCAGTATGAGGCGGACTAGCAGCATATATAGTAGTAAGACTGAAACTGAAGTAACAGGCTCAAGAACAAGCAGTCGCATTTATGTGATGAATATAGACGTAGTAACTATTTCAGTGGGTGCAAAATATGAAGATATGCATAAGTTTGGTGGGAAGGCATTAGGCTACCTTACCTTTCTTGGTTTATCCACTATGTGGCTAGAGTGAACAGAAAGGGGGGTTCGTCACCAAGATTAATGACAACTCCCAGTTTTTTCTCTTCTCTCTTTTTGAACTTAGTGACAGTTCCTCAAAAATTGTCCAAGATTACTAGATCAAGTACATGCATTTTTTTAGTCCAAGAGCTGATTGTCTCCTCTTTTTAGTGTCTGCAGTGAGTCAATCTTTTGTACCATTGTCTCTAAATCTGGCACTACATAACAACTGAGTAAAAGAAAAAAATCCCATGTGCATAAAGGCAAAAGTATCTAAAAAGCTTTGTCACAATCAATGAAGCAAGACCAATCAATTGTGAGAGAGCATCGAGTGGTTTACTTGAAGCAGCGGGAGATTGACTGGACTGTGTCAAGTGGTGTATTAGAGAGTGCAAATAGTGCCTCATGTATCTGTCATGAAAGATAATTGTAAGCAGACCAGCACTCGAGTTCTTTTTATTATTATGTATTCTCAGTGGGAATGCCTTATAAAACTTGGCTTTTGTAAATATTCAGGTGAAAACACTGAAGTTTGTCTTACAATCATTTTGCCAGGAAAAGTCATTATAGTCCCTCCATTTGTCTATGATTCCTTTCCTGACTCAAGCCCAAATAATTGGAATAGGTTGCTTTGCAATCATTTTGACATTCTTCATGCATGAATTTACTTGATATTGCAATCCATTTTCTTAACCACTCCAGCTTGGATTGTGAAAATATGAGAGAGATGACTGAAAGATTGAGATGAATTCCTAGAGATGATCTTCCTCTGAATTATTCTTCATTTCCTCCCGGTCAGCGTTTCCTCAAGCTTACGAATCCCTGACCCTCAAATTTGCCTTTAGGGAAGCAGGAACCCTGTGTGCTGTACAGGTTGCTTTTGGAACATTCGCAAGTTGCTTTCCTCAAGCTGTTCCTATATCGTTTATTTCCACATTCTATTCTTAGGCTGAAACAGTAACAGTAGCATGTTAGTTTAGAGCCTGGCATAGTCTGGAACAATCAAGGATAAAATCAAGGTTCTAGATCTCTGTTTCCCAGTCACTGGTCAATTTCCATATCTTCTAGAGCGTCATCTTCATCATTTACACATCACGTTTATATGCTGCAGCAGGAGCAATTTTCATTGTGTCAAGCAGCACTATCATTAAGATTATATTCAAAACATCATTACTTGATGACTAATGAGCCCTCAAAGCTTTTTGAGTCAATAGCAAACTGAGAAGATTGTAGAACTGCAACACAGATGTTAAGAAGAAATTGCTTACAAGGCAGCTATTTTTGTTTTTATGGTTCATTTAATATTGTATGCAGGTCTCTTCTTTGTGGGGGTTCCACTGGGATATTCATCTTCTTCTACTGCTTGTACTACTATCATGCAAGATCGGATATGTCAGGTTTTATGCAGACATCGTTCTTTTTTGGTTACATGGCTTGCATCTGCTATGGGTTCTTCCTCATGTTGGGGACTGTTGGCTTCCGCGCTTCCTTGCTGTTTGTGCGGCATATATATCGTTCAATCAAAGTGTGAGTAGGTGTGCCTTGGCAACTCGGTTTGGGTGCCCGATGTACTTTCTGTAACTTTGAGTCATGTGGAAACCCATCACCGTTGATGCTGCGGTGTGGCGGGCTACTTGCTGGTCGTTCTTCAATTGCCAATACTAATAAATATTCCTTAGCAAGGGTCGAATGATTTTGTTTAAATATATCCCTGCCTAAATGCGCCCTTCATTTATGTTTTTAGTACATGATACGTTTCTAGAAATTGTGAAGATATGGTTAATGGCGTTTTTTGAGGACTGTGTTATGCAAATTTAAGACCGTAATCTCCTGGTAAGTAATAAGTTTTTTCTTTGGTTATTCATAAAGCTGCATCAATTTGGCATTTCTACCATCACCAATGCCCTCGTTGTCAACATTTCAACCGCCTGCTTTATTGTTTCACTAGCCAATCAAAATATGCAATACAGTCTGGAAATAATCAGAAAAAAAAAAAAAACAAAAAACCTACATGCATCATCATCATCTAAACCATTTCTCATCCAAATGGTATTGGGCAATTAATAGCCAGAAAAATAGAATCATGTGTGCAGAACCAACAATAACCACCGCTGAATAGCCAACATATTATACTTCCAAATATGAAAAATGATACTATACTCCCTGCTAAAAACTATATTTGCATTATCCAAATATTATTAGATTTGTTGTTGCTCACAAGAAATACTTGGTTGACAACTCAGGCAAGAACTCAAAACATCTAGATGTTGTAGTTTGTGACAATACCATGAACATATAAATGCAAGTTGTGACTGTACTGATTAGATGTATCCAAGCTGTAGTTGATGATACTTAAGATATTGTTGATTAATACACAGAAGTAGCCCGAATACATACATATAGTCATTTTACATACAAGTTCTCGGCAAAGGGATGTGATACCCTGCAAAAGAGACATTTAACTCTTTAGAGGATAGGATTCTGTCCGTCCAAAGCCCTCAGTTGAAGATTATTAAGATGGCATGAATGAGAGATCTCTATAAGATCTTGGCCTCAATTTCCTCCAGAGTGAGCCCTTTTGTTTCTGGTACGACAAAGAATATGAACAGAAGAGAGGCTACTGCAATAACCCCAAAACCAGCAAAGAGGATACCAGTTCCTACCAAAGCCTGTCACAATAAAAGGTGAAGCAAGTGACACCAGATACACGAGGACTTGCAGATAGAAAAAAATAGGGAAAAGCAAACGGAGATCTGGCAGTGGCAGCTAACTATGACATTTCAAAATTCCTGCACGGCAATCTATGCAGTCAATAGAGTCCAATTTTTTTTTCTCGAGTAAATAACAGCTACCTGTATCGCACACTACCTCCCACACTAAAAGTGGGAGAAAGGCAACACATCTGCAGAGCAGTATCCGCCTTTAAGCAAAGGTGGACAGCAGATATCAGTTGCCTGCAAGTAGTCCTCTGCAGATAGTCTACATGATCACCATGCGGTAAATATGACATCACAAAGAGTGACACCACGATTAAATAGTGTGGAATCTAGATAACTAGCTTCAGTCAAGATGGCTGCTAAAATTAGTCAGACTAGTCAATCAGTAACAGCATGATTATTGCCAAATCAAAGCAAACATTTTGAATATAACAATTGCTCTGTAGCAAGTGCAATGTCAGAAAAGTGGCAGGCAGCCATATTGAGAAGTAGGGCATGTAAATCACCACCATTAAATCAAGATGGCTGCTAAAGTTGGTCCAATTAGGCAGTCAATCGTAACAGATGATTTCAAAAACTTTGGTTGGTTGCTCACTGTTACTGTAAGTCTTTGTTCACAAGTGCCAGTACCATCCCAGCATTCCCCAAACTCCATACTGGATGACTGCTAGCTCAACAATGTAACTAGGTTTTTTCATGCCACAAGGACAAACATGTGCTAATTAGAGGGGAAGAAACAATAATTTGCATGAGTAAATAATTATACTAGTGCAGATGTATTATTCTGAGGAGTGACCTTTTCATGCTAACCACTCTGAACATACTGAACTTACACCACACAAGTGAGAAATGCACAAAAGTAATGTCCATATATACAAAACATTATCTACATGCAGTATATTCAATGATGCTCCCCCATGAAGTCTTATCTCAGCTATGGTATACACACAAAAAGTTTCTGATAAGGCACTTAAAATAATGAAAAGGAATTTTATACTTAGGCATGCCTTTCTATTTATCTGTTTTTGAGCTGCTTTCATTTTTCTTGACCAATGCAAAAACTACTTTTCCTACATATGAAAAGGCCTTCCTAAATCCCCTCAAAAAGAAAAGGCCTTTCTAAATAGTTAACATTGTCAATAATTCACTGATGCTTGACAATTTGCTTGGCATGATCATGTGAAGTGCTGGTCCAAGTCTAACTTGGTCAATGCATTAGAATAAGACCAAGTGCTAGCAGGCACAATCATTAGTTCTCCATCCAATAGAAGGATGAGAATACAATGTATGTTCAACTAATTTCTACCAGCCAGATGACATTATACATGTGCACATGCATCAACATTTTTCTAAATATGCAAACCTAAACACAGATCAGTAATCCTGGAATATTTCTTAAGTGGTGAGGTTAAGGAAAATCAGTTTAACAGCATAAGTACCTCCAATGGTGAGAAAGCAAAAGTCACCAGTGCATTTGAAGCAAAGTTTACAAGCACTGCTATACTTAATCCACGCCCTCTTAGCCGTAAAGGGAAAACCTCTGAAATCATCAGCCAACCGATTGGACCAAATGACAACTGCAGAAATGAAGTTTCATAAGAAATTTGCACTGCTAAAAATTCCTGACAAGCATTGATAGAAAGACACTAGCTTGCATGCACACATCCTCCAATTTAAACAAGCATTTTGCATATTGATGATGCTCAGACATATGACAAACATCATCAACATTATTAAAGGTTTTGCAGAAGAGCAAGTTTCACTATATATACAGGTGTGCATGTGCTCCTTCATGTGGAACTATTGTTGTTTCAAAGATGCTTCTTGCAGGTAGGTCGCTGGTTGCGGTAGGTCCACAACCAAATCCTATTGCTCTACCTTAAAAAGGCTTTTCGCTAAAGTTGTTTCGCCCTGCTTCAAAACCACAGGGCACGTGCTATGGCTTTTCTACCTCCATGTTGCTGAAACTGGAATAGTTGAGAACAAAGTGGCAAAAAGGTGCATAATACGTGAGATTATATATATACGTCTGCATGGTTGGACTATATACTTTACATTAACTCCTTGAAAAAAGGAGTTAACAAATCAAAGTCAACAATAGTTTATCCAAATTCATGATCCAAACCATTGCACATGATATAAATTATCAACAATGCGTATAAACCAAAATTCATGTATTTTTTTGGTCCCTAAATGGATGGATTTAATAGAATGATAATATATTTTACTATGATTTGATCATCAAAACCTACTGAATTTAAATCTAACCATCTTAAGATGTACAGATCATGATCCATAAAGTGGTATATTATTGATACAAGATATTAATTTTGTTTGATTAAATAGAACTGCACAGAGCTATTATTGTTTGCTGATACATATTTTTAAAAATACTAAATGCACATGCAAGTGTCCATGAAACAGCACACTCGCAGCCTCATGCTTCTATGCATCCTATAATTAATGTATTAAAATGAAATAATATATATTCTTTTACATTAAATTTGGGATGCCGCAATATGAGGTTGCAAGTGCAGTGCTTTGTGCACGCGTATGTGCATCTACCACTCTAGATAGTTTAACGAAAGCTACTTTTTGTATTGTAGAGGTCTGTTTTCCTCTATAGAACTTTATAGAAGTTACATAATTATTGTAATAAAATTTGATACTATAAGGTTCACCAATGATTTTCACAGGTCAACTGCTTATTTCTTTGATTATTATATTATTATTTTTACTCTGAACAATGCATTGTAAGTTAGACAAGGGAAAAAAAGACCACAGCAAAACTTAAATGTACTGAACATTTGAATTTGAGCCATGTGAAGAGTTGGAACTTTTTGATAGATTAAGTAAACAGATAACCGGTCATATATTTAGGGACAGAAAAATAAACAAATTGATTGGAGAACATAAAGATTGGAATCAAAAAAAAAATCATGCAATATTGCATATATTATCACAGAAAAATATTCCGTTAAGTGTACTTCAGTAGCACATAAGATAACATCTAAATTGAATGTTTGGTTACTTGATCCCCTTCTAGAGCTCTGGCTAAGCTTTCCTGACTGTCATTTAAAACTCTCCTATTTCTTACATTTCACAGACCATCCTTCATGTCCTTGCTAAATTCATCTTAAAAAAGTAGCCTTCTCATCTTGCATAAAAATTTCTAGTCATATGACAATTTTGTACACAACCTAAGAAGATTCTATAAGCATTTCCTAATTATTCAGTCTAATCTTATTTTTACTAAAGAAGCTATCATCATTAATGCCACCATCCTTTCCTTTTGGTGCTAGAATGTAGAAAGTAATTGCTTTTGATGAGCACTTAACCAACAGATTTATTAAGGTCATAGTCAGAAGCATCTCCACTAAAATTGCAGCCTGCACACACTAATTGGGAGTAATAGTGTGGAGAACATAATTTTCAAAAGCATATCAATCTAGTTTTTCCTAATCCCCAACAATATATGAGAGAAAATAAATAGAAGTGGAGAAATAGATTTTACATTAGATATTTTGCCCTTCATCGCAATATGATTATTTATCATACATTCACCAGGTATTTAATAATGCAATTTTTCTGAATCTGCTGCCCTAAAATCCACATTGTTTCAGGATTAGACAATTTTTATAAACATAAACTTGCCATACAATCATCTCAAGACTCTTCAAGATTAGAAAATTCTTAATGTCTTAAAGACAAACGTAGACCGTTCCACATATGCATTGCCTTGCTTCAGATTCTTAGCACTATATACGCATGACTTTGCATAATTACAACTTTGCATTGCCATTCCATGCCCATCTGCTAATTTTTATCTTTACCAACTGATTAACTATTCTACTTTATTACTTGTTAACTTCATTATTCAACTAAAAGTAAACCTATTCTGAGCATTAGATTCACTGTCCGCTGTGGCTTTATTATGGCTGCTATTATGCTCTATTTACTCTTTTGATATCACCAGCACGATAGTTTCATGCCTCCTCTTCAGCTTTGCCACCTTGGTGCTACTTGAAGTGCCATAACCTCTCCCCAATGGTCATGTCCTCTAAACCTCATCTACTCCCATTCTGTAATTATAGCACCAAGCCATCATCTACCAAGTCATTCTACATAGTTTACATCTCTCAAATGCCATCCCTCATCCCTTGGTTATGAATCTGTTACATTCACTAAGACTATCACTCTTTCTTGTGGAAATTTCTACATGCATGATCCACCTCAATTTCAGAGGGAGGCATGCTAGTAATTTTGTAAAGTATCCTACAGTATTTAATATAGAGGAAAAGAATATCCAGACAGATAGCTAGAGCCAATGAGCCCATTTATGAAGTAAACCATGAGAAAACTTTTCATTTTTTTCAAGCAATAAAATTGGCAAAAATAAATACCTGATAGCAACCAACATATAGCAGCAATGCAATTACGGCTACGAATGGTGAATCCTTTAATAAGGTGTAATATGAAGATAGTAAGAACAAAGAGATTACCTGCAACATCACAAAGTTATATCTTTAACAACAGATAAAAATAGTGTAGCCAATGACACTCATAAAGTATAACAGGCTTTCCTCTAGAGATTTATCCAAGCAAATACAGGACATAGCATACTTACTGTCATTTGGATAGATTACAAGTTTTAGTACCTCAGAACAGGATACCAAGACAGCATTACTATAGTTCCGGATCCTCGTTCGCATGTGCGACACTATGTGTCAACAATTAAAAATGCCAGGTTCTCTAACACAAAAGTAATATATGCTTCAGGTGATTTGTCTCAGCCTTATGCAGACCACTTGTACTGTTGTGTAACAACTCCTTCAAATACAATGAAACATGAAAGCTTCGTATATATGTGCATGCATGCACATAGTGAAAATATCTTCAAATTATTCTCAGTAAAGGAACTGATCAATTTTTTTTTCATATTTACTTATTCTCCGTATATTCATGGATTTTACAACTCATTTACAAACTAATCACAATTAATTGAAGAAAATTTTATCAATTATAAGTGCTATCTTTTGTTTCTAGGGGTATTATTTTTGCAATTATTTAATGTAAGAATTCAGATCCCAACAGGACGTACCATGGAACACCGGGATAGGGTATCACCCTATGTGTCAGGACAGAACCATCCCGCTAGTATCCTAGTGTCCCGATCAGGACATCTTAGGACAATCTCTGTCCCCAGTGTCAGGATTGGGCAGGATAGTGGTGCGTCCTGTTCCATGAGAAAATCGAGACAGCCCCATCCCACGGGATTTAAAATCTTGATTTATTGTTCTCACATCTCTCATATTTGCTTTCGTCTTTCATTATCCAAAACATTTCTTAGATTTTAATATTTTTTTCACATCTTTCCCAAATTCCAAAGCTTTACCTAATCAGCTGAACTTTCACAAACACTGAAATTGTGAATATTCATGTACACGTATGTACTTGTGCATATAGGTAATCAACTCTAAACAAGGTAGTATTAATATAGCTTACAAACCAATAAGCATTGATTGTCTCTGAATATAAAAAAGGTGCAAATATCACTGATATATTGCTTCACTTGAAAATTTGAACTTATAGAAAACAATGTTCACTCAACTGAAGAGCAGTCCTTTATACTTAACTATGATTACATAATTCCATCCACAATTTACACAGATCGTAAGATGATTTGAACATCTTAGCAGTCAAATGGTTTGCATAAAAATTGCTTGGATGAAATGACCATGGCCTTTGTTGCACATTTCAAAATCAACTTTCCATTGATACGATGAATTTACATTAATCTGCACATTATGACAATAGCTAGTTATACACATTCAGGTATTTTCTTTTTCTTTTTACTTGACTTTTTACCTTTTACTTTTGTTATATTATAGTACTTTTTTATTTTTATTTTTTATAGAGTATTTTTATACTCTATTTTATAGAGTATAGACATAAAGTATCGAGAAACCGAGACAAAGTGATAGAATTTAGTTTGTGTAAGAGAACCCTATGTCTACACCATATCGAAATAGAACCGAAACAAAAAGAAAAAAAAAAGTAAGTGGAATTCCGTTAAATGAATCTTTAAACAAGACATGCCCACAATAAACAAACTCGAAACTATGCTGTTTGATTTGATCAAAATCAATTCTTATTTCGCTTCAATATGAATCTCTTCCTTATTCCTCAAACATGAATGAACTTTCAGGAGGCTTTCTCAACAAACTCTTTACAACTACAATATAGCTGTTAGTCCAGGCAACTTACTATCCCACTAACACCTCCAATCAGTAACGGCCTTCTGCCAACTCTGTCTACCACAAGAACAGCAATCCCCGTCATAACTAGCTACAAAAAGGAAAAGAACTATTAGTCCCTGGCAATAAAATAGACCATGCACAAATTAACTGTGTTTGGAAAAATTCAAAACTTGCAGAGATAATTTCACATATAATATCCTAAAAGAGAATTTTAATTTTCACAAAATAAAGCCACACACAGACGAAGATAATGGCCTCCAGTTTGACAAAAACAGTTAAAAGGCCAATGAACCAATATCACTGGTTTTTGACTAAATGTAAACCAAGAAATTTTAATGCAAGTAGTGCCCCAGATAATATGAAGCCATCAACTACATATAAAAAGTTGGACATGTGAAGTCAGGCTCACGAAAGGAAGCCTCCAAATCCCTGCACTTATCTCATGGAAGGGAGTCCAAGCGACCTCCTCATTTTTACTTTCATGTCCAATGTCTAAAAAACTGGAAGTCCAGCATATGTTGGACTCCTTTGAAGCCCACAACATATCCCAAAAAAACATTTACTTCATGATCATGTTCCCATTGAAAAAAAATCTGCAAATGCTGACAACAACTAGTATATTTTAAGTTCATGCCAAATGCAAGGCCATCAAAACAATTGATTGCATGCTATAACCATATTTAGTGACTAACCAACAACACAAATGCTCAATTAACTTTTTCAGAGATCATGTTTATCCATGTCACAATTTAAACCAGCAAGTTAATTCACAGATATTACAAGTTTTAACAAGAAAATATTGCTATGTATAAGGAGAAGTAAGCCAAGATAAGCAAAAAAGTTCCAGCATTGCAATCATTGCTTTATGACTTGCTAGTTAATTTTTAAACAGAGCAAAACCATATCTAATAATTATTCAAGCAACTGCTCAACACATTCAATGCACAAGAAAGGTGCTTTAAGCTATAAAATAAAATAAAAAACCCAAAGAAGAAGAAAGCTGGGCATTCTAGGTTGCCACTGTCACGTTTTGTGAAGGGATCAGTGTGCAGTTATTCAATTTTTCTTATTGCAGAGGTATGTACCTTCAGTAAACCAAGTAAAACTGAGACACGAGTAGCATCAGATGCTGCAGAAAACCCTGCAGTCTGCCAACACAAAATGCATTAGTTTGAAAAACTTCTAAGTTTACAGAATGACAATATTCCCAAGTCATAAATTAGCACAGGGTTGGAATACCTGAAGGATTGTTGCAGCATAGTACAAGACACTTGGTTGCCCTGTGACCTGATATGCAAGAAAATAATGGGCAATCAGAACTTGATAGGGGTGCCAATTTCTGGCCTGACTAGTTAAGTTGACCCACAAATGACACACTTTAAGCAGGTTCAGGTCTGACATAAATAGGTTTGGATCATAAGGTTCAACCCATCTAGACCCATTCATTAAATGGACCGGGTTCAGATTTAGACCTTCAATCTAGTTAACCCATTTTGATCCGTTTAATAATTTGGTCGAGTCATAACCAGACCCATTTAACCCATTTAAAATCTATTTAACTCATTTATATCCATTTAATCCATTAAAAACCCAGTTAACCTGTTTAACTTGACTTGATCTGTTTAATAAACAGGTCATGCGGGTCAAGTCGGGTCACCTGTTTAATAAACAAGTGAGGTTTAGATATGAATTTTTGACTTATGAACAGGCTAGGTTCAAGTTGACGAATTTTTAATCTACCGCATACTATCCAATCCAACCTGATTGCCATCCCTAGAACCTAATCTTTAATCCACAAAATGAGTTTTAATATTGGAGGCATAGAATTGACAGATCATCTTGAACAGTTGATATCAAATTAAGAAATGTAAGAACTGTAAAGACCTGCTGAAAGAAGACCAATCCAGCACCAATTATTAAGGCTTTCAGGCATTTTCCCTTAAAAATCTCACTTATTGTTACTTGCTTCTCTTGATCAGCATAAGAAAGTTCATCCAGAATTGAATCAACTTGTTCTGAAGCTGAACTATCAATAGCTTGACCCCTCAAACGACACAAGCAGCAAACAGCAAATTCTTTAGCATCTAACATGTTTCTTTTGCCCTGTATAGCGCACAAAAGCAGCCATCGAGGTGATGGTGGCAGCCACCAGATTCCAATTCCCATTATCAAAGATACTGGGGCACTAGTAGCATACATATAGCGCCATCCAGCTACCAAATCAACAAATAGACTGCCAGCTATGTAACCAAACTGCATGAAAGGCCATAATGGAAAGTACTCATTAGTTCAAAAAAATTGGAAAATTTAACTAAAATATGACTCTGGTATATTTATACTTACAAGCATTCCAACAACTATAAAGAACTCCTTCAAGGAGATAAGCACACCTCGAATATGACTTGGAGCAGTCTCCGCAATATACATTGGAGCAGCATGCATAGCCTATAGAATGGCCAATGCTATTGGTATATTCACAAAATAATGGATGTGTGAACAGCATTCCAAAAAAGAAGCAAGAATAATATCCGCTTTAGTTGTTGATATTGCTAACTTGCATTTGCAAATAATAAACAATGTTATTGGTATATTCACAACATAATGGATGCATAAACGGTGTTCCAGAAAAGAACTAAAGACAATATCTGCTTCAGGAATAGATATTGCTAATTTGCTTTTTGCATTTAAGAAGACCTGATATCATCATCTGAAGAAACAAATCAAGACAATAATGCATAGAAGTACCAAGTTTAGATATTGCCATTTGTTCATCATTTAAAAAATCAATATGTTATGGTACTTAGACAATACAATTCTCTGACTAACCTTATGCCAGAAAGCAACTTCAAGCTCTTCAAGTTCCATGCATCAAACATGAGCATTTTGACTTGAGGAACAAAGCAATGGAGTGATGCATTAAGAATCAATTGATGGGAGCAGCAGCTCAAACAAAGCATGACATATCAGCATTTTGTCTATATCCAATATCTCTAACAACCCTTCTCAAATTCATGAAAGCCAATAAATTTAGAGTTTGCCAAGCATTGACTGAAAGTGTAGCATTTTATCAGTATCTGCAACAAAGTCTAATCAGTTGGATGGGAACAGGAAGTGCTTTGACATTATAAGTGATATCAATCTCACTTTTATTTTAAGAAAAACCACAACAAGTAAAACGGAGGGCACGAGAATGATAACAACTAAAGGGCATGAGGACAATGAGGATGATGCCCAAGCTAAAGCGTGTGATATCAATTTTTTTCGTTCACAGAAATAACTTATCAATGTCCCCATTCAACCAACACAAGTAAATACAGAGAGTTCCAGTAGGAAGGAAGGGAAGGAATCATGAGCAAGTACCAATTCCATGAAAATTTAGAGCATGCACACGAGGCTTCATAATGAACATAGTGAACCAGTGAGAAACATGCACAATTGCATACAATGTTTAGCCTGCTACATTCACATGAAAAGAAGGGCCAGACATCAACTGACAACACTAAGCTGGATCTTGAATTTAGTGATGGGGTCTGTGTTTCTTAATCTACAACTGATGTTGAAAATGTTCCAAATGAGCAGTGGTTGCAATTATGGTGCTAATTAGCATTAAGAAAAAAAAAATTGATGCTCCACAAGTAGCACAGGTGATAAAAACATCAAGGATTTAAGTCCTCGTAGGACGTCCCATGGGACACCGTGATGGGCCCAAAACACAAGAAATGCCACCACATGGCAAACACAAATCTTAAGAGCAGATGATTGCTCAAGAGGCATAACAAAAAAGCCATCGCAGAAAAAAACATGCACAACAAAAAAAAGCAAACTGATGCAACATGAACAGCGAACAGCACAAGAAAAACAATGAGTTATTCTAAATAAAAGAAGAAGAAAAGAAGAATGAGGAAATGGTATACATGGAGTACCATATAATAAACCAATATTACATTAATCTCAGGAAAACAAGCCTGTCGCCGCAAGTCTTTTAATGACAGCTTAAAATTTGCAATAAACCAAGCTATAAAGGCGTCTAATGCAGACCCTAGATATACTGAAACGACACTGTACATACATAAAACTATCGAATACTGGCTCAGACAAAATTACATAAAAACTGAATCTAAGTTTTTCCAAAAAAGATACCTAAAGCCTCAGGTCACTTGCTAACCTGTATTTTATAATTTAGCCCCAGAATCTTAACTAGATCTTTCTAATAAAATCATATAAACTAACGACCATGTGTCAAGTTATGCCATTTTGGAGACTTGCTGGTACAATTTGATAGCATATAACAGACATCTTTAACAGCATCAGATCAGACCATCGCATGAATTAGGAGGAAATCAAATAGCCAAGATAGGCAAGTCCAACAATTAATCAGCATCTTCGAATTATCCCTAAACATTTACTGCACAAAAAATAAAAATGCATATATAAATAGCTAAGCTAAAGGATGATGGGCTCAATTACCAATCCAATTCCTATACCATAGACAAAGCGTCCAACCATCATAACAGGGAAGTCAGGAGCCAATGCTGTTAGTAGAGCTCCGACAAAATATAGAACAGAAGAGAGAATTAACTCCCTTCGTCGTCCTTCAATTAAATTTAACAGTTTATTAGATTCCACTATATAGTAATGTTGGTAATAAAGTATCAAAAGCAAATGAAGCAGAGATGGCAAACCTAAAAAATCAGCTATAGCAAATGCCAAAACAGAACCGATCAAGGCACCATAGAGTGAACCACTGACCTGCAACGTTCACAACAAAAGGGCTATTACATAACAAAATTTTAAAAAAATTAACTGAAACTGCAACTAGTCTTATGATAATGTAATATAATATGATAGCAACTCACCACAAGCCCGATTTCCAATGAGGATAAGTTGTACCATGTTGTCCCGCTTAATGTGGATGACTGCAGAAAAAGTTTCTTAGAATTCCAGGATTTTGAAAACCACAACAAGCAATATGACTTGAGATTTGGCAAATAGAGTCGTAGACTAGATCTAGCATCCCTTTTCCATCGAAAGGAAGTTCCAAGTTAGAAGCTTGGGAGGTTTTACCCAACTGTCTGGCATTGGTTATTTTCTATTGTTTCTTTAAAAACAATTTGTGTAGCTCTCACCAGCATCATCAAAAAACAAAAAAAAAGGGGGAAAAGAAAAGAAAAGGAAAGGAAAGGAAAAAGTATTTGAAGATAAGAACTAGGACAAATGCACTTTGAACAAGGACTGCAGTGCAAGTAAGTACAGCTGAAAAGTGAGATATGAACTGCTAGTTAACTAGATATAAAAAGTTAGAGATATTGATTACAAAATTCTAGTAAACTTCATATGTTCTGTAATATGGAATAGTCAGCATAGAAAGCAAATTTTTTACAGTATACAAGATGCATGACATACCTGGTGGAAAGCTTCTCATTCTAATACTACCTAAATAAGCCCAGAGAACACACTATTTGACTTTCTATTACATTCTAATAAATTTAAACTTAAATGTCAAGGACATAGCAATACCTCCACAGAGATTGTAGCACCAGATGTGGCACCAATGTCATAACCATAAAGTGCTCCTCCTAAAGCTGGGAATAAAAACCTAAAATTCAAGAAGTCACTTATAAAATCATTAAGAAAGAGATATTTTAAGAATGACATGCTACTTTTTTAAGTGAATCAATAAACTGATCATTTGGTCCGAAGTTTAATACCCCTGGAAAGAAATGAAAATGCCATTTATTGATATTTTGAAAATGAAAATCCACCCCTTTGTTGTATGCTATTGCTTAAGGATTTCTAATTCTAAAGTTATTGACCAGCATATGTCACACTCTCTTGATAAAGATACAACTTTGGTGCAGCTCAAACTTAGCAAGACTGAGGAACAGGAGAAAAGATAAATATTCTCACCTACAATCAGTAAGCATTATCCCTTCATGAAAGATAAGATAAAAAGAAACAAATTTTCTATGAGAATAGAGACATATAATCTTGCAACTGAATCAAACTACAAAAAGCTTTTATCAGAATGGACATGAGTTCTTTATTGACGAAAATAATAAGAAATACGAACTCTGACACTAAAATAGTTTAGAACCATTAAAGATACAGTTCTAGTAAAAACTATAAAATATACAGGACCTATTAGAGTTTAGCTGATGCATGCCTATATGTGGCGACACAGGGCTGTAACATGTGATATGATTTGTCATAAGATATGGGCTTGTGTGTCCCCTCTATTGTATTATATAACACTGTGACTGAAGTCTGAACTATGTTGGTATACCAAAAAACAGATCATGTTCGAGGAAAAATGAGAATGCAGAATAATTTGGATAGAACTTTGCTTGTTGTTTTAAAGGAAACTCTTCATTTGATCCAGGGATTATTTTAGAAAGTGCTAATACAATCAAGTTACTGCAATTCAAGAGCAACCCCAAACAGTTGATACAAGGTAGTTATAACTATTGTTATACATGAATTGTCAGAGGAGAAGGTGAAGTGGAAAATATAAGTTAAAAACATCTCTCCAGCTAAGGGTGTCCATAATCAATTTACTTATTAGCACAACCCTTTCCCTCATATTTAATTCAACAAAGATCTCCATGCATGGTCGATACTATATTTGGTTGAACTAATATTTGATGAAGAATGATGACCATAAGCTCTTCTCTCTTTTGTGCTCGATGGAGTTAAAGAGTGGCAGACTATTTTTCCACTGTAGAGGAGGTGTTTAATGTGCATAGTAGCATTAATGTAAAACACAACCCAAAAACACATAAAGCTGGAAACAGTCATAGGCTGCCCAAAAAAATAAAAAGAAAGAAAGAAAGAAAAGAAAAGAAAAGATGCTAACATGTTTAGACAGACCTGCCAAGGCTTCAACTTTTGCTACAAGAGGCTGCTGTGGACAACATTATATACTTCATAACTGGTAACAGGAACACTAATTTGAGCAAGTACATGGAAAAAAATTTATACTTAACATCAATGATGAAAAGGTTTCATCATATAATCGAAAGGCAGATGATGATGTTTCAGTTGGAAATAAAATATAAAGTTTCAATCATGATATGAATGATCACCTCATTTAAATGTCGAGAGCATATGATGGTTAATAGAAAGGGGCAAATCATGAAAACATAAGATAAGCATAACAGCAAGGAGAATATTAATGGAGTTGAGTGGTGAGATGGCACAAACATGAAGTTGGCACTATGTACATAGACAGAAACTTTGGAACTATAGAATATGTCAAAGTCATGAGCCACAAAGTTTAAAATGCCCAACACAGTGACAGAGGCAATTTTTTTATTGGCAACTGGAAGGGTTAAGAAAAATAGAGAGGATGACCTATAAAATAACCTAGAGATTGACAGGATCTCACAGTAAAGGAGGATACGGGCCTTGTTTAGATGAATATGAAAATAATGCATAAAGCTGACGTAAGTAAATATTTACAAAGATCACTGCTTTTCTTATGGTTATGATATTGTGTCGAGGAACCTCCCACCCAAACCCTACCAAACCAAGAATTTAGGGTGTCCTTCATAATGGAACTAACATCAAGTTGACTGTGTCATAAAGTCTTCTCAATCCTCCTGGAGCATTCTTTATATTGGGATCCATTGAGGTCCCAAGATTGACTGTACAAAGCTTAGTATCATTAAGATGGCAATAATAGAACGAAAAAAGAAAAAAATGCATTAATTATTGTTCTTTTGGAGCTTCAAAAGACCACCTGATGCACGGATCCAAAAGAAATTATCTGCTAGTATAATCAAGCTGGTAACTTTGATGCAAAAATGGATAATGAGTGAATAATGACTAAATTCTTCACTCAAGGAAAAAAAAAGCTAGATGAATGAATAAATCACAGGCCGGAAGGCACATTAGTGCAACACTAACAAAAGCATCACATTCAATCATCCACTATTATCAAGAATGCCCCAAATCATCAAATTTTCCACTTCCACTTCGGTGATACAGCGTTACTTCTTTAGACTAAGAAAAAATTACTGGTCAAAGAAGCACTCAAGAACTTATCTAACGGAAACTAAGCACTTCAAAGAATTCAGAAAAAAAAAATGTGCAACCATTTGCAAGAATAAACGTCCTAGTGCAAGGATTGATTCTTTATCAATTAAATCAAAGTACTAATCACATACGATGTGCTAAACTAATTAAAACCCCAACCAAGAGCCAATAAAAAGAAATACTATATCAAGCCAAACCATAATCACCAACAAAGTTTGATATACTCACGGAAGGATTGCTGCACGTACAGAATAGCTCTCACAAGATCTATCACCATTAATTAAAGGCTCCCCTGCGCTGTCTATTTCCCTCTCCGTTACCTAATCCATGCAATGAGGAAGACAAAAGAGGGAAAAGGAAAGAAGTAAAAGAAACAACTTTAGGAAACCCAAACTAAATATTACCTACAATTGAAACCCTAAGAAAATAAAAAAGATCCTACAATCTAATCCAATCAGAAAGAATTCAGGAAAATCAAGCACACAAAAGAGTACCCTTACGTCTTTTCGATGAACCATGGGCAGCTCTGGATCGTAGGTCGCCGATGCCATTTCCAAGCTGAAACAGAAGGGTTGGAGAGAGGGAGAGGGAGAGAGAGAGAGAGAGAATGTTAGCATGGATAGATTGATCAAGAACGGAAGAGGAGAAGGTGAAGGATTCGACTCACAGCAACACAGAAGAACTCCGACTTCTTCTGAATGGAGCAAGGGTTAGGATTATGACTTTGATCGGGGTTTGAATTGGTCAGGGAGGGACGATGGAGAGCGGAGGATTGGAAAGGGCACCCAACGTGCGCGCGGACTTCGTCGATCAGACCCCTCAGTTTTAAAATGCTCGCTTTGCAAGAAGTAAGCATATGCGGCGCCCGTTGCCCCATGAGTCAGAAATTGGCTTTATCTGTGTCCTCTGGGAGGAAAGGGGGCCGCGTAGCGTTCATGTTGCGTGTAAGCATTCTGGGCCGCAGTACGACAGCCTTTCTCGAAGGCTCGACAATTAAGGGGTGTGAAAGATAGTGAGATGGGACCCGCAAGAAAGAGGACCAGCGTGTGGAAGATAGAGGGGGCACGTCGGATGGGTTAACGTCGGATGATCTGTTTTTGCCGGGTCTCGTTATGTATCGAAAAACTTGGGACAAGGGGGATGGTGACGGCCAACCGAACTTCCAAAAGAATTGCGTTCACGTGCAGCCTAACAGGGATCAGGTCGCGGGGGCCTTAGGGGGCAAGGTTCAGCTGGAGTTCGACCACGGATCGTAGGCGTCGATAGAGCATATGGATGGCTGAGATTGCGTGCGTAGTGGCTCGACGGGTAAGCGGCAGAGACCGGATTGATTAATTTCAAGCAAAAGATGAAAGTAATAATAATAATAATAATAAGAGTTTAATTATTTGATGAATCAGATCCAATAAACCAGTACAATGATCACTCGCCACATTGCCCTTTATATTTAAACAATGTAAGATTAGATGATGAGGGCCTCTCATCCACCGTACAGATGGTCCTGGATTTGGATTGATTCACTGGACCACTTGGTCCATGAAATAATTTCCCGGAGTAACATCCAAGTTACAGCACCTATCTATCTACCAGTCTACTAAAATATGATGGAAAACAGTTTGAGAGTTTTCTCATAAAACTGATTCTAAACCATACCACAGTCTTCTTTAAAAATTAAAAAAATAAATAGTCCACGGCACATGTAATGCACGTGGCATAGATTAAATTAAAAACTTTAGCACATATAGTTCAACTACTATCATAATTATGTTAATATTTATCTATAGTTAAGCTGCATGTACTAAACCAAATTATTCCTTATTTCTCCCTTAAATATTATACATTTTCAGTTGGCACAGCATTCTATGTTCCAACATATAATAATTCAAGACCTCATCCAAAAAAACTAATTAAAATATATTATCAGAGATTCTTTATCTTGTATAAGTGTCACGTCCCAAACTCAATACCTGAGTTGGGCACATGACACGGCCACACAAACCCTAGAGCAGCACCCTAGGATCATGTAAGGCCTAAAAATTTAACACTTCAAAATTTTAAATAACCAATTAAGTACCAAATCAATCAACCGATGTCACAATTTCAAATCGAATGCAAACTTGTTCAATACAATTATTCAAATGTTCTTTGGCATCAGAGAATTTAAACTAACTAAATTACTAAAGACTTCAGTCCTCATTTGCTCTCGCCCAAACCATCCAATCTAAGTTTCCTGTGAGTCTGAAAAAAAATAAGAAGAAAAAATATGAGCTTCTCCAACTCAGTAAGAATCACTGCACATGTACATCAAGCCAGTAAATAGAATTAATATTTCTAAAACCAATGCAATTGAGAAATCTTCTAGGTATACAATAACTAGAATAATGTCATAAATATGCATATGTATCACCATACATCATCAGATGGAATCTTCATTCATTGTTGAATTTCATATTAAATATTGTATCTTCTCATATTTTTGATCTGTCAATGTTTCATCCCTTTTTGGCTTTGGACTAACCCAGACCATACCTCAATCTCTTTCCAATCCAATTATTCTTTCATAAAAGCCTTTCAAGGCTGTCCCAGGATGAGCTCCTGACCGGCTGTCCCACGTACGAAAGCCCGTGAGAGGCTGTCCCAGGCATAAGCTCCTGGCGGGCTGTCCCAAGCATTAGCTCCTGGCCGGCTGATCCACCTGTAAGCCAGTGGGGGCTGTCCCAGGCATAAGCTCCTGGCGGGCTGTCCCAGGCATTAGCTCCTGACCGGCTGATTCACATGTCGAGATTAGTCCAAAACAAACCGTTTTTTCTTTAATTCTTGATTTTATCGAATTATTTCAAATTACAGAATAAATAAGTTGATAAATCATGTCCATAAGATTCATACCATCAATCATAAAAAAAATTCTTTCATAATATACTCATATTTAAAAAAAAACATTCATATAAGCCATATCTCAATGTCTCAAGCATAGAAAATTCATTGATTATAATTTCGATATTGCAAATTCAACATATAAAACTAACAAATAAATAACATAAATTTAGTGATGATCATGTACAGGATTCTTACCTCGATAATTGAAAATTCAAATTCACAACCTTATAGTCCGAAAATCAAGCCCTACTCGTTGTCTCCCTGATCGTTAGACGGTTCTCCTATCAAACAAAAATAAATTGATTTAATCAAATAAATTTTCTATATATTTTGAGGTCATCTGACTCATACCCATGTTCCCCCACCTTTTATATATATATATATATATATATATATATATATATATATATATATATATATATATATATATATATATATATATTATTTATTTATATATTTTTTTTAATTAAAGAAGAGAGAAGATGCTTCTTCTTCTTCTCTCCTGTTGCTCCTAGATTGATTTTGATGACTACAAAACAGTTGGAAGGGATACAAATAATTTTTATGTGAAAAAGACCTTATGCTCTACAGGGGCAAAATCGTAATTTCATCAAAACTCTGATTTGATAGCATCATCGTGTAGAACAAATGATATGTAATCTATTGGTGAAAGTTTCATGGTCTTTGGACTTATATTTTTGGAGTTATGAAGGTTTGAAGTTCTTGAGTCGACTCATGAGTCAACTCATGAAACTATGAGCTGATTGGCACGCAAAGATTAGCCATGGCACGCTGGTTTTCTGGCTTGGCACGACCTGTGAGTCGACTCATGAGTCGACCCACAAGGCATGAGTCGACTCATGAGTCGACCTCTACTGTTTTGGGCCAAGAAAATCCACAAACCCAATCTCTGGACTTTGCAACAGAGGTCGACTCATGAGTCGACCCCTGAGGCATGAGTCGACTCATGAGTCGACTCATATGACGGGATTTGCCTGTAACGGCTAGTTTTTGGCCAGATTTGGTTGCTTTTAATGCTCACTTTTTGTGCTCTAACGGCTCTTTTTCTGCCTAGTTTGTTTTCCCTTGTCTCTTAAGGCTATAAAGGTTTCAAAAGGTGGAAAACAAAAACAAGAGAGATCCAAATATCCAAGAGGCATTCAAGTGATTTGAAAAGAGAAAATCAAGAGCATTCAAGAGGGCATTCAAGTGCATTCAAGAGAGAGTTTCTCAAGCCAACTTCTCAATCTCATTCAAGAGTTCATTTAAAGCCTTCAAGAAGCCTTCAATCAAAGCTCACCAACTCCTCAAGCTTTTATTCCTTTTCTCATCCATTTTGAGGAAATCAAAGAAGGGCTTCTTCATTTGAGTAAAGCGTATTTATTGTTATATTCGCTCACTTAAGGAGCTATTCTTGTACTTAATTGTGCTCTAAACTGATTTTATCTTGTGAGCAATTGTTTTTGTTTTGGAGGGTTTCCAAAACAAGGAAAGGTTGATCCGAACCTGAAATCGGAGTGTGTGAGTCAGCTTGTACCCGGAAAACAAGTGGACTAGCTTGGGATAGCTAGTGTCGGAGTTTCCGACGGTTGTATTCGGGTTGAATACAAAGTTTAGTGGATTGGAATTCCCAAGAAGGAGCTTGGGGAGTGGACGTAGGTGCAAGATTGGCACCGAACCACTATAAATCATTGTGTTTGTGGCATGCCTTATTGTTTCTCTTTAATTCTCCATTATATCCTTGCATTCTTGTTTTAAGTAATTAATCTCAAATCAAAGTCTCTCTCTTCATTCATCAAGCTTTTGATATATAATTTTTACAAGTAATTAGTTAAGCCTAAAATTTTTAAAACCCAATTCACCCCCCCTCTTGGGTTGCATAGCTGGGCAACATCTCCTCACGTTCGAAAACAGGGACCCGAGCCCCCATCCGAACCTCTCCCCACATCCCGACCCAGAGAGCACCCCCAGCCACCTTCCCCGGCAACGTCCCGACGCCGGCAATGCTACCATGTCGGCGGCAGTGTCACCCTCCTTGTTGCCGGCGGCAGAGAAGGAAGAAAATCACAAAAATAGGGTATCCCTGTTGAGCCCGAACTGGCACCTCGCCGGCTTCCAAAAACACCGGTGACTGGAGAATAACAAGGAGAAGAGGAAATACCTTGTTCCGCCGTCCAAAGAAAGCTCCGACGACTCCCCTTTCTTCCGATCAACCCCCCCACGGTAACCTTTGAGAAAGTTTCTCAAAACCCTCGATTTTCCTCAAAATTTTTGGTTGTAATTTCCTAAGAGAGAACGGAGAATCTTTATACAGGAGGTTTCCTACCCTAGCCGGACTCTTTGAGTCCGATTTTGCCGGAATCGTGAAGGAAGAAGACTCCGGCTAGGAGTCTTCCTCCTTCTCTGTTTTTTTTTTTTTTTTTTTTTTTTGTGATGTTGGGCCGTCTGGGCTACAGGCCCAAATAACCGGGCTGCTACAATAAGCACTTAAGAGCTTTTTAGTGAATAAAAAATAACCGATATAAGAATAAATACATGTCCGCACGAATCTTTACATACTTCTCTTATTTAAATCTTGATATCCTTACCAGATTTAGAATCCAAATTCATATATTAATTTATCAACATCATAATCGATCCATGATCAACCCCAATGAATCAATATTGTAATATTCTCTAATTCATAGAGATTATCAACTGGATTGACTCTGATACCATTTATAACAATCCAAATTTTTTTCAAAAAAATTAGTCGAAAAATATTATTTAAATTCTTTAATTCTATATAAATATCCAAGACTTCTCAGCGAATAACTAATATAAGATTAAATATACACCCGCAAGAATGCACAACTTTTTGTCTTCCCATTTGCAACTCTAAATGGCTCCTAATATCTGATGTGAAAATTTCTTCTTCACTCAAGGTTCCAACATATGCCACAGATCACATCACATCCTTAACGTCCCAATGATTAATGGCAAGTGAATTAGAAAAATATAGCAGGCAACACTAAATATCCATGCAGATCCTGCATGAGTTTTTTCCCATGCAACCTGCGCTTTGGTTTATGATTTGATGATGTCATGTACAAAGGAGATGGATAGCCTGAGGCAATCCTAAAACTCAATTTCTTTAATTACATGCAGCCACAGATATCAAATGGAGGACAATGCCAGCCTGAAAAATTCTACAACATGGTTAAAATAAATAGCCTTGGCAGGGTGCATGTCCATCGAAGTCGGACACATCCATCGAGAGACGAATTGCGTAGCTGATTGAATGATGAGCTATGTAGCCAATCACTTTGATGGTGACATTTGGTCTGATGTTCTTCCATGACATTCTTTTTTTCTAATTTCTTGAAGTGTATCCATGCTTATTTTGTATGAAAGTTTGCCTTACCCAATAAAAAAAAAGGCCCTGTCCTGAAGGCTCCATTTGACCACCCCACAAGACCAATGGCCACGGAGGAGCAATGCAACCACCTCATTCTGAAAAGCTTCTTTAATGTTGCAGAAAATCATAATCCAAAGATGAAGTTCAATAATCACAAGGTGCTGTTTCAAAAGGTAAAAAGGTCCATTACATTTATTAGCACAAAAGTCATCCAGCCTGCACTAAAATTTCAGTCCAAATGTCTGGTGGACATGGCTAGAGGATGATCGCACAGCAAGAAAAGCAATGCACTGAATTTTTTTTTTTCCAATCCTTCTGGCTACGAGGGAAAGGATATTTTTTCAGATTTTGGTGGGTTGCCATGGCTGGTACCAGGTCCAGTCTCTCTGTCCAGGGTTGAGAGCATGACCCTTGGAATGGTAGATGTACTCATCTCCCTCTCCTGAGAAGTTCTCTTTGTGCTCCACTCCATATCTTTCAGGTTTGAGCATCAAAAGCTGCCAAGAAATATAACATAAACTGCTCAGCATTCTTTTTGTATCACAATAATTACAGTGTATTTTCAGCATAAAAGATCCTTTTCTAATTTTCTTACATATTTTCAGATCCACAACAGACATGATTCTGATTTTTTAAGCATATTCTAAAAGATTAAAGCCTATCTACCAACATTTTCAAAGTCTGCACATATCTGTCCATTTGTGCTAGCCTTCTGATAGAGATGATATTGTGTTATAATATCCAGTTGACAACCTAAATAGCTTAGAGTTGAATCATATAAACAACGCAAAAAAATACTAAAAGCTCGTGAATTTTAGGATGATAAACATAGTTAGGATTTCAGTAGAAAGAATCAGTGGACATGTCTCAGATGACTTACTTCATCCCCCGTATGGTCCGTGATGTGGTGCCGCCAACCATGCCACTCAGGTGGCACTTGGGATGCATTATAACGGTCCTTCTGTGCATACTCCACCCATCTGTGCCGTCCTGCACATTCATTGATTTCGAACTCTCATCACTTTTGAGACAAGATTTTTAGTGTTGAATGCAATGAATAATAGCTTCACAGAAAAAACCAAGTTCGACTGCTTATGCAGAAAGTTCTCAGCATAAAGATACCCCAATACTTCCTATGACTAGAAAAAGATAAGAAATTTCTGGTGATTGACAGCTTCTGCTTAGACTGTGCTTTTTATCCCGTTGAATGGAAAAATATTCTACTATGAATAATGTCTTACTTTTAGTATATGATCAGCCAACTCAGGATGGTAACACATGCTAGTTGAAGCAAAGGAAGAACAGTTATTTTTCTCTCCAACTTTTTGTCTCCCTTTTCGCCTTTCAAGATGAGAAATCTACAGGTAGATACAATGAAGATGTGTAGGTTTCTAGTAAAAAAAGGGACTTCAATATGACTTGGAAGGGTCCAGAGAGGTGAGGAGACCCAAGACTGCATGGAAGGAAATCATGGAAAAGGATTTTTTTGGCCCCTTCCTTTTGTTTCTCCACGTTGCCTTATAAGATGAGATAATTCTATGAGCACATGCAACGAAGATGGGAGTACCAAGGTACGACTGCATGGCAAAAAGTCCCGGAAGACGAGCAGAGGTTTTGTGAAAAAGTATTTGGGAAGTTTGCCATGACCCAAAAGGTAGCCCTTAAAAGGAATGATAGCAAACAAGGATACACAAAGCAACCTAAGATAGCAGAGATAAGCTTGGTCAGTTGTGAACTGGGAGTCTGAGACAACTGTGTCTGAAACTGGTAGTCCATTTTCAACCACTTAAGCAATCACCTCCCATATATTTAACTAACGATTTCCATTGATTCTTATCACTGCAGTACCATCCAAATTAAACTTAAACTATGTTGCCATTTCCATTGAGTTCTCAAACTGCAGTATCATCCAAACCAAACAATTTGAGTCACAAACAGCAGATGATTTTGGTGAAAGGACAAGACAATTGTTGTTCAGTTGATCTCCATATGACAGAAATAAATAGTGTTAAAAAGAGGCAACATGTAGAGTAAGCATGCAGCTAGGGATAAGTCTACTAACCATGCTGGGTGTCCTGCAATTTTTCATAATACTTGTTTCCAAATTTATCAACTCCAACAAGGGTTGCACCTATGCTGTGAATTTTTGTTTGCCTGCAAAAAAAAAGTTAAAAGTATTATATATTGAACTCTCCAAACAAAGATAAAAGTTAATAGTCATAGGCATATACTAGTTGAATGGCTTAACATAGGAGAAAGGAGGTTAAGAACAAGGATAACTTGAATAAGCTGAATAGAGGAACATGAGGATCTTAATAAATAAATAAAAAAAAGAAAAAAAAACTAATTAGTCAGAAAATTGGCTCATCAGAGCTCTACATAGTTGCACTAAGAATATAGACATAGGTAATGGAACAAATACTTACAAGTTGTTTAAAAATTCAAATAAAAAAATGAGAGGGAAAAAATATTTAATTTCAGACGTAGGTGAATCATGTTATATCATCTTTTCTTTCTCCGTCCATCAATGTGAATCTGAATAGGTTATACATTTTAAGCATGCATGGCTACTATTTCCACAGCATTGATATTCAACATATCGAATAACAATGCTAGTACTGAAGGAAAAAAAAAATGGAATACCAAGCCATCTACCAATATGATGAATCTCTTCAAAATTTCAATTTGGTCATTACATCCAGCTTTAGTGTTAGCATGGGTAATAAGGCTCCATTTAGTTGTTGAAAAGTGAGAAAGGAGAAAGTTGGTGAAGCTTTTTTATTTCCAGATTTTGGTCATGAAAAGAAAATTTATCAAGAACAGTTACATGATTTTAAGAATTAAATTTCACTCTAAGAGGCCTAAACATATCCTTCCTTTTAGGTGGTGATTTAGAGAGAGAAGAACAACAAGCAAGTGGATCAGGCTTACTCCCCCATGGTCTTTGTTGCATTGGTTTTTTTTTTTTTGGTCTAAATTAGGTAATTATAATAAATTTGACAATTCAACCGAACCAGATAAAGGATCACATTTTTACACATTTCAATTATTTCTTTTTTCTACTGAATCATCGTTCATTTTCTCAAAATGTATATCACCTTACATGGATAAGGAAGCAAAAACAGGATTAAATATGCAATTCAGCAATTTCCAGATTCCATAGACTAGATATGAGCACCCACTTTATGTACAGAAGTTTTGAATTAATTGCATAAACATGCTTTCATTCAAAATATGTAGAAGACATGACACAGCTAATGTATCATTCATTTGTAGATGACCAAATTGGATATTCGTCAAGTATGGCCTTCTTAAAATTGGTTATGTATCCATGTTGGTGAAAACTGCAAATGCATTAACTCTCCATGAGGAAATAAAAATAATAAAAAGTGATATGTTTACAATTATTTATGTGGCGTCTAACAATACCCAATAATCATAATTAAGCCAAACTTGTTCAATATGAATATTTCAAGTTGCAAAGGTATTCACATATCTAAGTTTCAAAATACCCAAACAGAAATTAGCATTCCATTTGCCGAAATCCCACCCATTGCCCAACATCAAACAACAGAGTTTTAGAATACACTACAACCTAGCTTTATGAAACATTTCAACTAGTCAGGAATCATCCGCACCAAAATAGAAATAGTTTTCAAATTAAATGAGAAAACTCTGTCATGTGAATTTAAAGAATATTGAAATATTGAAAATAATGGAAATATATCAAGAGTTTATAGAGACAAGATAGCATTAATTGAATATAACACAACCATTTTATATCTAAATCAGTAAAAAAAAAAATTCTGCAAATGAATAAAGATAGATACACACAAATGTAAAAATAATTGCCAATTAAAAACAACAAAGGAGCTAAAAACCTAAAAATTTTGAAATAGGACAAAACACCAAAATTGGTATGCAATAGATTCATATCAATCCATTGTTGCAGTAGGTCAAACCAAAATGTTTTGAACTTTTTTTTTTCGGAAAAACTATGAACCATGCTATTACCACTTTTGCATTTTAAATCCAAAATTTAGTACCAAGTATTTTGCAGTTTCCAAATCACCAAGCTATTGGCGTAGCCAAATTTACATTGTGCATATTCCTGATACTGACATGCAGGGCATACACAATCCAATCTAACAAATTGGAACCTATATTTGATTTCATTTCCATGACTGCATTCCCCATACTAGCCCCACCACATGGCCAGCAATGGCACAAGATAACAAATACTCTAGAATATACAATGTGAACATGAACAAGATAAAGTTTAGAATCATTGACTTCTTGACTTGATCAATAGGATACAGATCCCCACAAAATGTCGATAAAAATTCCCACTAGACTTTTTTTTTCCCCTTTATACCGCTTAGTCCAACCATCTAAGATGCCAACATTTATGTCACAACTACCATCTGAATTATGAAATAATTAAACTATCCAATTTTTGCATCTGAAATTGAAAATAATTATATAGTTACTAAAGCCATAATGTAACAAAGCATTGGCTATCACCTGCCTTTTTCTCTTAGGGCCTTGAATATCACACTTCCATGGCATTTAGCATCCTTCACCAAATATCACTACTATTTTCTCTTCTGTGTGCTTTTATCAAAATGATCCTGATAGCGATCAACTTTTGACTCCATATATTTTTTTCTGCTTCTTAATTGAAATGCGAAAAGTTGCCCAAAAATGTAAATCTAGGCATGATTCTATATTGAAATCAAGCAAAAGTATGCCGCTGCTCTGAATCATATTCTTTTTTTTTTTAAAAGTCAGCATGTACCTTTTAAGAGGGAACTACCCACTGTCCTGGGTGTTCAAATTCATCTTCTGCAGTCTGATTCATTCTAGTTCTAAGTCTAGTTCAAGGCTTCAATGACTTTGATGACATTCCCTCATCCATACATGAAATTGATCATGAAATCATTTTTCAGTTACATTGCAGATAAAGATCCTAACCTACTAAATGTCATGGTAATGTCATGCATTCCGTTGTCTTAATGATGAGTAATAAAATCAGCCTACATTTCTTTTTCTTTGAGCCATACTTCCGTTGGCACCAAGCAATAGCCGAAAATGCACGTCGACTAAAGATATTGTCTGCAGTTTTCATTGTACTCGAAGAGATTTGCAAACAAAACTTGCTTAACTGCATAAGGTTTCTGATGAACAAAAACAATTTTACTGGGAAGCTCACGCTCATCTACCATGTAAGACTGCTTTCTAGAAATATAGAGCGAAGGCTCAGTTTTGATGTTAATGGAAACCTAACAGATGTTCAAAACATGCCTCTACTTCAACAAATTAATCAAAGATGCGATAGCTCTACAAACTCAAAAATCAGCACTTGCTTGGTTTATATTTTTCATCAGATGCAGTTTATATAACATATTACAATGCTCTCATGATCTAATCATGATGATTTGCTCAACAGACCTGACAAGGTTTTATTGCTTTTTGTAACTCGAAGATATGGGTTATTACAGATGAAGATGTAGATATAATATAGTGACATGCCTCAGAAAGGGCCAGGGAACCATCATATTTTTCTGTGCATCAAAGTAGAGTCATCAATCTGTATCTTATATGAAAAATATGCAATTGATTAAAAGTGCTGTATACATTTGGTCTAATTAGTCAAACACATCAAGATAAATGCCTGCCTATGGTAACCTGGTGTCTTGCAAGATCCATTGTTAAAACATAAGCTTTGGAATGTAAAGCTCCTTCCCTCTAAGAATTTGGTTGGCTTCTTATAAGTAATGCAGATCTCAAATGATCACCTTAAATTTTAAAATCCCCGTTTGGCATTTTGCTAATTACTTGGTTGTTTGCAAGGAAGACAGAGATATAGTTTGCAACCTATTTCCTCATTCCAGATTCTTATCTCATTACTTTGATACCTCCTGGGATCCTCCAAACTAGACTCATGACCCGTCCTTGTGTTATGGCTGGTAGTCAAGCAGAAGTAAGGTCAGATAAAAGACCGCATGATTTTTCATTGTATGCTTTTTATAAAGGAGCAATCCGAGATCCTTTGAAGAATAAATTAATTTGCAAACTGCAAAACAATATCTTATTAAGAAGGAATCAAATTAAATAAATTCAGTTATCTTCATCATGACCCAATGAATAACATAACTTGAGCAACTCACTGTCAATATTATCTACTAACCGGTCATAGTGGTAGACTTGAGAGGGAGAAAGGTCATTTAGAGAAGCCTATCTGTTGCATGACTATCCAAAGATAAAAATGGATAAAGTGTGACTGTAAGAACGAAATCCGCTCAGTTTATATGCAAGTACTTATGTATACACACACACACACACACACATTAGATACATGTGAAAAAAATAAACTCAATGGAAGAAAATTTCTCATCGTGAACGATATTTGTCACAAGTACAATCAAGAATACTATGAGAAAGAAGTCATAAGCATATGTGCACATTTTCCACTATGCAACATCAACCTCATTTTATCAGGCCTTATCAGGTTAGTAAAGCATAGAACTGACAATATTTCTAGCATATAGAAGTTATAGTCATACCTCATTTAAGAAAAATCTACACAACCTTCAACAAGCAGATATTCTGAGAAGCATTTGCAAAGAATATCTATAAACAACCATTTAACTTAAATAATTAAATAACATTGTTTCATTGAATCATGGCCTTCCTATGATATAGAAGAGCAACAAACTGACAATAGCAAGTTTACGAAAAAGTAACATTCTTTCACATGAATTTTTACAAAATAAGTCTAAAGTAGTGCATATTGATTATGATAAAATTCAACTAGTTTAGCATGAAATTGGATATATGTTGCATAAACCTAATAATAGCAACACCATGATAATAATAAAGGCACTTACAATAGATTCCCATCCAAAAGGCATTTCCTGTAAAAGGCAACAAACGTAGAATATCAGAGACTTGTAATATAAAAAAAATAAAAATCAATAAGACAAGGTTGATTGCAATATGTTTATACATAAATTTCAATAAACTGCAATGTAATGCAACTAAAATAATGCACATACATAAAGTAAATGAACAAAATATTTATGATCTCTGGCACAGTTGGGCCTCTTTTCCTTGACAAGTGTCAAAAATAAACCTGATCTACCTATTAGGTCCAAGACAAATGATTTTAGAACGTTTGTCATAAATAATTTCCTTATTCATCACATGGCATTATCTTGCTGGTTCGCCAAGAGTGAATTGTTTGGTGGTCTAGAGATCCTGTAAAGTAGTGAGAGGAAAAATTACAATTCACTAAGAAACCCAACCCAATTCAGGAAAAATAGGCTTAGATTTTGGATATGATAAAGTCTAGAACATCAATTAAAACATCAATTGTTGTATCATGAGTTACGCCCTAATCATGACATAAATTCAGAAAACGGCTTTATATGTCATACGAGTCCAATGCAATGTCCCAAACTCCT
The DNA here is from genome assembly GCF_000442705.2 of Elaeis guineensis. Classification (NCBI taxonomy): domain Eukaryota; kingdom Viridiplantae; phylum Streptophyta; class Magnoliopsida; order Arecales; family Arecaceae; genus Elaeis; species Elaeis guineensis. The sequence continues at coordinate 119,544,443 of NC_026003.2, forward strand.
GCCTTTACAAAAATTCCGAGCAAAGAACATAAATGGTACAAAAAGAACAATTTTTTATTAAAAAATAGAATTGATAAAGATGATCATGGTCTTTGAAGCACAAGAAATCATTAAGCAAACTTTGACCTCCAGCTTGCTGAACATATAAAATCCTCTGGAATAGCTGGGGCGATGCAAACCCCTTAGAGAACCTACGTGTTTCCAATTCTGCCATTTTGAGCAGAATAAAATGATCAAGTTGAAATTTTTGTAACCGAAACTTTAGAAAAAAAGGATTTTCTAACTTACTTTTAATCGCATTTATAAGATCCCGGACTCCGGATTGATGTGGTTAGAGGGGGAGGAGACTTACGTATAGCCCTCTTCTCGAAGGTGTCTGACGAAATTTCCGATGCCTTTCTCCCGGACCGTCTTGAAGACGCCTCCGATCACCGAAGCCATTCGTCTCCACTCTTCTCCGAGAGAGAGTGAAGAAATCTCCTTTTCTCGCGTCGATATAAATCGCCAGTTTCGGGTTTTCGGCTCCGCTCCCGTGGCGGTAAGTTGGTTCGGCTTAAAGATCGTTTGTGAACCGCGTGACAGAGATACGACGGCGGGTATTTGATGCCTTGATGGATGGCCGTGATCCCGGCCGAAGCTGGACAATCGTTTCATAAGTAGCCCTGGGAAATATGTGTATATTAATTTTTTTTAAAAATAATTTAAGAAGTCAAAACCAATTTCTAGCCTCTCGTACCAATATTTTTTCTTCTTCTTGCGAAAATATTTCGTTAACAAATATTCTTAAACTCTTATTCTTAAAAAAAAACTTTAGAAAATATAAAATTATATTTTTCTAACAAACGGTTCACTTGCTATATACGGTGGAGTTTCGGATTTGAAAATAATGCAGAAACAAATTTTCAATGCACTATTTAATCTTTGGTATCACTTCAAAATCTTGAACACGTGTATAGGCAAGTTCGAAATGTATTATATAAGTTGTTTTCTAATTTTTGTAATATTAGGAGGTATTTGAATTTTGTTGGGATATATCGATTGACCCCTGTATGCTGACTTACCGTCGGACCGGTCCGACCGACGTCCGACTATCGATCGGACCGATGGACGACTCCAACAACGACTGCCGACAATGACTACCGATAATATCCGACCGAAGGTATGTCGGTCGAACAGACCCATACTGCTTCTAACCGGTCGGACGGTCGAACCAGTATCACCGACTCACTGTCGGGAATGGCAGCCGACGTCTGACTTCCACAAGGCACCAGATCAACCGACGGTGTTCTCGAGTCATCACCCGATGTCCCGGCAGCCGAATACTGACATATAGTCGGCCAGTCCGTCCAAATACCGTACAACCGCTACGGGCAGTTGTCCTGTCAAGGACATACGGTATGGCCGCCCTGGGGTATTGTCCTGCCAAGGACATGGATTAATCCCAATAACTTGACAACCCACAGCGATTTAACAGCCCCCGATGATTTGACAACTCCCGTTATCTGTACCATTAATGGCGGAACCATACCGCATTCTACTATAAAATAGGGTAAGGCAACAGTCTTAGTAAGCTCTCGAAAAGTTCTTGAGCTCTCTAGCTCTCTCTTTCTCCCCCGCTGAGCCACTGATTTTTCACTGTTGCCTAGTCTCCTCTCTGACTTGACCGTTAGAGGGTCTCCGCCGGAGGCATCTCCGGTCAGTGAGGACTTCTCTTGCAGGTGCGCGACCCCAACGATCGGACGATGGGGGATTGGCTGCAATAAATTTCAAAGGAGTATTTATCAAAAACTAGAAAAACAAAATGAGGGGGAGGAAGTAGGATTTAGATGCAAGTTCAATGAATATTCACTTGATGGTAAATAAAAATATAAGTCCTCATATTGTTGCCCTTAAAGATAGTGTAAGATATAACTAGAAATCCGTGGGTAATTTCATTGAAACCCATGCTAAAGAAGGAATAGAAAACTTGGCAATGGTGAATTATGGTTTCTTCTCCCCTATGGCGAGGAATCTATCTCATTATTAGGTTATAAAAGAATAGGGCAAGATGTTGAGAAGCAGTAATCGCTCGCCCAATGTTGATGCAATCCATCGACATTGAAAACCCTTCCTCGACTCGAAGGTCATTGCCATGTTCTTCTCTAATCTCACCCCCATTCCCTTAAATCTTATCATAAGATTGGATATAAGCAATAAATTCCTCACAGGCCGGTAATGTTGAAAAATTCAGTCATGCCCACAATAATTGTTGCAATACGACCATGAGGTACATCCACATGGCATGCAACTAATTAATTTATGTAATTAATTAAATTATTATATAAGTTCTAATAATTAGAGGGATTAATTAAATTCAAATGAGATTTGAATTTTCAAAGTAGTTAGATGAGGATAAGACTTGGTATATCCTAGCAAGATGGGATGTGTTGCGGCCAATCGCCTCGTCGCCCGATCGCCGGGAAGCGTGCACCTGCAAAAGGAAGTCCGCACTGACCGGAGGCGGCTCCGGTGGGGACCCTCCGACGGTCAAGTCAGAGAGGTGACTGGGCAACAGTGAAATGCAGACAGAGAGCTCTGAGAGGGAGAGAGAGAGAGAGGCGAGCCTGCGTATGTGGGAGAGACGGGCGGATCGACCCCTTGCACTGTTGCCTTCCCCGGTATATATAGTGGAGCACGGTATGGCGCCGTTATCAATGGCGCGGACGAGTGAGGAACTGTCAACTCACTGTAGACTGTCAGAGCCGCCGTGAAAATGTCATGTCGCCGTGTGGCCGTCTAATCACCAGGGTTGACTTCGCTCTCGGCGGGACAATGCCCCTGGGGAACTGTGCCGCATGTCCGTGTCAGAGCTGACAAGGTCCGGCGGCTGTACGGCGATGGGAGGAGACGGCCGACCCTTAGTCGGTGGCCAGCAGAGTGGCGTCGGGTTCCTCCGTCAGTCGGCGAGTTTCATGTGAGTCGGCCTCTGGGTCCGGTCAATCGGGAGAGATACGCCCGACATACCTCCAGTCGGCGATTGGGCCATTGGAAAGCCGTCAGTAGCGTCCGTTAGTCGGTCACTCCCGGCTTTCAGTCGGAGACGGTCAGTCGGGCCGACAGCCGGTCGGGCCCTCCGATAGTCGGTCGGTCGGTCGGTGGGTATCCCCCAACAGTTGCCCCCCTCCACTCCTAAGTCGGGTGATGAGCTGGCGACTAGGAGTGGATTTGTCGTACGCGAGGATCCGACCGTACCGCCGATTGATACGGTGTCCGGCGCCCTGTAAATGTCGAGAGGTTTACCGGCGCCCGACATCCAGTCGGCGCCGGACGTCTCGTCCCATCAGCATCAGGTGTCGGTCGGCGCCGGACGTCCCGCCGTGCCGGATGTCCCGCCGGTGTCAGCGATAAAACCGGTGCCAGGTGTCATGTCCCATCGGGAAGTGGAACCGTCGTGTCCCATCAGGAAGTGGAACCGTCATTCCCGCCGTTCCCTCGGGAACTTCAAACGTCGCGTCCCGTCGGGAAGACAAAACGTCGCGTCCCGCCGCGACACGTGGCGTGTGGCCGTCGGTTCGCGTTCGGTGGAGCGGATGGAGGCGACGTGGCACGATCTGAAGGAGGGTGCGTCGAACCGTCGGACCGTTGGACGGCCCTGATGATGCCACGCGGCGAAATCTGGGGAGTCTTTGCTGTGCGTGCCTTCATCTCGACCGTTGGGGAGCATTATATATACAAAGTTACCCCCACATGGTTTTTTACCCCTCTCATTTTTACAGTCGAGACTCTGCCCGCTTGAGCCTTCGCTCCAGGTACTTCTCCGCTTTGTCTCCCACTTGCGACTCTTTCCTTCCAAGGGCTAGAGTAGCCTTCCCCCCTCTTTCTTTTTCCTTTCTTCCTTGCCATTTCTTTGAGCTCATGGCTAGGACGTCCCCACGAGGTAGTCGGTCGGGAGAGCCGACCGAAGACACTCGGTCGTCCCCGGAGGTGGAGGCTTCTTCACTTTCGGGGCCGAACGTTGATCGGCTCCGGGAGCAGTACTGCGTCCCGGAGCAGATTCGGCTGTTCGCCCCTGGCGCCGATGGTCGGGTTAATAGCCCGCCCGAGGGTCAGGTGGCCTTCTATCTGGAGGATCTCCGGGCCGGCCTTCGATTCCCGATTCCGGAGTTCGTCCGGAACGTTCTGGACTATTACGGGTTATGCCCGGCACAACTTGCGCCGAACTCAGTTCGGCTGATAGTCAGCTTCGCCCTCCTGTGTCGGCTTTTGCCGACCGAACCTCGGATCTCTCTTTTCCGAGTTTTCTTTGTCCTCCGCCCTCACCCTAAAGCCCGAGGGTGGTGGTACTTCATTCCTCGGAAAGGGCTCTCTTTCATTACTGGTCTTCCAACATCCATTCACGGATGGAAGAACCAGTTCTTCTTCACGTCGTCTTCTGCCCCTTGGGGGTTTCCAGTCGATAGGCTCTCGGCCCGAAGGTGTCAGCAACCCTGTAGGGTCCTTCCCAGTTGGGAGCCAACTTCCCTTGGTCCAAGGGCTTCGACACCTCCGCTTTCCTCAACACTAGGTCGCCAGGCCTGAAGAGCTTTGGTCTGACCTTGGCGTTGTAGTACCGGGCGACCCTCTGTCGGTATGAGGCCATTCGGATTTGAGCCTCATTTCGCAGTTCGGGGAGAAGGTCTAGGTCGGCCCTCCGACTTTCGGAGTTGTCCGGCTCGTGGTACTGCTCGACCCTTGAAGACGGCAGGCCAATCTCGAGCGGGATCACAGCTTCTGTCCCGTAGGCCAAACTGAACGGCGACTCTCCGGTCGGGACACGGGGGGTCGTTCGGTAAGCCCATAGGACGGAGCCCAGCTCGTCGACCCAGAGACTTTTGGCTTCGTTCAGTCGGGTCTTGAGTCCATGGAGCAAGGTTCGGTTCGTCACCTCAACCTCGCCGTTGGACTGTGGGTGCCCGACTGAAGTTAGTCGATGATGGATGTGGAACCTGGCGCAGAAGTCCTTGAAGTCTCGATTGTCGAATTGCCGTCCGTTGTCGGTGATGATGGTGTGCGGCAATCCGAACCTGAAGATGATGGACTTTTGGACGAAGTCCTCCATCTTCCGCTCGGTGATCTGCGCCAATGGCTCGGCCTCGACCCATTTCGTGAAGTAGTCGATGGCGACAACGATGAACTTCCTTTGGCCCGACGCCGGTGGGAAGGGGCCGAGAATATCGACTCCCCACTGAGCGAAGGGCCATGGAGCGACAATGGGAGCAATTTGGCTGGCCGGTTGGTGCTGAATATTGGCATACTTCTGACATGGCTCGCACCTTCGGACCAACTCTGCCGCATCCTTCCTCATGGTCGGCCAGTAGTAGCCCTGTCGTAAGACCTTGAAGGCTAAGGACTTGCCCCCCAAGTGATTCCCACAAATTCCTTCGTGAACCTCTCGGAGGGCGTAGTCAGCGTCGGTCGGTCCCAAGCACCTGAGCAGGGGGAGGGAGAACGACCTCTTGTAGAGTCGGCCGTCCATGATCACGTATTGCGACGCCGACCATCGGAGTCGCTTGGCCTCCGTAGGGTCTTCGGGACTGGTCCCGTCGGACAAGTACCGGACGATCGGGTCCATCCAACTTGGTTCGGACGTTAGCTGCTGCACTTCTTCGACCCGATCGGTGCTCGGCTGCTGGAGGTTTTCGACAAACGTCCGACCCAAAGAATCATAGGCCGACGTTGCCAATCTGGAGAGAGCGTCGGCACGGGCGTTCTCCGTCCTGGGGATGTGGGAGATCTCGAAATGCCCGAAGCGGGCCACGAGATCCTTTACCTTCTGAAGATACTTGATCATGGTCGGATCTCGCGCCTCGAAGTCGCCCTTGACCTGCCCCACGATCAGCTGAGAGTCGGAGAATGCCCGGAGGCTGTCGACGCCCAGTTCCCTCGCCATCCTCAAGCCCGCGAGGAGTGCCTCGTATTCGGCTTGATTGTTGGAGGCCTTGAAGTCGAACCGGAGGGCGTACTCGGTGACTACCCCATCCGAATTCGTGAGCAGGAGCCCGGCCCCGCTTCCCTGAGCGTTGGAGGCTCCGTCGATGTGAAGTACCCAGGTGGAGATCGGGTCTGGCTCAGAGACCGACTCTCGTCCCGGGCATTCGGCTCCCGACCTTCGGTCGGTCGTCGGGCATTCAGCGATAAAGTCGGCCAAGACCTGGGCCTTCAAGGCAGGCCTCGGTCGGTACTGAATGTCGAACTCGCTAAGCTTCATTGCCCACTTAGCGAGTCGTCCGGATGTGTCGGGTCGACGCAGTACGGCCCTCAGGGGCTGGTTGGTGAGTACCACGATGGCGTGGGCCTGGAAGTATGGTCGGAGCCGTTGCGCGGAGACGGTCAGGGCGAAAACCATCTTTTCCGTCTCCGAGTATCTGGCTTCGGCGCCGTGGAGGACCCTGCTGGTGTAGTAGATGGGCTGATGGGTTCGGCACTCGTTTTCCCGAACGAGCACCGAGCTGATCGCCTCAGAAGATGTGGCCAAGTAGAGATACAAGGTCTCCCCGATCTGCGGCTTTACGAGCAGCGGCGGGGAAGCCAAGTACCTTTTCAGGTCTTCAAAGGCCTGTTCACACTCATCCGACCAAGAGAAACCGCTCGCCTGGCGCAGGGTCTTGAAGAACGGGAGGCACCTTTCCGCTGATCGGGAAATGAATCGGCTAAGAGCGACGATTCTTCCATTCAGTTGTTGGACCTCCTTCTTGGTGTTCGGATGACGCATGTCGAGGATCGCCTTTATCTTCTCAGGGTTGGCCTCGATCCCTCTCTGAGAAACGAGGAATCCGAGAAACTTCCCCGAGGTCACCCCGAAGGCACATTTGGTCGGGTTGAGCTTCATTCGGTGTCGTCGAAGGGTGCGGAAGGTCTCCTCGAGATCCTGAACATGGTCCGGGATCTGCGTGCTCTTTACCAGCATGTCGTCCACATACACTTCCATGTTGCGGCCGATCTGGTCTTTGAAGACCTTATTGACGAGTCGCTGGTAGGTGGCACCGGCGTTCTTCAATCCGAAGGGCATCACCCTGTAACAGTAGAGGCCCTTGGGGGTCACGAACGCGGTGTGCTCCTCGTCTTCAGGCGCCATCCGGATCTGATTGTACCCGGCGAAGGCGTCCATGAAGCTGAGCAGTCGAAATCCGGACGTCGCATCCACCAGCTGGTCGATCTTTGGGAGTGGAAAGCTATCCTTCGGGCATGCTCGGTTGAGGTCGGTGTAATCGATACAGATCCTCCACTTCCCGTTGGCTTTCTTGACCATGACGACATTGGCGAGCCAATCGGGATACGTGGATTCGCGAATGAAGCCCGCTTCGAGCAGCTTGTCCACTTCTTCGTCAATGGCCTTCTGCCTTTCTGGGGCGAAGGACCTTTTCTTCTGCCTCACCGGTTTCATCGTCGGATCGATGTTGAGTCGGTGAGTCATTGTTTCCGGAGGGATGCCCGACATATCTGCTGCCGACCATGCGAATATGTCGGCGTTGGCCGTCAAGAGCTCCGCCAGTCGGTGGCGTTCGGCGTCGGGCAATTGAGACCCGACCCAAACTTTTCTGTCGGGATTTCCTCCTATCGGGATCGCCTCGAGCTGTTCGGCCGGCGAACCCCGCTCTTCCTCCTCCCGGTGATCCAGTTTGTCGATTGTCAGGGGATCCTTTGTCTCGTTGCTTTGGGCGGAGATTTGAAAGCATCGTCGGGCGAGCTGTTGATCTCCGCGCATCTCCCCGACCCCGTTTCTGGTCGGGAATCGAACAAGGAGATGGTACGTCGAGACGATCGCCCTGAGAGCGTTCAGTCCGGGTCGCCCGAGTATGGCATTGTAGGCCGAAGGGACTTGGACGACCGCGAAGATGAGGGAGACCGTGCTTTGCCGTGGTTCGGTACCGACCGTCACCGGCAGGGTGATTTCTCCTTCTGTCGTGACGGTGTCTCCGGCAAAGCCGATCAAGGGCGTGGAGACCCTACTAAGTCGATCAGTCGGTAGTCGCATTCGGGAGAAGGTCGAGTAAAACAAAACATTCGTCGAACTTCCATTATCAACAAAGATTCGTTTTACATCATAATTGGCTATTGTCGCCGACACAACAACAGCGTCGTCGTGGGGAGTCTGGATGCCCCGAACGTCGTCTTCCGAGAAGGTAATCACGTCGTCCGGGCGCGGCCTTTTCGTCGGCTCCCCCCCTGTAGATGTCCCCGATCCCAGCCGCTTGGAGATCATATTGATGACTCCAGCCGTCGGCTGGTTAGTCGGCGCCTCTTCAGTCGGTTGGGCCGGTGGTCCCTTTCGAAACTTGCCGAGATACCCCCGGCGGATGAGATTTTCGATCTCATCCTTCAACTGGATGCACCGCTCGGTGTCGTGGCCGTGGCTCCGATGGAACCGGCAGTACTTCCGATGGTCGAGGCCCTTTGCCTTCAGAGGCGGAGGCCGTCGCAGGTATTCTTTCCCTTCGATCTCCATCAAGATCTGCGCACGAGGAGCGGAGAGGGGAGTGTAGGAGTCATACCTGGGACGCACCGACCTCGGAGTCTGTCGGCCGGGTGATTTTTGGATCTGTCGAGGTGGAGAAAGCCGACTACCGGCCGGGGGCCTGCTTGGTTCGGCGGGCTCCCGACCTTTTCTTCGTTTCTCCTTCGGACCCCTGGGCTCGACCAAGCGTCGGTCGGACGCTCCTTCGTCCGCGCGCATATACTTGTATGCGCGCTCCAATAGCTCGGCGTATGTTCGGGGGAGGGTCTTGTCCAGAGAATAGGTAAATCGGGACGACCTCAGACCCCTCTTCATGGCTGAAACCGCCATGTCCTCGTTGAGGTCCCGGACCTCGAGCGTGGCAGCGTTGAATCGCGCCACGAAGTGTCGGAGCGTCTCGTTTTCCCCCTGCTTGAGGGAGAAAAGGCTATCCGACGTTCGCGGCGGCTTTCGGCTGGTGCTGAAATGGGCCACGAACGAGTGCTCGAGCTGCGCGAAGGAATGGATACTGCCCGATCGAAGACCGGAGTACCAAGCCCTGGCAGCCTTGCGAAGTGTGGCGGGGAAACCGATGCAAAAAAGAGCGTCGGTTGCCCCTTGAATTGTCATGAGAGCTTTATAGCTCTCGAGGTGGTCGACCGGGTCGGTGGAGCCATCATATGGCTCCACGTTCGGCATTTTGAACCGACTGGGAATCGGCTCATCGAGGACCAGTCGAGAGAGAGGCTGGGCGGTCTGGAAGTCGACGTCGTTCGAAGACTTCTGGCCGTCCATCTGCAGTTGGGCGAGTCGGCGGTCGATCTCCTCGAACCGTCGCTCGTAGTCGTCCGCTCGTCGATGCTGGGAGACCCCGGGAGTGGAGCCTCCGGAAGACTCTGAAAGAGAGGCCGACGGTGTGCGCGGCCGCTTTTCCTTCCTCGCCCGTTCCAACGGGGAAGGAGAGGGCCGCTGGGACCGTCGGTCGTCGCGCCGAGGTCGACCCTCCTCCTCCCCGTGGGAGCGCTGTTGGGAGTGCTCGCCTGGAGGCGGCAGGGGTCGGCGCGACCGTCGGCGGCTGCTCCTGGAAGGCATAGGTCGGGCCGCCGGTTGTTGCTGGAGGCTTTTGACTGCGTCGGTCAGCACGGTCATCTGCCGCACGATGGCCGCAATCTGGGCCTCCGTGGTTACTGCGGGGTGCGGAGAGCTAGGCTCCGCCGCCGGTGGGGGCGGGGAGGCTTCTTCCCGGCGGGAAGAACGCCTTGCCGACCCAGTGATTCTCGATCGCTGAGCTCTTGTCTTTGTCATGCCTTCCCCTACCTGGCGCGCCAATCTGTTGCGGCCAATCGCCTCGTCGCCCGATCGCCGGGAAGCGTGCACCTGCAAAAGGAAGTCCGCACTGACCGGAGGCGGCTCCGGTGGGGACCCTCCGACGGTCAAGTCAGAGAGGTGACTGGGCAACAGTGAAATGCAGACAGAGAGCTCTGAGAGGGAGAGAGAGAGAGAGGCGAGCCTGCGTATGTGGGAGAGACGGGCGGATCGACCCCTTGCACTGTTGCCTTCCCCGGTATATATAGTGGAGCACGGTATGGCGCCGTTATCAATGGCGCGGACGAGTGAGGAACTGTCAACTCACTGTAGACTGTCAGAGCCGCCGTGAAAATGTCATGTCGCCGTGTGGCCGTCTAATCACCAGGGTTGACTTCGCTCTCGGCGGGACAATGCCCCTGGGGAACTGTGCCGCATGTCCGTGTCAGAGCTGACAAGGTCCGGCGGCTGTACGGCGATGGGAGGAGACGGCCGACCCTTAGTCGGTGGCCAGCAGAGTGGCGTCGGGTTCCTCCGTCAGTCGGCGAGTTTCATGTGAGTCGGCCTCTGGGTCCGGTCAATCGGGAGAGATACGCCCGACATACCTCCAGTCGGCGATTGGGCCATTGGAAAGCCGTCAGTAGCGTCCGTTAGTCGGTCACTCCCGGCTTTCAGTCGGAGACGGTCAGTCGGGCCGACAGCCGGTCGGGCCCTCCGATAGTCGGTCGGTCGGTCGGTGGGTATCCCCCAACAGGATGTGTTTCTATCCGCATATGATTCAAAATTTGAATCAAAAATCCTCTTTAAAATGGAGAAAATCTCAGAAAGAAAATCCCATCAAAAGGAAAGAAACAAAATCTCTCTGTGTGTTTATTTTTCTGAGGCACCACTTGTAAGCCTTGGGGTTTTGAATCGTGGATGTTGGAGGACTCTTGTAGCCACTCCTTAACAACAAGAAGGACTCTTTTGAAACAGTATGAGATCAAAGATCGTGATAAAAAAGGACACATCCGGATTCGTAAAACAAGCAACTTTCTTGGGATCGTGAGCATCACATGAGGTATATCCTTCCTATCTAATTTTTCTAACACTGGTATCAGAGCATGTTATGCTTGTTTTCATCCATAAATATTCATGCTATGTGTGCAATTATATTGTATATAGGTTTTCACATAATATTTCTATGCATGATTGGGTCACAAACTCGGCCACATTTTAAGCTATGAAAATTCACTTTCATTCCTATAAAATTTATATAGATCTGTTCTATGTAACATGAGCATTAAATTGATATATCATTTGCATAAAACGAATAAGAAATGGAAAAGTTGTGAGCTTTCAAAGTGTGCTCCATGAAAATGGAAATCTGAAAAATCTGAATTTTTTGACTAACTCGAAACTTTGAGACATTTTTTTTTTTTTGAACTAGTAAACGTGTTTCTTTATGTGTGAAACCTATATGGATTTGTTCCTTGTTATGAGATCTTTAAAATGGTATATCATATGACTAAAATGGATTTTAAATAAGTGAGATCTAAAGTTGTAAAGATGGCATGGTGGTCATGCTTATGTTCAGAAATCAAGGTTGTACGATAGCGTTACATGACCTTCTAACCACCAAGCTCGGCGGTTGTTGTTTCTTGTTCTAACAGTACTCCATGTATCACCATTTGTTTGCATTAATTTTTACGTGTTAAATAAAAATGTTTTATTTTGATTGTATGATTACGTGCAAATATACACAGGCCCCTCTCCATTTTAAACCGTTAGATTGTTATACGGAGAGCATTGATATTTTGATTAAGTGCTCATGTTATGTGATGTATGTTTTCCAAAACAATTACTCATATATATGGAAATGGTGCGGCATCTCTATGTATATTTTTCAATAGATTGATGTAGTTGAATTCAAATTATTGTAATTTATTGTAATTATTATAGAAGTGTATTAAATTTTTACCTTGTAAAGGGATGTGTTTTCGCACTAAATTCATATATTTTGTTTTTGTTTTGGACATGGGTGCCCAAATATCATCAGAGTCCTTCCGTTTGGACTCACTCGTCCACGTATGATTGAATATATACAGTACCCTTCACATGGATAGTGGGAGGTGTTCCCACAATGCTAGGCTAGAATCAATTGAACACTCGTTAATGCTTATATTATTAGAGATGATTACTCGCTAACATGCGAAATTTTTGATTTAATAATATAAGTAAAAATAAGAGGTTTAATTGAATTAGCAAAAATTATATGTGCCTAATTAAACCAATTTGATGTAGTGAAATGGCATCCAAGAGTGTAATTGCTGAATTAAACAAAAAAAAACTTAACGGCAAAAACTATGACATATGACATGAGAGGATTACTATTAAGATTTGATGTCTCGAGATTCAGCCCACATTGAGCCCACAGCGAGATTCGCGGCGAAAAATGGAGTCCAACGAGATCAAGATCACCTGAAACGGAGCTCGGATGGAGGAGATACAAGCTTTTGAAGTCGGCATGAGAATTGAGGCGGCGGAGGACCGCCGGCGACCGGCGGCGGGCGGCAGCGGCGCGCGGGACGCACGACCCAGGCTCGCGCGGGATGCGCAACCCAAGCCTGCGGCCCCTTTGCCCCGGTCCACCGTGGACCTGGCGGTCCACGGCGGGGCCTGTGGACCGCGTGGGAGTTTCCCACACGTTTCTCACGGTCCACGGTACTATTCCGTGGACCGGAGCACGATCGGATGGCCCAGAGAGATTCCGGTGACGATCCGACGGATCAGGAGGCTGATTGGCTTGTTTAGGACTCTTAAACCTAATCTAATTAGGTTTAAACTCTGTTTAACCCTTTAAAAGGGGCCTGTGACGAACAGAGGGGGTGTGGATCGATTTTTTGTGCCGTACGAAGCCGCCGTACGAACCAGAGAAGAGAGAGAGGCGTGAGGCTGCTGTGAGAGAAGGAGCAGGAGGCTCCTGGATTGCGGTTGCCATGCTCTTCAGGGGTTCAGGAGGATCTTCAAGAGAGAGAGCTTTTGTGAGGAGAACTTCTAGTGAGAGAGAATTGGGTGTACAAGGGTTGAGGGTGAGGTCTCCTCTTGTAAATTTTTTTTTTTCATAGTGAAGTTTGCATGTCCCGTGGAGACGAGTCCTTTTGTGGCTGATCCACGTATTTTGATTGTTTTTCCTTTTGTTTTGTTTCTTCTTTCTTCCTGCTACATCGCGTGGTACTGAAAAGATCTTGAAAGGTGATGTCCTGATCAGACATCCATCCAACAGTTACGTACCTTTTTAATGATCAAGATTTGGTAGAACATCTGACCAATAGCATGAGCCTACCTGCGGCTGGGAATATGAGCCAACATCATCGTAACCAAGAGGCCTATGATGTCTGGTATAAGAAATTAAGATCGTAGTGCGTGCTTTATGTTGTTAAGCTGCATGCATGATGACCTTATTGGAGAATTTGAGCACTACCCAACTGTCAAGGCAATGTGGGGACAGCTGCATCTCAAGTTTGGCGGTACATTTGCCACAAGGCTCCGTGCCTTAACATAGTATGGTTGAGCACCTTAGGATAATGGCTGCTATGATAAGAGACATGAAAGCAGCTGGATGTGAGCTCACAGATGAGCAATAGATCCTGGCCGTCCTCAGATCACTTCCAGAACCTTTCTGGGGTCAAGTGAAGTTAGTGCTTACGCACAATGAAGGTATAAAGACCTTTGAGAATATTTCTTACCATTTGGAGCTTAAAGTGGAATGCAGAGATGCGAACCATAGCGCTGCATTAGTTGCGCGCACTGGACGATGTAATGGGAATAGTTTTCAGCATAAGAAAAAGCAAAGAAAGTACAAAATTGAGAATCAAGGACCAAAGGCCGAAAAGATAACCAAACGCCAAAGAGACAAGCATAGTGGTAAGAAGGATGTGTCTAAGCTAAAATGTTACTATGTTGCTTCTTGAATTGATTTTAATGATTACAAAGCATTTGAGTGGATTACTAATGATTCTGACTTGGAAAAAGACTTATTGCATCTCAGGGACAAAATCGTAATTTTATCGAGATCTGATTCAGAAGCCTCAAGAGTAAGAACTGAAGACGTACAATCTATTGAAGAAAATTTCAACATTTTTGGAAGTGCATTTTGTAAGAAAATCAGATTTTTATTTTTGAGTCGACCCCATGAGTCGATTCATGGCTTAAAGGGCTGAACGGCATGCTGAAATTTTGGCTGGCACTCTCTGTGGATCGACCCCTTGGCATGAGTCGACTCTATAAGTCGACCTCTGCTGCTTTGCAGGCCAAAATTACAGAACAGTTATTTTCTGTTCTATTCCACAGAGGTCGACCCTATGAGTCGACCCATGAGCATGAGTCGACCCTATGAGTCGACCCCTGTGACGGGAAAGTTTCGCAATGGCTAGTTTTTAACCCGTTTCAATTGCATTTAATGCTCATTTAATGTGCTCTAACGGCTCTATTTCAGTTCAGATTACTCTCCACTATTATTTGAAGTTATATAAAGGGACTTAAAGGAGGAAATCAAAGAAAAGAAAAAAAGAGAGAGAAATTTTGAAAAAGATTCTTCAAGCATTCTTTTCAATCCTAAGCAAGAGCCCACTTAAAGTATTCAAGAAGCTTTTAATTCAAACTCACCAACTCCTCAAGTGCTCATTCAAGTCTCCAACTACCTTGAGGAAATTAGAAAGAGCTTCCTTCAAATTGTGTAAAGTGTTTTTAATGCCTTAGTCGCTCATTAAAGAAGCTTCATCTGTATTTCTGTGCAATTAACTGTAATACTCTTTTTGAGTTATTGTTTTTGTTTTGGAAGGATTCCAAAACGTGAAAAAGTTTATCCGAACCTTGAATCGGATTGTATTGGGTTGGCTTGTACCCGAAAAATAAGTGTTCTAGCTTGGGATAGCTAAAGTCGAAGGTTCCGACGAGTGTATTCAGGTTGAATACAGTTTAGTGGATTGAAATTCCCAAGTAGGAGCTTAGAGAGTGGATGTAGGTACAAGGTTGGTACCGAACCACTATAAATCTTCTTATTTGTATTGTGCTTAATTGCTCTCCTTTTAAGCTTCTTTATTCTCTTGTATTCTTGCATCCAACTATTACCCTTGCATAAATTACACTCTCCATACTTATCTTTCTCTTGTTAAATAATCTTCATAGTTGTAAGTTAAGTTTAAATTTTTTAGAAACCCAATTCACCCCCCCTCTTGGATTGCATAGCTGGGCAACAAGTGGTATCAGAGCTCGGTGCTCTAGCCCTACTTTGATTTAACCATCAAAGAGCTAAAGATCTATGGCAACACAAGTTGGCACTTCTCTAGCCGAGGGGCAGTCCACTAACCGACCTTCACTTTTCAATGGGTCAAACTATACCTATTGGAAAGTTCGGATGAAAATCTTCATTCAAGCACTTGACTATGATATGTGGAGTATCATAGTAAACGGACCACAGACACCCACTAAAATTATTGATGGTATGGAATCAACCAAACCCGAAAAAGAATGGGATGAGGTTGATAAGAAAATAGCTCAACTAAATGCTAAAGCCGTGAATGTCTTGTATTGTGCCCTAGATGCTAATGAATTCAATTGTATTTCAACATGCAAGTCTGCTAAGAAAATATGGGATAGATTAGAAGTAACTCATGAAGGAACTAATCAAGTGAAAGAATCCAAAATTAACATGCTCGTGCATAAATATGAACTTTTTAAAATGGAGCATGATGAATCTATAACTAAAATATTTACTCATTTTACTGATATTATAAATGGTTTAAAAAGTCTTGATAAGTCTTATTCTAACAGTGATCTCGTGAGAAAGATTCTTAGGTCCTTACCAAGAACTTGGGAAGCCAAAGTGACCGCTATTCAAGAAGCCAAAGATCTGAACATCCTACCCTTGGAAGAGCTTCTAGAATCACTGATGACACATGAGCTAAACATGAAACAACATCAAGAAGAAGAAGTCAAAAAGAAGAGGACAATCGTCCTCAAATCCACGGCTCAACTTGATGAAGAAACTGATGATACGGAAAATGAAGAGCAGGATGAAGAAATGACTCTCATTACTAGAAGGTTTAAAAAATTTTTGAGGAAAAGAAAACAAGGAATGAGGAAGAGGCCACCCACAAAAAGGGAACATAGCAAAGAAAAGGATAAAGACCAACCCCTTATTTGCTACGAATGCAAGAAACTGGGACACTTTAAGTCTGAATGCCCACAACTGAAGAAGGATCTCAAGAAGTACAAGAAGAAGGCCATGATGGCTACTTGGAGTGGAAGTGATAAGTCAAGTTCCAAAGAAGAAGACTCAAATGAACAAGTCAACTTGTGCCTTATGGCACATGAAAATGAGGTAAATTCTGAAACTCCTGTTGACTTTACCTTTGAAGAACTTCATGAAGCTTTTTATAATTTAATTGATGAACTAAAGAAGCTAGGGGTAAAGAACAAAGAGTTAAAATCAAAGAATCAATCTTTACTAAAACAAAATGAGAGCATTTCAAATGAAAAATCTATCCTGTTTCAAGAAAATCTGAACTTAAAGAATGAAATTGTCAAGCTAAAATCAATAGTTGAAAAATTCACTTTAAGTTCTAATAAACTTAATATGATTCTTGAAAATCAAAAGACCGTTTATGATAAAGCTGGTCTTGACTATAACCCCTTAAAGAAACAAAAGTTTCTAAAAAATATCTATGTAAACTCTTCAAGCAACAAGTTTTCAAACATTACTTGCTTCAAATGTGGTAGAGTAGGACACAAGTCATACACTTGTTTCTCTAACAAATCCATAAATTCTAATGTAAAGAAAATATGGATTCCAAAAGGAACCATTATGACTAACCAAAAAGGATCCAAGAAAACTTGGGTACCAAAAGTCAAAACTTGATTCTTGTATATAGGTGTGTCTTGCATCCCAAGGAGCAAATCGAAGATAGTATCTTGATAGCGGGTACTCAAGATACATGACTGGTGATGAATCTCAATTCATCACACTTATTGCTAAAAATGGAGGGATGGTCACCTTTGGAGACAATGACAAAGGAAAGATCATTGGTATAGGTAACATTGGTATCACTCCCTCCAACTATATTGAAAATATTTTATTAGTAGATGGTTTAAAACATAATTTATTAAGCATCAGTCAATTTTGTAATAAAGGATACAAAGTCATTTTTGAATCTTCATAATTAAATCAAATCTTTTAGATCTAAAAATTAGCATATATGATATATTTAATTTAAGTTTAGTTCTAAAATTAGAATGATTAAAAAATTCACATCAAACTGATATAAGATTGTCCTGATATTGGGTTTACCCCCTATATTGTAAAGGTTGTCCTAGTTTGATGTGAATCAATTTTTGAAAAGATATTTTTTAAAATATTTTAATCATTATTTTAAATTTAATTATATATATTTGATATGTGTAAATTTAGTTTTAAATCTAAAATTTGATGTATTTGTGATGCATGCCAAATGGGTAAACAAACACGAGTCTCGTTCAAATCTAAAAATATTGTTTCAACTTCTAGGCCATTAGAACTATTACACATGGATTTATTTGGACCTACTAGAACTACTAGTCTAGGAGGAAAATGATATGGTTTTATAATTATTGATGATTTCTCTCGTTTTACATGAGTTTTTTTTTTGGCACACAAGGATGAAACTTTTTAAGTTTTCTCTAAATTTTATCGAAAAGTCACAAATAAGAAAGATTTTTCAATTCAAAATATTCGAAGTGATCATGGAACCGAATTTAAAAATCAAGATTTTGAAAAATTTTATGATGAAAAAGGAATAGGCCACAACTTTTCGGCACCTAAGACACCCCAACAAAATGTAGTAGAAAGAAAAAATAGAACCCTTGAAGAAATGGTCCGTATTATGCTATGTAAAAGTAACCTTCCAAGATACTTTTGGGTGGAAGCTATTAACACAGCATGTTACATATTAAATCGTACTTTAATTAGATAAATTTTAAAGAAAACTCCCTATGAGCTTTGGAAAGGAAGAAAATCAAACATTGCATATTTTCATATTTTTGGTTGTCGATGTTTTGTGTTAAATAATGGTAAAGAAAGACTAGAAAAATTTGATGCAAAATTCGATGAAGTGATTTTTCTTGGTTACTCCTCTTCTAGTAAAGCCTTTAGAGTTTTCAACAAAAGAACCTTAGTAGTAGAGGAGTCAATACATGTTGTCTTTGATGAAACTAACGATCTTCCTTCAAGGAAGAATGAAGGTTTTGATGATGCAGATCCTCTTATAGAATGAATAAAGGAGATCAATCTAAAAGATTCAACAATTCAAGATGATGAAGAACATGAAGATAAACAAGATGAGGAAGGTGAAGAACGACAAGAACAATCTCAAGGTACAAATAATCTACCCAAAGAATGGAGGTATGATCACAATCATCCCAAGGAACTAATCATTGGTGATCCTACACATGGTGTAAGAACTCGTTCCTCACTTAAAGATGCATTCAATCATTTTGCTTTTGTCTCTCATCTTGAACCTAAAACTATAGACGAAGTTGAAAAAGATTATAATTGGATTAATACAATGCAAGAAGAACTTAATCAATTTGAAAGAAATAATGTATGGACCTTAGTATCAAGACCTAAGAACTATTCAATAATTGGCACAAAATGGGTATATAGGAATAAATTGGATGATCATGGAAATGTAATAAGAAATAAAGCAAGATTTGTTGCAAAAGGTTATAATCAAGAAGAAGGAATTGATTTTGATGAGACTTTTGCACCTGTTGCTAGATTAGAGGCAATTAGACTTCTACTTGCATATGCTTGCTTTATGAAATTTAAATTATTCCAAATGGATGTCAAAAGTACCTTTTTAAATGGATATATTACTGAAAAAGTTTATGTAGAACAACCTTCAGATTTTGAAAATCATGCTTTTCCTAATCATATTTTCAAATTAAATAAAGCTCTATATGGTTTGAAATAAGCACCCAGGGCTTGGTATGAAAAGTTAAGCAAATTTCTACTCAATAATAGTTTTTCAAGAGAAAATGTAGACACAACTCTTTTCATTAAAAGAAGTTAAGATAATATATTAGTGATACAAATATATGTCGATGACATTATTTTTGGGTCTACCAATGAAACTCTTTGTCAAGATTTTGCAAAGCTCATGCAGGGGGAGTTCGAGATGAGCATGATGGGAGAACTTACATTCTTCTTCGGACTCTAAATCAAACAAATAAAGGAAGGAATCTCCATCACCCAAAGCAAGTACACAAGAGAATTACTCAAAAGATTTGAAATAGAAAACTCCAAACCGATTGGCACACCCATGAGCCCAACATGTAAGCTTGACAAGGACGAAGAAGGTAAAAGTGTAGACTTAAAATTTTATAGAGGCATGATTGGTTCTCTACTATATTTAACTGCTAGTAGACCTGATATCATGTTTAGTGTTTGCCTGTGTGCTCGCTTTCAATCAAATCCAAAAGAATCACACTTGAATGCAGTTAAAAGAATCCTTAGATACTTAAATGGTACACAAACTCTAGGATAATGGTATTCTAAGGACTCACTAATTGATTTAATAAGATATTCAGATGCCGATTTTGTTGGATGTAAATTCGATAGAAAAAGTACTAGTGGAACTTGCCAATTTCTTGAAGTTAACCTAATCTCTTGGTTTAGCAAGAAACAAAATTCGATAGCTCTGTTTACAGCCGAGGCTGAATACATTGTAGCCGGAAGTTGTTGTGCTCAAATCTTGTGGATTAAGCAATAACTCGAAGATTTTGGTATCAAACTTAATGAAACTCCCATAAGATGTGATAGCACTAGTGCTATAAATCTCACTAAAAATCCAATTCAATATTCTAGATCAAAACATATTGAAATCAGACATCATTTCATAAGAGAACATGTCCAAAATAAAGACATAATTCTTGACTATGTTTGTACTGAAAAATAATTAGCTGACATCTTTACCAAGGCCTTAAGTGAAGATAGATTTTGTGAAATTAAGAGAGAACTAGGAATCCTTGATCCATCTGCTTAGGTGTCTCTCTGATTCCAAGATATCAATGCCAAAAATTCTTTTAGCTTAATTCTCATTTTTTTTTGAGCTCAAAAGCCCAAAATAAATATTCTTATGATCAATTTTTGGGTAAACATTCTTCTCCTAATATTTCAAATTTTTTCGAAACTGTTTCATCATTTTTCTGAATTTCTCTGTGCCATGAGTCGACCCCCAGGATCGATCCTAGGGTAAACTTGTAATATTGACTAAATCCTTCGGGTGCTTTCTTTTTGTTGGAAAACCTCCTTTGAGCCGACCCAACTCTTCGTCTTCTTCCTTCCACCAAGCCAAAAGACTCCCTCTCTTCTTCCTCAAACTCAAGTTTTTTCCCAAAACTCTTCTCCCACCATCTCTCACCTTCTAAATCGTCCTCTTAGAACCAAGCTCCTCTCTTTTCTCCTTCTCCATTTGGAGCGAATCGAGCTTACCCTAGACTCTACCCATCTTCTCCAAATCGGCACTCCTCTTCTCCAAAATCTTTATCCTTCCCCTAAAAACCCTTTATCTCTTCCCATATTTACTCTCCTAAGTTCCTTGCCTGCTCTGCTTGTGTGAATAGCTCCGAAGATGAAGCTTCCACAGAGGAGGAAATCAGTTCGTAGGTTGGAAGAAAGTGTACGGCGGAAGAGATAAGCAACCGAGATCACTTCTGCTTCAATCCCTGCTCCTGCATCTGCTCCAGCTACAACTCGATCTCCAATCAGCCTCAGTAAGGTACCCCTTTCTAATAGGAAGGTAGAGACTGACAAAAATATTGATTTCAGATTTTTTGAAAAGGAAAGATTCTCTATTGGATCAAAAATTAAGGACCAAGGTTGGAAATTCTACTGCTCCCTAAAAGAAAATACCTATGTGGATCTTGTTAGAGAATTTTATCTGAATTTGGGATACAGCAATGAAATAGTAAATTTCACAGTAAAGGGTATAGAAATTAGCTTAGATCCTATGCTCTTGGAAAAAATTCTTCATTTACCCTGAGAGGGATACACAAACATGGAACTCCCAGTTAAGGAGGAGGGAATAAATGCTATTCTAGGAAGAACCTTCACTGGAAGCCTAAATAAATTAGAAGCTAAGATTCTTTCCATTGAGATGAGGCTGCTACACCAAATGGTAACTAAGTTATTTTTCCTTAGAAGTGGTAGACATGATCTTCTCTCTGGTCGGGACATCTGCATTATGTATCATGTTATTACTCAAACCCTCCTGAACCTCCCGGCATTGATGATTGAGGCTATGAGAGAGACCTTGAATAGGTCCAAGGCACATTTGCCTTTCGGTATGGCTCTCACTTTAGTATTTAGGAGGTTTGGAGTTAGCTTTGAGGGGAAGGCAGTAGCTAGGCTATCTCACTCCGACACTATCAACCGCCATACTCTGCACCGCATGGGATTTTTCAAGACTGATGGTGGTTGGACAAAGGGTGTGGAAGAGAGAGATGAGGACAGAGCAGAGGAGGAAGGACCATCATCACCTCTCTGTGATCACAGGGCTGTATCTCTAGATATTCAGTTTGTTTCTGACCATGAGGCTGGGCCATCAGAGTCTGCGATGAGGCACACTTCAGTTCAGCAGTCAGACAACAGAGCACATCCTTCAGAGATCAGATTGGCTAGTGATCAGATAGAGATGATATCTCAGCGTGTAGCCTCCATACTCTCACATCAGTTGGGTACTTCAGCTTTTGCTCAAGGATCGACATCTCACGATATATCTGATCAGACACTGATCCCCCACATCTCCAATGTGTTCCAGATGATTTTTGATCAGTCAGTACACATCGAGCAGCTTGAGGGTTGTATAGTGAGACTGACTGGCAGAGTATTTGACTTGTAGAGGCAAGTGCTAGCTCTAGCCCATCCACAGTCACATGAGGACATCACTGAGGTCTCAGACCTATCTGCGGAGGCAGCCAGACTGCAAGGAGTCTTAAAGAGTGATTTTGACTTTCTGAGGAGAGAAATCAGGGACTCTAGTGAGCATGCTTCCACTCAGTTCACTGCACTGCTACAATCTGTTTCGAGAGCTTTGAACCTTCTGAACACCATCAGACTCTCTCTTGTAGCTCAGTCTTTTACTCTCAGCCTTCAGGATCTTCTCACCCGTCCACTCGTGCTGGCACCTCTACCCGTGGCAGAGGCAGACGCGGTCGAGGTCGAGCTCGTGGACATGATCCTTCATCTCCTCACCCCATCTCTGATTCATCAGACTTCGATCCATCCAGTCATGATATCTATTAGATCCAGTGTAGTCTGTCTTTTCTTTAGTTTTTGTCTATGATCTATCTAGTAGGCCATATAATGCAATGTTGACTGATTGACTCTTGGATAGTTTCTATCCATATCTTTTGTACTCTAAGTCAACACTTATGTAATGAAACATCTTTGTACTCACTCATCTTTTGGATATATATATATATATACTTTAACTTTCAATGAATATCTCTTATCAAATGGAGTTACTTTTAAATTCTGAAATACTTGAATAGCAATATCTTTTCAATGAGCAAATTGATATATCTTTTACGATTGCTATATTGAGGGGGAGTAAAATAATAAGCAATAAAGAAACAAGCAATAAAGAAGGAAGCTAAAGATGTAAAATTGATCCCATCAAAAGGAAGGAATAGAAAAAAATATATTCAAAAAAAGGGAGAAGTAGAGAATCTCAATTGATGCTGTCAAAAAGGAGGAGTAGAAAATCAAGATTGAGATTGAGCAAAGCAATAAGAGCAATAAAGATTGCACATTAAGCACCAATTCAAAAAATTGAGAAGAGGATTTTGATTAAGCAATAAGAGCATTAAAGAATGAACAACACATGTGTCATATGCCAAATAATCAAAATCAATTTTTTCTTTCCAGGCAAATGCACTTATAAGCAAATTTTAGATTTACAGCAAATTTCAAATTTATTCCTTAAACTGCTTATGATGCATCTCATTTCAATACTTGACAATAATATCTAAGTGATGCATCTTCATAAATTTGAAATTAATATTCAATGCTTTCTATATGCTTTTGCTCAAATATTTTGTCATCATCAAAAAGGGAGAGATTGTTGCTTCTTGAATTGATTTTGATGATTACAAAGCATTTGAGAAGATTACTAATAATTCTGGCTTGAAAAAAGACTTATTGCATCTCAGGGGTAAATTCGTAATTTTGTCAAGACCTGATTCAGAAGTCTCAAGAGCAAGAATTGAAGACGTACAATTTATTGAAAAAAATTTTAATATTTTTGAAAGTATATTTTGTAAGAAAATCAGATTTTTATTTTTGAGTCGACCCCATGAGTCGACTCATGGCTTAAAGGGCTGAACGGCACGCTGAAATTTTGGCTGGCACTCTCTGTGAGTCGACCCCATGGATCGACCCCTTGGCATGAGTCGACCCTATGAGTCGATCTCTACTGCTTTACAGGTCAAAATTACAGAACAGTCATTTTCTGTTCTATTCCACAGAGGTCGACCCTATGAGTCGACCCATGAGCATGAGTCGACCCTATGAGTCGACCCCTGTGATGGAAAAATTTCGCAACGGCTAGTTTTTAACCCGTTTCAATTGCATAATGCTCATTTAATGTGCTTTAACGGTTCTATTTCAGCCCAGATTACTCTCCACCATTATTTGAAGTTATATAAAGGGACTTAAAGGAGAGAATCAAAGAAAAGAAAAAAAGAGAGAAAAATTTTGAAAAAAGTTCTTCAAGCATTCTTTTCAACCCTAAGCAAGAGCCCACTTAAAGTATTCAAAAAGCTTTTAATTCAAGCTCACCAACTCCTCAAGTGCTCATTCAAGTCTCCAACTATCTTGAGAAAATCAGAAAGAGCTTTCTTCAAATTGTGTAAAGTGTATTTAATGCCTTAGTCGCTCATTAAAGGAGCTTCATCTGTATTTCTGTGCAATTAACTATAATACTTTTTTTGAGTTATTATTTTTATTTTGAAAGGATTTCAAAATGTGAAAAGGTTGATCCGAACCTTGAATCGGATTGTATTGGGTTGGCTTGTATCCGAAAAATAAGTGTTCTAGCTTGGGATAGCTAGAGTCGGAGGTTCCGACGAGTGTATTCAGGTTAAATACAGTTTAGTGGATTGAAATTCTCAAGTAGAAACTTGGAGAGTGGATGTAGGTGCAAGGTTGGCACCGAACCACTATAAATCTTCTTATTTGTGTTGTGCTTAATTGCTCTCCTTTTAAGCTTCTTTATTCTCTTGCATTCTTGCATCCAACTATTACCCTTGCATAAATTACACTCTCCATACTTATCTTTCTCTTGTTAAATAATCTTCATAGTTGTAAGTTAAGTTTAAATTTTTTAAAAACCCAATTCACCCTCCCTCTTGGGTTGCATAGCTGGGTAACATACCACTATCAAAAGAAGAGACATTTTGCTCGGGATTGTCCTGAGCCCGAGAAGGTTTGTTCTGATCTTAACCCTTCTTTCTCTTATGTTTGTATACATGGATTTGTGGCTCACTCTCTCCATGGTTGGATTGTAGATACGGGAGCAACAAAACATATGGCCTGCAATTGTGTAGGCTTTGTAGATTATCATTGGATAACAGTGGGTAGACATTTTGTTATGATGGGAAATGGAGCAGAGGAAGAGGTCCTAGATGTGGGAACCTATTAGCTTACTTTGCGTACTGGTCGTACATTGCTCTTGCATGATGTATTTTATGCATCTTCTATCTAATATAATCTACTTTCAGTTTTAGTATTGATGGACCTAGATTTTTTTAAAATTTTAAGAATAATGGTTTGTCTATTTTTCTTAATAAGACCTTCTTCGGTCATGGTTCTGTGACGGATGGTCTATTCATGCTTGATTTGGATTGTGTATCTAATAATAATTATTCTATTTTATTTGCATCTACTTCCTCTATATTATGTCTGAGTTCATAAAATGGTATGCTAGATTAGGACATATTGGACAAGAAAGAATGTCCAGATTAGCTAAAGAAGGGCCATTGGGCTCCCTTACTAAGGTAAATCTCCTTGTATGCGAACCCTGCCTTGCTGGAAAGTCCAGTAGGAAGCCTTTTGGTAAGGCAAAAAGGGCTTCTCATCCTCTAGAAATTATCCACTCGGACATATGCGGGCCTATGAATGTAAAAGCCCGACATGGCGTATCTTACTTCATCATATTTCTAGATGACTTCTCACGTTATGGATCAGTTTTTCTATTAACTCAATGCTCCGCAACTTTGGATTGTTTCAAACGTTACGTAGCAGAGGTTAAGAATCAGAAAGAAAAGAGCATCAAGGCTCTTTGCACTGATAGAGGTCGAGAACACTTGTAACACTCAGCTCAATTGGGCTCAGAATCAGCCCACAGCCCATACAAAAAAAAAAGGAGAGAAGACTCCCGAAGGGAGTCTTCTTCCTCCATTCACCGGCTCCCAATCGGAGTCGGAAAGAGCCCCCTCCGGCTCTATTTAAGGAGGAGAACCCTCCTCTCTCCCTCTCACCGGAGAATCTCGGGTCAATCGACGGCGATCGTCGGGAAAAGTGCTACGGATACCCTTATTGTGCCCGTCCCAGTTTTTCATCGGAAAGCCTCGCCGGCGTCAAAGGTGAGCCTCCTCCTTCCTCTCTTCTCTCCTTTCCTTCCCATGCCGGTGTGCACGCTCGTCGGCGACCGGAGTCGTCGAATTTTATTGTGGAAGAACCTCTATTTTTGCCCATTTTTCTTCGATTTTCCGACGCCGGTGGTCACTGCCGACCACCGGTTTGGCCTCTCTAAACCCATGAGGGTTACCTCCTTTGCCGCCGGCCTTCTCCGTGTTAGTCGTGGTCCGAACGGCCGGTCAAAAGGAGGGGACTTGCCGGTCCCCTATTTCGGCCAGGAAAGAGCTCGAAGAAGAAAAGAAAAAGAGAAAAGAAAAAAAAATGAAGAAGAAGAAGGAAAAGAAAAGAAAAAAAAAAGAAAAAGTAAAGAAAAAGAAAAAAAAGAAAAGAAAAAAAATAAGAGAGAAGATTTTCTCTCTCCTCTCTCTCCTTTCTCTCTCTTTCCTCTTTTCTCTCTCTAGACCTTTCTCTCTCTTTATGGATTTTATCTCTCTAGTATTTTCTCTCTCTGATTTCATCATGAATCCTAGGATAAAATTGATATGAAAATATGATGATCTGAGATTGCTTCAAAATTCATACAGTAAATTAGATTTCGATCCGATCTTTATTCGAAATTGATAACATCAATCATGATTAATCCATATTGAATCATCCTGATATGACCTCTGATGATCTCGACTATGATTGCCTCATCGAAAGGACACGAAGATTCTCTCCCCACTTTCTCTCTCTACTTTTTCTCTTTAAAATTTTCTCTCTTCATGGATTTTCTCTCTCTAAAAGTCTTATGGATCAGTGGAGGATCCAGATACTTAGACAAATCCTAATTTTGGTTAATCCTGAGAGAGGTTCTAGATTTGTGTTATTAGGACTGATTATCGGATAATTTTTTTCGTATATGATTTTTATATTTGATTAGGATTATGAAGAGATGATTGTCTGCATATGATATCGAGTGGAATATTTTGTTAAAAAAATTCATAAATCAAAGAAGAACATTGATTTATGTGCTTAGATCAGTCACCGGTAAAGGTAAGAATCTCTGTACATAATCATCATTATATATGTTACTTTATCGTTAGTTTTATCTCATTGATTTTGCATCGTTGGATTTGAGATCGATGAATTTGTTATATCTGAGATACTGTTATTTATTTATGTGATTTTGAGCATGAGTATGTTATATCAATACATATGTTTCAGCGATTGATGACATGATTATATGGATATGACATATTTATTACACTGCAAAAATTTGAATTGATTAATGAAGTCAAATATTATAATTTCATGAAAATAAAAAAAAAGTTTGGACTGACCTTGTCATGTGGAATAGCCTGTCAGGAGCTTATGCCTGGGACAGCCCCCACAGGCCTATATGTGGAAGAATCTGATCCGAGAAAGATCATGAATGATTTGATCCGAGAAAGATCATGGCCACTTTGATCCGAGAAAGATCATGAATATTTCGATCCGAGAAAGATCACAGAAATCGATCCGAATAAAAGATCGTCGCATGATCCTGATAGTCCAAAGCCAAAGCCAAAAAGAAAAGGATTAAAGACGATGTGATAATAGAAGAAAATAAAAAGATAAGATATGAAACAATCGTTGAATAAAAATTATTTTATTTATTAACATCTGATAATGCATCTCTTTTGATAAAATAGATAATCTATAAATGTTTGCAGTATTCTGGATAGTGAACATCGACTTTTATGTGTTATTGCTTATCTTTATTTTTAGATTATATTATTATATTGGTGTAATATAAAAATTTTTACTGAATTGTAAAGCTCACACTCCTTTATCTTTCTTTTCTTCTCAGAGTTACAAGATGTCCATGGTTGGCTATGGTATGGATTTGTGAGTGAGCGGATGCATAGATAGAGTACCGTTGATACCTGATCAGAAGATTGAAAGAATGTTAATTGTAATTATGTAAGTTTTATGAATTATTATTGAAATTAAATATTATGGTTGATAAGATTGTAATGATTTAATTTGGCCTTGCATATTCTTTAGGGCTTGCTCTAAGGAGTATGCGGCCATCACGTATCCGATCCGGATGTTGGGTTCGGGGCATGACAAAGTGGTATCAGAGCTTAGGTTTAAGATCACCAGAGATTATGAAGAGATATTAAAATTTTATATAAGATCAATAGGATGTAACAAAGTAGTATCAGAGCTTAGGTTATGATCATTAAGGATTATAATATAAGTGATTTAAATATTACAGAGTAATAACAGAGTTTAAGTTATGATCATTGGGGATTATGATATAAGTGATTAGGATTTGATAAAATGATATTAGAGCTTAAGTTTAAGTCACTAGGGATTATGAAGTGATATCAAAATTTTATGCATGATCAATAGGATGTGACAGAGTGATATCAGAGAATATGATAGAACAGTACTAGAGCTCAGATTTAAGGTCACTGGGGATTGTCATATAAGTGATATCAAAACTTTGGGATTATAATCAATAGAGTATGATTGATAATATCAGAGTTTAAGATTAAGATCATTAAAGAAAAATATGATTTAAGTGGTATTTGAGTTTAAGGTTATAATTATTCAGAATTATAATTTTAGTGCTATCTAAACTTAGGTTATGATCATGAGGAACATGATAGATATAAAAGAGAAGATTCAATATTTAGATTTCCAATCAATAGATATTAAGATGAAATTTATGCATAAGTGGCATATGATATCTATAATAGAATTGACGAGTTATATCTTGGATTTCAATTAGTAGGGTGGCCTGAATATAAGAAGAGTTGACCCTGGAAGGAAGCAGAAGGTATTGATATGTTATGTTGAGTATACTCGATGATTTTGGAATGCTAAACTTATATGGATGAAAATCATAATAACTTTTCTAATTTTGATGTTAATTATCTGAGCATTACAAATTTTAAATTTATCAGAAGGAAGTTAGGATATGGTCTAAGAAGAAATTTCATCATATGAGAGAGAAATATTTTTGAGCATTGAACCTATAAGAGGATCATATATAAAACTCAATCTTAGATAAAAAAATATACTTGAATTTTATTATGAGAATATGAGATATACATCTTGATGAAATCTTTGGTTACTCAAAATATCATATTCTAAATATGATTCCTTGATCTTTCAAGTTGCATTGAATTTCAAGTCAAAAATTTACTTTTCTAAGTGGATTAAAAGTATTTTGATATTGTTGTTAAATTAAAGAAGAAAATTTATTTTGTCAGAATATGATATATAGGTTATGATGAAATCTTTAATAATTCATATTACTATCTTTGGATTAGATTTTTTTTAATTTTTCTTGTGATTGTTGAAGATGGTGAAGTGTATTAATTATTCAAGTCAAAGTTTGAATTTTTTTTTTAAATTGAACTAAGATATCTTGCTAGTGTTAAATTTTGAATGACTTATATAAGGGACAAAATTTTATATGGATTTATTGATTAATATTAAGGGTTGTGATGAAGGGAGCTCTATAAGAAATAATCAAGTTGATTCTACTTAAAGATGTTGGCTTGAGTTCTTTTAGTTTGTCAAGTTAGAATTAATGCTTTTAAAAAGAAAGATTGATTTAGAAATTATCTAAATAATTGTAAGGTAAATCTAAGGTTAACTCCAATTGATTCTAGACATGTTGGATTTTTGAAGAGTGATGAAACTTATGCAATGATTTCAAATATAGGAAGTGGATCAAGATTTAATTTTTATATGCTATACCCAAAAGTAGTAAAGATAAAGAAACTTAAAATTTTATCTTAAGTCTTATATGAATTTGAAGGTTGGATCTATCCTGGATTGATCTAACATATAAGGATATTTTTATCTTTGATAGACTTATATAATTTGATAAATTAAGATCAGAGTGCGCAGCAAAAGCATGGTGGATTAAATTGATTAGAAATATTAATCTTTTAAATCAAAAGATATTATGATGAAATATATTAGTTGCAAATAAAGAAAAATTTTATTGATAATGAAAGGATGCTATAAATTTTGATCTAATCTGATCATAGCTAGATAATTTTTATCAGTAGGTTGCTTCATTGTAGATAATACCAAGAAATTCTAGATATCTCAAATTTTTTAACAGCTTGATGTTCTGATATTAGTTCAAACTTAGAATGTCCTGACATAGATCTCATATTTTTTTTTTTAAATTTAATATTGTTACTCGAACTGATATAAAAGATTGAGATTTTCTTAAGATGAGAGTTTACATATAAAATTTGTTGGAAGGTCAAGAGAAGAAAAAAATCGATGATTATGAAGAGTGCCCGATGTTTGACCTTTATTTATTTTTCTATCAAAGGTAGTTTGAGATAATTATGAATTTTGAGTGGAATGTATTAGATAAATAACGGTGGTATATTAATACAAGTTCAAAATATTACAGTTCTTCAAAAAGTTGAGAAATCAATAAGAATGGATGAGTTTGAGATTTCAAATAATTTTTGTTATAACAAGATCATAAGAAATAAATAATATGTAAGACATCATTGGAAGCGTGAGAATGACATGATACATGTATATATATATATTTTTAGAATATATCTCAAATAATATAAGTTAATTTCGAGGATAAAATTATTTGAAGGGGGGAGAATGTAACATCCGGCCCAATTGGGCCCAGAATCAGTCCACAGCCCATACAAAAAAAAAAATAGGGGAGAAGAGCCCCCTCCGTTCATCGGCTCCCAATCGGAGTCGGAAAGAGCCCCCTCCGGCTCTATTTAAGGAGGAGAACCCTCCTCTCTCCCTCTCATCGGAGAATCTTGGATCAATCGACGACGATTGTCGGAAAAAGTGTTGCGGATACCCTTACTGTGCCCGTCCCAGTTTCTCATCGAAAAGCCTCGCCGGCGTCAAAGGTGAGCCTCCTCCTCCTTCCTCTCTTTTCTCCTTTCCTTCTCGTGTCAGTGTGCACGCTCGCCGGTGACCGGAGTCATCGAATTTTGTTGCAGAAGAACCTCTATTTTTGCCCATTTTTCTTTGATTTTCTGACGCCGGTGGTCACCGCCGACCATCGGTTTGGCCTCTCTAAACCCATGAGGGTTACCCCCTTTGCCGCCGGCCTTCGCCGTGTCGGTCGTGGTCCAAACGGCCGGTCAAAAGGAGGGGACTTGCCGGTCCCCTGTTTCGACCAGGAAAGAGCCCGACGAAGAAAAGAAAAAGAGAAAAGAAAAAAAAAGAAGAAGAAGGAAAAGAAAAGAAAAAAAAGAAAAAGTAAAGAAAAAGAAGAAAAAGAAAAGAAAAAGAAAAGAAAAAAATAAGAGAGAAGATTTTCTCTCTCCTCTCTCTCTTTTCTCTCTCTATCTTTTCTCTATATTTTCTCTTTCTAGATTCTCTCTCTAGACCTTTCTCTCTCTTTATGGATTTTATCTCTCTAGTATCTTTTCTCTTTGATTTCATCATGAATCCTAGGATAAAATTGATATGAAAATATGATGACTGAGATTGCTCCGAAATTCGTGCAGTAGATTAGATTTCGATTCGATCTTTATTCGAAATTGATAACATCAATCATGGTTAATCCATATTGAATCATCCTGATATGACCTCTGATGATCTCGACCATGATTGCCTCATCGGAAGGATATGAAGTTTCTCTCCCCACTTTCTCTCTCTACTTTCTCTCTCTAAAATTTTTTCTCTCTTCATGAATTTTTTCTCTCTAAAAGTCTTATGGATCAGTGGAGGATCCAGATACTTAGACAAATCCTAATTTTGGTTAATCCTAAGAGAGGTCCTAGATTTGTGTTATTAGGATTGATTATCGGATAATTTTTTTCATATATAATTTTTATATTTGATTAGGATTATGAAGAGATGATTGTCTACATATGATATCGAGTGAAATATTTTGTTAAAAAAATTCATAAATCAAAGAAGAACATTGATTTTTGTGCTTGGATCAGTCACCGATAAAGGTAAGAATCCCTGTACATGATCATCATTATATATGTTACTTTACCGTTGGTTTTATCTCATTGATTTTGTATGGTTGGATTTGAGATCGATGAATTTGTTATATCTGAGATACTGTTATTTATTTATGTGATTTTGAGCATGAGTATGTTATATCAATACATATGTATCAGCGATTGATGACATGATTATATGGGTATGACATATTTATTACACTGTAAAAATTTGAATTGATTAATGAAGTCAAATATTATAATTTTATAAAAATAAAAAGAAAGAAAAATATGGTTTGGACTGGTCTTGTCATGTGGAATAGCCTGCTAGGAGCTTATGCCTGGGACAGCCCCCACAGGCTTATGTGTGGAAGAATCTGATCCGAGAAAGATCATGAATGATTTGATCCGAGAAAGATCATGGCCACTTTGATCCAAAAAAGATCATGAATATTTCGATCTGAGGAAGATCACAAAAATCGATCCGAATAAAAGATCGTCGCATGATCCTGGTAGTCCAAAGCCAAAGCTAAAAGGAAAAAGATTAAAGACGATGTGATGATAGAAGAAAATAGAAAGATAAAACATGAAACAATCATTGAATAAAAATTGTTTCACTTATTAACATATGATAATGCATCTCTTTTGATAAAACAGATAATCTATAAATGTTTGCAGTATTCTGGACAGTGAACATCGACTTTTATGTGTTATTGCTTATCTTTATTTTCAGATTATATTATTATATTGGTATGATATGAAAATTTTTATTGGACTGTAAAGCTCACACCCCTTTATCTTTCTTTTCTTCTCAGAGTTATAAGATGTCCATGATTGGCTATGGTATGGATTTGTGAATGAGCGGATGCATAAATAGAGTACCGTTGATACCTGATCAGAGGATTGAAGGAATGTTAATTGTAATTATGCAAGTTTTATGAATTATTATTGAAATTAAATATTATGGTTAATAAGGTTGTAATGATTTAATTTGGCCTTGCATATTCTTTAGGGCTTGCTTTAAGGAGTGTGCGGCCATCACGTATCCGATCCGGATGTTGGGTTCGGGGCGTGACAACACCTCTCTGATCAGTTCAGAAAATTCTGTGAGGCAAAGAAAATACGCCGACAGTTAACGATACCTGTAACCCTGCAACAAAATGATGTTGCAGAGAGAACAAATCATACTTTGTTGGAGATGGTTAGGTCGATGATGGCTCGAGCCAACCTTCCAATCAGTTTCTGGGGGATGCCCTTCTGACTATGGCATACATCTTTAACCGAGTCCCTTCAAAATCAATCCCTTCCACTCCATATGAGTTATGGAATGGAGCAAAGCCCATTTTGAATAGCCTACACCCATGAGGATCTATAGGATACATCCATAACCCTTCCCATAAGTTTGGGTAGTTGGGCCCTTGAGCTAACAAGGGTATCTTTATCAGGTATTCTGAACACTCTAAGGGCTATATGATGTATGGTGATCACCCTGATGGGAGATTGACTGAGATAGAATCCCACGACATTGAATTTTTAGAAAATGATTACCCTAGTATTGGTGAGGTTAAAAGGGATCTTGAGCTCTATGAGTTAGAGGAACCTCAAGATAACACGTCCCAATCTCCTAAATTGGAAGTGGAAATGCAACCAATTCCAGAGACTATTGAGAACAGTGGGAGTAGTGGGAGCACACCTCAGAATTCACATATTAGAAGAAGCAAGCGTGGAAATGTTCCATGCAAACGTTTTTAGATAGAGGGTGAGTCCTTGAGTATATCCGTGGATACCAATGAGCCTTCTTCTTATGCAGAAGCAATGAGCTCACCCTCATTGAATAAGTGGTTAGCCGCAATGGAGGATGAGTTGGACTCCATGATTAAGAACCATGTGTGGGAATTAGTTGACCTACCAGTTGGATGCAAGACCATTGGAAATAAATGGGTTTTGAAAATCAAGCACAAGGCTGATAAGTCAATTGACAAGTATAAGGCCCATCTAGTAGCAAAAGGTTACATCCAAAAAGAAGGTGTTGACTACGAGGAGATGTTTTCTCCTGTGGTGAGATTTACGTCGATTCGACTCATCCTGGCTATCGTCACAAATTTGGATTTGAAATTATTCCAAATGGATGTGAAGACAGTATTTCTCAAAAGAGAAATAGAGGAGGAGATCTATATGGATCAATCCGTTGGGTTTCAAGTTCAGGGACAAGAGCACATAGTGTGTCACTTGAAACATTCCATTTATAGCTTGAAACAATCATCCAAACAATGGTATCTTCGGTTCCATCAAGCTATTGTCTCAATAGGTTTCACGATGACTGAAGAGATCATTGTGTGTATATCAAGAAACTTAAGAAAAAGTTTTTCATTCTCTCGTTATACATGGATGATATCCTTCTAGTCGGAAATGACAAGGAGTTAATAGTCACTACTCAAAAGTGGCTGTCCTTCACATTTAAGATGAAGGACATGGGTGAGGCAGATTATATACTCGGGGTAAAAATCTCGAGGGATCATTCTAAGAGGTTTTGAGTTTGTCTCAAGAAATGTATATCAAA
This sequence comes from Elaeis guineensis, assembly GCF_000442705.2. Taxonomy (NCBI): domain Eukaryota; kingdom Viridiplantae; phylum Streptophyta; class Magnoliopsida; order Arecales; family Arecaceae; genus Elaeis; species Elaeis guineensis. Next base: position 119,578,357 of record NC_026003.2, read on the forward strand.
GGAATCTTAGAACGGTTTCATATGCATGACTGCAAACCCGATGACTGCAAACCCGTTGACACTCCTATTGAAAAGGGCCACTACCTTAGCATGGAGCAATGCCTTAAGACAGAAGAAGAGAAAAAGTGGATGGCTAGGGTGCCATATACTAGCGCTATCAGTAGTCTGATGTTGCTATGTTATGTACTCGATCCAATATTTATTTTGCAATTGGCATGGTCAGTAAATATTAAAGCAATCCTGGATCGATGCATTGGGCAGCAGTCAAGAGGATACTTAGGTATCTGAAGGGAACCACCAACATGACTTTGGGTTACCAAGGTGGGAACCTCAAGTTGACTGATTATACGGATGCTGATGGGTCTACAGATCGACATGAGCGTAAGTCTACTTCAGGCTATGCATTTACACTTAGAGGAGGAGCCATTTCATGGTGTAGCAAAAAGCTACAATGTATCTCCCTATCCATGATGGAATCAGAGTATGTTGCATATACTACTGTGGTGCAGGAGGCAATATGGTTGAAAAGATTTTTGCAGAGCTTAAACATCACAGGGCATTTTCATGAAACTGTTATAATCTATTGTGGTAACACAGCTGCCATAGCTTATGCAAAGGATCCCAAGTACCATAGAAAGACAAAGCATATAGATACACGCTACCACTATATTCGTGACATCATTGCACAGGATCAAATTGTGTTGAGGCATGTCTCCATGGTCGATGTGATTGATCCATTTACTGAACCCATGACTCGAGATGTTTTTCACAAGCATGTTAGGGGTTTAGGTCTTATGAGGATTTGATTATGTATCGGACGTTGATTATGAAATAAAAAAAAATTGATTTTCTAATCTTTGTTGACTCGTATAATTTTATTTAGGTTTAAAAGGTACATATCTAAAATTGTCACCAGGTTTTTAGATTGTCTCTTTCACACGAGAAATCGCCCCAGCACTAAGAAAGTGAGAGGGATGAGACTTAAACGATCATCGAGTACCGAATGATAATGATCTCCCTATCATCTAGGTGATGAGTAAGGATACCTGTATTAATATTATGTCACCTTAGCTAAGTTCTAAGATGAGACTTTACAAGTCGAACATGGAGGTGTCCACACTGCATGAAGCCTGTATAAAGTCGGATATGAATCTGATCAGTGATTCAAGTTGATCTCTATGGTTGACTACGTTCTGTATGATGTAAGATGAAGCATGACAAACCCTAAGTGGGTGCTCTACCATAGCATGCAATTCATACTGCATGTGCTATAGTGCGACTGTTAAAAATGGGAGTGATTGAATGGATCCCTTCTTCATCACTGTGTGAGCCCAGTGGACTTTTGGTCCACATTTATGCCTTTTGAGACTTGAATCTATGTCAAGAAGTTGAGATTAGATGTTACTATTTTAGCATGATCTCCAAGGATCAAGATTGATATGGTCTAGTGGAACATGACTAGGAAAGCTGCCTTGTCCCTATACATTGACATGAGCATTCAAGAAAAACTTATCTGATACCATACAAGTGATTTGTAGCTCATAGCCCGGGCGGTTATATGAACATTAGTTGGGAATGTAACCATGAGTACAAATATATAAGAAAATTTCGTATAGCTCTTTTTTGACTAGAGGGATCAGAGGTGCAAAATCAAGTATTGTTAAGATAGTTTAGGGTATGTCGAGATTTTTTGAGTGAATGTTATGTTAATCAGGTGGTGGCTTAATATAACATTACTCACTGGTACCTTTCTCGATGGTTGCACGTTCTATTTCCCCGTATGACTGTAAGAATAAAACCATGAAAATGAGAGATAGCATGTTGATGCCTATGTGTACAAGTGGGAGATGTTACAATACGACCATAGGGTACATCCACATGGCATGCAACTAATTAATTTATGTAATTAATTAAATTATTAGATAAGTTCTAATAATTAGAGGGATTAATTAAATTCAAATGAGATTTGAATTTTCAAAGTAGTTTAGATGAGGATAACACTTGGTATATCCTAACAAGATGGGATGTGTTTCTATCTGCATATGATTCAAATTTTGAATCAAAAACCCTCTTTAAAATGGAGAAAATCTCAAAAAGAAAATCCCATCAAAAGGAAAGAAAAAATTTCTCTGTGTTTGTTCTTCCGAGGCACCACCTATAAGCCTTGGGGTTTTGGATCGTGAATGTTGGAGGACTCTTGTAGCCGCTCCTTAACAATAAGAAAGACTCTTTTGAAACAGTACGAGATCAAAGATCATGATAAAAAAGAATACATCCGGATTTGTAAAACAAGCAACGTTCTTGAGACCGTGAGCATCACACGCGGTATATCCTTCCCATCTAATTTTTCTAACAATAATGAATAACATGACGGATCTAATAAATGAAGCATGTTTCTCTCAAGTTCTTTCAAATTAAGTGCCAAACTCTTCACTCACATAATCTAAATATTAAAAGTTGGGTTATGCATCTATTGTGTGAAGGGCAGAATAATATTGTGCCATCTTGTATTGGTTGAGGATTGTGATGTTTTCTTATTTTTGTGAAGCTAGCAGTTTCTTGACTTAATTTAATCTTCATTCATATTGGAAATTGAGTCACAATCGGCAGAAGAGTGAATAATTGTTGGCCGCTTAATGCAGACAAAGCACCTTAGGCATACTACTGTGCTGCTTCCAAGTTTACTAGGTGTCATGTTACTTTTCACACAACCTCCAGCTTATGACATTTATGCATGCATATCTATTCACTTTACCTCCGACTGGAGTCATGATTCGAACTGCATCATGATATCACACCATTGTTTTAGTAACCCCCATGCTGAACATTGAATGACTAGGACTGGTATACTCAAGTCATCACAAAATATGATTGTCTGCTGCCTTAATATATCATAAGTAGGGTCGGACAACTAGTAATAAAATGATCTGACACTTCATTATGTTCATCTTCTAATTCTGTTAGTGTGCCTTCTTGATGGTTTACTGTTGTTGTTAAATTCTCAGTGTATCCTCATTGCTTATTCATTAATTGTGTTTGATACAATGAACAATCCGTAAACTGCTCATTTATCATCTAGTATGTGGCCTCTTAAATTAGCAAACAAAATTGAGTTTTTGGCTTAGATTGGAGAATGAACATCAAAATAGTCATTGCAGTTGTCATATGGTGGATGAGCTGAAGTTGTCTCATGTAGTAAAAATTTCACATTGTGCAACTAAAGCAGTCACAATGAGAACTGGGTACATTTTACATGCTTTAGCATGTTATATAGCCGTATGGACTTATGGGAGTAGCTAAGTTTTACTCATGTGCTACTTTTAATGCAATGAAAACAAGAGATTAGGGGTTGGAAGAGAGGACAATGTGAAAACTTTCTCCAACCTACCTTCAAGAAGGTTAAAGATAGTGAAGCTGATAATTTCTTTCTACCAGAAAGGAAGATAGATATTAGCCTAGGTTTTTTTATGACTAATGCATGGACTCATCAAAGAGAGAGCAAAGTAACGTTAATTAAGGTATGGAAGAAGTCTATGATAGGTTGCCACTGCTTGTTGATTTTTTTTTTGCTTGATCTTGATTACATGCTTAGCTTGATCGTTTGGACCTGCTGCTTTACTAAATCCTAGTGATTTTTAACTATTTGATCTATAAGTTACAGGTCCATTATATATAAGATTGATTTTTATTGTTTATATGCTTATTTACAGTAGGCCTGGGGTCTTTGTTGAAATTGAGAACAACATTGGTTAGTTTCAGTAGATTCTCTCACGTTTGTACTGGTGGAATGAAATTGTATGACAATCAAGGATGATTCGATTATATTCTTTTTTCCTTTTAAATGAATTCGTGGACTACTTAAAAATGATCATCTCATGGTTCATTTCTCAGCATAGACCTTGGAGTCTAGTCTTTGTTGAACTGAAGTTATTATTGTTTCTGATAGGATATGCCCTGTGATTATGCGAATTAATAAAGCAACATTTATGGGGTTGAAACTGATCAGGATGAGGCTTGTCAGCTAAAGTATGGTTAATGGCTCAACACCGAACGAATTCCAATATTTGATTGCGTATGAATTAATCTCCGCAGGTCATGAATCACAGTCCATATGCATATATTATTTTACTAGTTTTGTCCTTTTTTCCCCGTAAAGGAAGTGGATATGGGATACAGCATGGCAGGTTATTTTCCCTTCAGGAATTCTCTGTTGATGTCACAAGCATGCTTTTTTATATGATTTCCCTCACAAAGCTTCCCCCTGTACTGCAGATACTTGGTTTATATCACGAGCATGATATTGACATTTTCTCTTCGGATATCTCAAAGAATTAAACTTGCTTAGAACCCAATCATGATTTAAAGCTGAAACATGACAACCCAGAGAGAAAACTTCAGCTGGTGAGGGCTGCGCTCATCACCCACTGGTGCTTTAGGATTGCAGGATCCTTTTTGTTAATGGACACCTTTACATGTAGTCCATTAAAATATGCAGAAGTTTGATTTAAGTAAGCTGGGATCGCAATTAAGTTCAAATACTGTCAGTCAGTACATCCAATTTTGAGGTTATGCCTGAAAAGATATTAAAAATGCACAAGTATCATAGACATTTATGTTTGTGTAACCTTGCTTCTGTGTTTTTATAGGTAATTGTTTTGAGCTTTCAAGAATAATGTTTTTGGCATATTCTTACCTGTGATTTGAATAAACAATATATTACCCATTTCTTGACCTTGTGACTTGGTTGTATCTGAAATATATTCTCCTGCTTTTTTGTACAGGTTTTTTTTTTTTTTTTTTTTTTCTTTTTGGAATTATTATACGTATGAGTTCTTTGAAATGGTTAATGACCATCATGGCTAGGCATTGGTTACTCTCCCATAACTTGTCATCCCACCATATCATATGCATGCATTCACAAGCATAAACAGATAAACAGGTGCAACCCATCAATAATCTCTCGCTTAATAAGTATCCGTTTTGTTCCATATTCTCCGTCAAATTACAATCTTTTTTGCTGACATCAGTTATATTAATTGTTTAATGAGCACAGAATGGAGAAGACCAACAAGTCTTAATTGAGGTCAGTGATCCCATCATTTTTTGGGTATAGAAATTTAACCTTTAAAATTCTGGCAATCCTTATCTACGTCATTGCATCATAAGTTTCACTGCTTCATATGCCCGGTTGCACAATGGCAGCTATTCCGGATCAGCTTGTACAGGAAAGCTCGCAACCTGCTGCTTTTACCACGTACAACAGTTCTCAGAAGCCTGAGCCATAGCTTTAATCCCAAGGTCACATCCATCATATCACTCATATCAACTCCAAACCATGCATCTATAACACAGTGACAGCATCAGAAGTAATCGTCCATAGTCAAAGCAAAAGAAGAATAATGGTGGTAGAGCTTTCCCACTTCTGTCTAATCTTTCATATTATTTGATTTTCTACCCACGATGCGTCACATCATTGTTTACCTGATTATTTCTTCCTTCCCCATTATGCCAGTTATTGGAGCTGTTCAGTGAAGTAGGGAGTTTGGTCATAGGAATTTAGCCATGGCCATGAATGTCGTTATTTTCCATAGGAACTGGGAATAAGCTGAGGCATTATGTAAAGCCCACTTGATGAGAGAAGGACATGCACCAGTTTAATATATACCACTCTTCAGAGCAGTGAGAGGAAGAAAGAGGAAGACTAGATATTATGGATGCTGAGGTCAATGAGCACTTGGAACAGGACGTGGCTTGTTGCTGGCTTTTCCTCCAAAGAGGTATTTTTTAGTTCATGGTCATGCTCTCTCTCCCTGCCTCGCTTGTTGCATGCATTGCCTTGGTGAACCACATCATTCCATCCCAGAAAGGACCCAAGGGGAGCCCACCATACTAGATTCTGCTGGGGAGAAAGGAGGAGGGGAGGAGGAGTCATTTCTTTCTTTCTCCCCCCCGCTTTGATCCTTGATACATCTTATCGTATCCGTGTGGTCAATATGATGTGATCCGGCCACTCAATTTCTGGGACTGTTCTCACAAGAGATGGTTGTCGGGCATAGTCCACGGATATCATGGGGCAGTTGATGGACACTCCATACTGTTCTACCCCCGTATCAATGATGTGACCTTGGTACTCTGAAAAAAAAAATATACTGAAAATGTTAATCCAAGTATTAAATACTTCTAGCAGTGTTATGCCTGCTCAAATTGTTGTCATGCATGAGACTTTTGGTTTATGATGAGGAGGTTCTGAACAGAGCTCACTGAAATTTAGTTGATGTACCGATCAAGTTGGTAAGAAAGTGAGAAATTCTCCATCAGAGCTATCAAGAACAGTTGAGCTCAGGCCAAGGCTGGTTGCAAGTCCTTTGTTTTATATGAAATGAAGCATGAATTTGTGTGTCCTCTTAAGTTGATGTCCAACCGTAATGTAGTCGGGCGCTGAACTGGAGACAACGCCAACTAGAAAGAAACGAAGAAAACGTAGGACAGCTATGACCCAGCCATTGGATAAGGATTACTTCTCTGTAGTTGATGGATGTTGATCTTGTCGTTTACGGGTGGGCATAGAATCTTGCAGCACGTGCTCTCCTTTCGAAGTGGCACAGTTAGAACTCTGTTCCGAGAACACGAACGTTTCCGGATTTTTTTTTTTTTTTTTCCTATGTAAGTTTCCGTCTAATTGTTATCTGCAACTCCCTATGAGTACTTGTAGATGGGCCTGGGCCCATGAAATTCTAGCACTTGGGTCAAACAAAACGTAGAGCTTGAGAAGTGAGGCTATTTTCATACATAAAATCATCTTAAATCAAAATTTGTCATCTCAATATCGAAATCTATATCCATACCATCTAATTGTCGGTACTCTAGGTGTTCAACATATTGAGCGTTGATACGCCTCCAATACCGTGCATCAGTTTGGTATCAGTATGATATATAGTTAGTCTTAACTCATTATCCTAGGAAGAGAATTGTATTATCTGATCTTGATGCTGAAAAAAAAAAAAGGATAAAGACTGTCATGCATAAAAATTCTGGCTATTTCACGTTAAATTGTTTTGGTTTTAATAATTTTAAACAGTTAGTAATTAAACTGTAGCTAAGGTGGATTTACGGTTGAAGTTTAAATATTAATGAGCACAGTGCATGGATTATTGTACATGAAAAGGACAGTTGTTCTTATCAAAAAAAAATAAAGGACCGAGGTAGAGCTGGATACCTGTAGTTAATATCTGGCAATGGATGGCAGGGCTTGGAATACCCCGCTGGTGGTCATTGCCTGGATTAGCTGCAGTTGCCAAAAGATGAAAAGGTGGTCATTGGTTGGGTAGTTACTTTGTCTCATCATGCCTTCTAAGAAACTTTGAATCCGTAGAAATTTCTTTGTTAACTTCCGTAGATTCCTTGTAGTTTTACTTGTCACCCCTTCCAGAGGAACACCTAAAAATAATGATCATAAATAGCTTTCTGAAATTTAGAAAGGAAGCAAATACAATAACGAAAAAAAAAAAAATTTTACTTTCTCGAGATATGGCCTGCCATGACACGCAACTTCTAAATAAGGTTTAAAAAAAAGAGAAGTAGAATTTTATTGTTTCTTGTGAAACTTGTTCTTAAGATATGAGCAGCTCTCATTTGTTGCAATATCTTGTATTTGTCTCCTTAGAGCACGTCTGTCATGAAAAAAAAAAAAAAAAATTCTATCTTGAAAATTACTATTTTCTTTTGAATATATATTTAAAATACATCAGCTGATTTCCAATTTAATTTAGGAAGTGTTTGGATTTACGTCTAAAATCATAATCAGAATGGATTAGAAATAAAAATCAGAATAGTCATATATTTTAATGCATTTAGTTTGTGATAGAAATAAAACTTAGAATTGAAATAGAATTTGAATACTAAAGAAGAAGAGGGATTAGATTTTTGAGGATGGAAGCATTCTCATTTTCCTTTGAAACTGAAATAAAAATATTACTTCTTTCAACTAAATACTCAGAATTAGAGACATTCATTTCTATTTTCATTTTAAAGTTCAAATCCTTCTAACCAAACATGCCCTATTGTAACGCTGACCCTGATCGAGTACAAAAGCTTTATCTTCACTGGAGCTGCAAGGAATTCTTTCCCCACCTCCAATGTGGGGCAAAAAGCTCACCAAGCTCCCATTGGAGGCAAAGCCCACCTTATCCCATTCAAATCATAGGTAGAAGGGCCACGTGCCACGCCTTCCAAGGGGTATCATCACCTTTGCACTAAACTATAATCACTTGCAAAGATGGAGGAAGAAAACCTGGATTTGGAGTTCCCAAAAAGCATTTTAAAATGAGGACCCCAGGTTTTTGATATGTGCCCTCATCGTTTACGAGGGTTGGCCCCCCTTGGGAATGATGCCCATATATTAATGGAGACACATGCTTGGTACTCCTAGGTGAGGGAGGAGTCCTACTAAGTATTCTTGACCTCTTAGCGTCCATAAGTATTGATAAATCTCTTCAAAGGTTTGGCTATGGTTAATCCCAAATCCCAAGTCCACTTGGTTAGAATGAGACAAACGTTTGACAGTTAAAGAATATATACTATTTTATCCCTCGTAAGTTGATGCCTATGAATGCGCAAGATGGAGATTTACCACCACACTTGGAAAAAGAAGAATTGATGCAGTAAGAAATGAAAACAATGAGGAAAATGAGCAAGATTATAGATCATCTATAATCCATGTTTATGACATGAAACAAACTATAACAATCTTATAAGTGCAAAATAACCTTTCCCTCCAATATAATTAGTCAAATTATGTGGTCAACAAAGCAATTTAAGACCAATAAACTAGTTTTTCTCTATTTGGAAAATTTGATGGGGGCTTACACCAGTGATCTCATGGTTGTTTCACCATTTTGGAGAAAACTTTGACACCAGTTTACACTGTTGATGTCATAATGTGCCATGTATGACACACATGTGGATCGACATGGTTGTCGCCATGCAACGCCCGGTACGGGCGCTAACCATGACTCTAAACCCTTCTGTGTTAGATTAATTTAAGCATCACAATGCCAGCTGTCAGCGTTAGAAGAAGCAGTGCAATTATGATTGCATAAATATATAAACCTAGGCCTATGGCCTTGATATAATAAGCCTTGCAATAGATGATTTGAATAAGGATTTGGATCACATGGGTGGATGCTTCTGATTCCAGTTCTTGGAAGACATGGAGGTTCTGAAGGGAAGTAGAGGGGCTCAGAGAATCCCAGTGAAAGCTTGTTCCCTAGTGGGATTTTGTTCATGCATGGACGTGGGAGGAGTTATTAATTAGTGCCCATTAAATGCCATAAGTTGGACAAGTCTTAAATGATTAGGGGTTTTTCTCGAAGGACATTGGTTCCAGGTAATATTGTTATAGAGTTGAGTGGGATATGGCCAAGTGGGCACTTCATTATAGGTTACATGTACTCAATGCTTTGTAAAAGAAAAAAAAAAAAAAAATTGCTTAGTTCAAACTTTGGCTGATCTGCGCTTTAATTAAGATGCCCATGGGCATCACCATGACAGAAGGGAACTATTTTTTTTTGGAGAGAGATGGCATCATGTGGATCATTGATTGAGGCAGCTTTTGAATGTTTGATTAGGTTATCATCACAAATAACAAAAAGGTGACCTCTGTACCTCTTACTTAGCTCGTACGATGCCAAAGCTAATGACATGGACGAATCTTGGGTTGTTACACCAAGAATTTATCAAAAAAGGTATTAATTTTGTCAGCAATGCATTTGGGAGAGATTGGTGTCATCATATGGGTCTTGATGAGCATGCCATTGTTGCTCTACAGCTATCGATAAGGCGGTAAACCCTTTGAGAGAGCACATCATTCAACTCCAAAAGAAACAAAATATGGAGGATGTCAATTTGTGAATGCATAGAACAGAGGTAATGAGATAGAGATTGGTGCCAAGAAGGCTTTGTTGGCACCCATTTGGTGTTTTTTTTAGAAGAAAAACAGAGACATCAAACAATACATAGCCATCAAAGAGAATAATTAATAATTGGAGACAACATCTAATCACTTATGACATCTTTCCTTACCTTGAACCCTTTGCTCTGAGAATATGAGAAACAAAGGGAGCACAACTTTTAACTACTCATAAAGGCCAAACACCCTTGATCAAGGTTGATTAGAGATAGCAAGTGTCTTGTGTATCAAAGTTTTATGTAGGAAAAACTAAAATCCCAGAAGAACAAAAATCTCACTTTTATCGGTCTCTATCCTTCATAGCTTTAAACTGGAAGCCTACAAGTAAACTGAGGAAAAAACCCTCATCTAACTTTTAGCTTCTAGTATTATATTTTAGGAGGGTATCATTCTTTAAGATCTACCATGACTGCTGGCCCTGGTCCATGCATGTCCTTAAACACTGAAAACAGGTCTAGAATATTACCATTAGATTCAAAGGACTGCCCTTGAAAGCAACTTTCGCTCTGATTAGATCTTTTATCACATCACATTTTGAGCTGGTTGATTTTGTTTGTGGTGCAAGCAATTTCCTTCCAGTCACAATTAGGTTATCTTAAATGACCAAGATGCCCTCCGAAAACTCTAAATCGGGCAAAATTAAGCCAGAGGTTTGAAGTGTTAGTTTGGTAAAATGGGACTTGAAATTGGAATTTAAAGCAAAAAATCTGTCCTTAGGTCACATCATTTGATGGTGGAGAGGTCCAGAGTATACGATCCAAAAGTTTTTCATATTTAAAGAGAGCAAATCTATTGCCTTGAGCATAACAAAGATCTATGTGCTTGTCAGGGAGGTCCAGGTTGCTTCCATGGATACGCTTAGCATACGTAGTCGATTTTGATTATTGCAAACTCTGTTACATCATCAGCATTGTTAGATAATATCCTTTATTCTGTCTTACCATTAATAATTGGTTTGCACTCTACTCGAAGGTTTTCACCATTTAAAATAGTGATAACTGCTACCATTTCAGAGAAGATTAGAGCAACTCATTCATGAATTGCCCTTAAAGTGTTGCATCATGGAGGTGACTTTAAATGCAGTAGTTTATGCTATCAATTCCATGTTGGTGGGCATTCCATAAATTGCTTACAGATTTCTTTCTTGGAAACAAAAAGGAGCCTTAGATATGGTAAATTGTATAAAATGAGTGCTTTGAATTTTAGCAGAGTACTTGATACCTTAAATCATGAAAACAATATATTTAGAAGACTTAAATTACATGAATGTTTTGTGAATTTGAAAAGGCTAAAAGTTCAAGTAACTATATATATCTAAATTATCGATGATGAAATATTTTCATTCATGCTTTCTTTGAGAATTAGGAAATATAGTTTAACACCTAAAAATTCATCATCAATACCTTTGCTGTTATTATTCCAAAGTTCCATTTATAGTAATCCTCTCTTATCATAAAGTTTATTTTTAACCTTACAAAGCTTGCAGATATCAGTCATCTTCAAAAATCTTGGTCCATTTTTTATCTCTTGCAAGGAAGGATTATAGGCTCTTTTTCTAGTTACACCAACTTGCTTCTCTCTTTCCCAGTAAAATTAACATTGCAAGTGTCAAATTTAGAAACTAATTTTGTTTTAAAAAAAAATTCCACTCTTCATTTAATAAACATGAGAGCTATTTGTTCTTGAAAACTAATAGTCATGGCTGCAACAAGCCAACACGTCATACTTGTTATCCAACTCAGCCAACTTACTGATGCAAATTAAAGTTGTACCACTATAAATGAACTTGCAAAATAATCTACTTGATGTTTTTCTTACTATTTTAGTTAAATTCTTGCCTCGATTAATTTAGAACTACATGCACATGTAGAAGAAAAGAAACTGACCACATATATATTGCATCATCTAGTTTCATCAATGCTTTATGGTTCCACACCACGGATCATGTAGCATGCTTACAGAAATTGGGAGACATATGTTTGTATATTTGTGGCTTAGGCATCCCTTTTAGGGGGGCAAAATTTTTCCATCATTAAAATGCATACATATTCTACAACATTCTTTTGGTTTTAATTAAGATTATGTTCTCTGTGTCATAGATATTACATGCGGCATAACATAATTGATGTTGTGAACCTAATAGTTCGAATTAACTATGAAATAAGTGCTTCAACATATCGCAAATCATAAAATTCATATGATTTTATGTGAGTTTACTCTTGTAATTTTTATATGTGGAATTCTTTTTCTTTTTCTTTTATCGAGAGAGAGAAATTCTTTAGAAGAATTCATTGGTTCTAATAACTGGACTAACACTTAAAGATTCAAAGTTAGAGCCCCTCCTAAACGAATGATGCCATTGGAGGTGGTTATGCATCGTATGAGAGATTTAATATCACAAAAGGAATTTGTATAAATCACAAGAGAGGAACTCTTTATCGGCAACTTTTCATGTGCACATAGTTGATCCTCAGCATTTCTCATCCCAAATGCAAGAGTGTGCTATAACGAGGGTATAGTCCGATTTTCATATTTCTAAAATTCAAAACAAAATACTCCTCAATCTGACAATCTGAATTTACCCTATCTGTTAAAAAATTTGTCACACAAGTTTTTCTCATTTGTCCCATGTTTCCTTTTGCAGCTCATGTTTTCCCTTTTTTTTTTTTTCTCTTTAATAACAATTAGCAGTCAAACATTCCCCCCCTACAATTAAACTCACAAATTTTCACTTCATTGTTCTAGTAGTAAAAAAGCAAACGTACGTCACCTGGGAAGCAAAAGAACCTCAGAAAGAAGCCATGAAGTGTTTCTTCTCACCATGAATTCATGATGTTATGTGGTCACATGTCCATGTCCCAAGCCTTCAACACCCTAAAAGAGGCCAAAAGGATTGAAAGCAGATCTTTTGTGTAACACGAGAGATAAGGAGGTCCTGAGTCATCAGGAAGACCACTTTTTTTTTTTGTGCGCACCAAGAAAAGCACGATACATGCTTTAAGAAAAAGGATGATAAATTATATTTCTAGTTTCTGAATTAAGTAAGATTTTTTAAAATAGTCGATCAACTACACAAAGCTAAAGTTTAGCTTTCGAACTATCGAAATCGATTTAATATTGCCCTCAAATGTAAATTTGATGGCTTTCTCTCACTGAAAGTCCGATGTGATAATCACTGATGGTTATATGGTGCTTATGTGATATTAAATTTAAAAAAAATCATTGATATAGTAAAACAATGATTCTTTCCTTTTTTTTCAATCATATATATATATATATATATATATATATATATATATATATATATATATATATATATATATATATATATATATGATTATCTTCTAGTCTTTCTTATTTGAAGAGGATATATAGGATTATGGAGAAAATGGGGTTTGAAATAGAAGGAAAGATGACGAAACCGACATTAGCTTGGTGGGAGGCATTGGGAGAAGATAATAGGAGATAAGTGAAGGAGAAGAATCAAGGAATGAAGGAGGATGGGATTATAAAGGGAAGGAGATTTTCCTTCTTTCTCTTTTTTTTTTCATTGGAATTTTGGGAATGAAAAAAGAGAGATAGAAGATAAGAAATTTGATGAAGAGATAGGTATGGAGAGTTCAATGAGATGGAATGGTGAGAAATAAAGAAGAAAAAATTGGAAGAGAGAAGGAGGATAGGGCTATAGAGGGATGGCACAGTGAGGAAGAGGAGGCAAGAGCCATGAGGAAAGAGGACTCTCTCTCTTTTTTTTTTTATTAGGATTTTGGGATGAGAAGAAGATAGATGGAGAAAAAGATAAAATTAGGGATTTAGCTATATCATCATCATTTTTTTAAATATTTTAAGTCACTTCAGCTCTGATTCATATCATGCAATTTTATTTAAGCACCGGAGTTTATCATATCGGATTTTCGATGACAAAAAACTATTAGAATCATACTTAAGAGCAATATTAAATCGATTCCAAAAGTTCGTGGACTAAACTTTAGCTTTTTGCAGTTCAAAAATTTTAAAAAAAAATTTGATTTAGTTTAGAAATTAAAAATATAATTTATCCAAAAAAAATTATCTCTGACTTAGCTACAAGCTCACTGTAGAAAGTATGACATGATGTTGTGAGGGGATACTTTTGAATCTTGTGTTTGACCGGGATATTGAGAGAAGCTGGAGTATCATGATATTAGGCATGACTATAGACTGCTAAGATATTTATGAATAATTAATTGAGGATTTATGCTGATTGAGGAGGGTTGCAAAGTTTTGGCTGTGTTTCTTAAAGAATAAAAGTGGCATGACTATAGACTGCTAAGATATTTATGAATAATTAATTGAGGATTTATGCTGATTGAGGAGGGTTGCAAAGTTTTGGCTGTGTTTCTTAAAGAATAAAAGAAATTAGGGAGAGGGAGGGGGAGGGGGGGGGAGGGGGAGTACCAAAGCCGAGAAATGCGGCTTCTTGCCGCCTCTTCGCTTTCATTGCTTGTTTTTTTTGATAAGACCTCTTCTCCTTCATTTCATGCATTATAAAAAGGAATTTCGGAAAGGTCTCCTTCCTGGACAATAACCAAAGAAAAATTACTTTTTTTTTTCCTAAGAACCCATTAAACGAGAAAAAAACAAAAACAAAAAGTTGTATGGATTTGGACCCTTCCATATCCCTCCGTCCTACCATATTCCATGATAAAACCACCCCGTTCTCCATATATTACATCCCTCTTCCGCTTCTCTCCCCCTTTTTCATTTGTATAATCCTTTTAATAATCTACTCTTCCCTTCCTTTCTCCTTGTTGCGCATGGGGAAGTCTCCACCGTGAAAAAGTCAGCGTCTTTGTTTATATAAAATATAATGTCATCTCTCTCTCTCTGTGTCTCCCCTTCTTACAGCCTATTCCTTTTGTTTGGTTTAAGATCATCTTTGAGTTCTACCCTCCTTTCCATCTCTCTCTCTCTCTCTCTGTCTCTCTCTGGTGCTTATCTAGATGCATGTGTTCTAAGCTAATTCTTTGGTGCAAAGTCCATTAGACTTAGAAAACCTAAGCTTCGGTTTCCATAGTTTCCATCCTTTTTTGAGCTATTAGAGAAGTTATGTGTGACTTCTTCTGGCAAAGGATGGAGAATGACCAGGGCGACCTAGCTGACATAGTCCGCGCTGGTGGTCGTGGCAGTGCGTTGAGCTCCGAGTTCCCAAACACCAGCTGGCAGCTCCCTTCCGAACCCATCACCTTCCCGCCGCCGTCGACCGAGGGGAAGGCCGTTTGCGACTTCGGTGACCCCTTCGCCGGCCTCCGAGACCCGCTGCTCGACCAATTGATCGGCTCGGAGTTCTTCGATGGCCCGAGCACAACATCAGGCCTAGTCAGCATGATCTCGGAGGGTGGTGGTGGTGGTGGTGATGGCGGTGGAAGTAGTGGTCTTGGGGCGCAGAACATGATGACGAGTGCGGAGATGAGGCGGCCTTGTAATATGTTCTCGCGGGTGCTTCAGATCTCGCCGGGCACCGGCAGGACTTCTCCGCTCTCGCCGAGGGTGATCAAGCCTTCTCCAGTAGTGGCTGGTGGCATGATAAAGGTGGCTGATGGCTCGTTGGGCTGCCCGGTGGATCCCAGCATTAGGGTGCAGATCTCGTCCCCTCGGACTCCCGGGATCAAGCGAAGGTTCGAATTGGTCGATTCTTATACATTTTGATGGAAGAACTTTGAACAATTTTTCAGTTCTTCTTTCAAGAAATCCAGCCTTTGGTTTTCATTTTAAGCAAAAATTTCCGTGTCATAGTTTGTTTACTTGTTTGTTTTGTTTTAATTTCTTTTTCTTTTTCCCTCTTCCCTACCAAGGGATCCATAGAAATAACTTAATTTGGAAGTGTGGGTTTTGTTGGAAATGATAGGAAAGGACTTTAACCTCATTTAAATTGAAGTTAGAGCCTATTGGAGAGAACTCTAACATTCAGCTGGAAAGGCACTCTAAGAGGTGGATCTTGATGGGAATGATGTAAAAGGAGTTATCTTGTCTGAATTGACAGTAGAACTTGATGGAAATCCGAGGATTAGGGTAATAAAAGATGGGCCTTTTATCTTTTCTCTTTTATGATACCAACCGTAGACCTGGTTTTCAGGTGGTCACAAGCCACATAGCTAAAAAGAGCACACAAACACGCAGACATACAGATGCCCATGGACTAGTTTATGTCATGATTCCAAGCACAGGTTTACCTTTCATTCTTGCTATCTGAAACTTTTGCTGGCAAACTCACCAAAAGGATCATCCCTATGTTGATGCCCTCCTTTTTCTCTTTCATGAACAGATTAAAATTAACGTAACTAGGCATGGTTGCTAGAAATTAATTATTCTTTCTTTCTTTCTTCATTTCTTTTCATCCTTCCGCTAGAATTTAGACTAAGAGAGTTAACTTGCCTTCTTCTTCTTAAATTACATAGAAAAAGTCTGGCAAAGAAAGTGGTCTGCATTCCAGCACCGGCAGCAACAAGCAGCAGATCTAGCGGAGAGGTTGTTCCTTCTGATCTATGGGCTTGGAGGAAGTATGGCCAGAAACCCATCAAGGGTTCCCCATATCCGAGGTAAACCATCCCATCATCACGTGCTGAAACCCCAGATTCTTCTTGACCGAAAGGAGTCATATTTTCTTCTTCCATCCGATCCTGATGTTTGGTGGAATCACATGAGTTGCTAATGGTAGAAGTCAAAGGATAAGAATAGAATAAGGCTTTTATGATTATAGTAAGGAAATTAAAACTAGCATTTCTCTTCTATTCTTCTGGGGATAATACAATTTCTCTCTCAATTTTTCTACTCTTTCTTTCTCAAGGGTGGATGATGTCATAGCTCCAAGTATCATCTTGCATCCTCTCATCATCCTTTGCACAAAGGAAAAGCATGAGTAGGGAAAACGATTTTTGTTATTGTCTCTCTTAAATGAGTGCAGTTATTGAACTATTGCAAATCATGACTTTTTGAAACGATATGCCCATTGCTGTTTGGGGCAACATTAATTTTAGCATTAAAGATAAGATCACACCTGATGCATTTTCTATCTTAAAAGGAGGATAACACGGTTTGTTTTTCTTTCTTTTTTTTTTTGATGAAAATGGAAGAAGCCTCAGGCTTCCACCAGAAAACATGGTTTGTTTTTTGTAGAAGTTTTCGAGTTATGAAATGAACATTGCTAAGTCATGACCACCACTATCAAGGTGTTATTAATCTTGCTTCCATTAAACTTATTACTTATTTCCCTGTTGCTCATACATTATGTTTTCAATGAACTAAAGCAAAGGGACTTTGCATTACATATAATGATTTGTTTAACTAATAAATGGAAGAGTAGTTGTTTATTAGTCACAGGAGTTGCTCATTTTACTGATAAACATTGTTACCATTGTCTATTAGCATGAATCAAAATTGGTAGAGAACCTTTTTTTTGATGTATCTAGAAAACTGCTTAAGTCTTTTAACCTCTTTTTTTTTCCAATAGTTTGGATGGTGAATTCATGATTTAGATTCTAGATGGCTGATGAGCTCAATGCAATTCAGGGGTTATTACAGATGTAGCAGTTCGAAGGGATGCTCAGCAAGGAAGCAAGTCGAGCGAAGCCGAACTGATCCCAACATGTTGGTCATCACTTACACATCCGAGCACAATCACCCATGGCCAACTCAAAGGAACGCACTTGCCGGATCTTCAAGATCCCAATCATCAAAGAATAGCTCTTCAGGTTCAAAGAACTCTCCTCATAAGCGAAAACCACCCACAAGCCATGGAGAGGAGTCAAAGGTGATGACAAGCTCGAGCGCTCCTGCAGTCAAAGGAGAAGCGAGAGAGATGGGGAAGGCCATAGATTCAGTGGAAAATAATGAATTCGATCAATTGTTCCAGCAGAGCTACAAGTCCATGATCCCAGAATCGAATCAACCCAATGACTTTTTCGCAGATTTGGCAGAGCTCGAGCCTGACCCAATGAGCCTCATCTTCTCAAAAGGATCAATGGAAACCAAGCCAGATGAGGAGAGGGGAGAGAGAGCTTTGGATCCATTCAACTTTTTTGATTGGACTGGGAACTCATTTGAAGAAGCTAAGAAAGGTTTATAGCAAGACCTGGGTACAGCAAAACACCAATAGGAAAAACAACCCTTGGTTTGTTTGATGGAGGTGCAGTTGTGTCCAAGGCCTCGGTATAAACCTTGAAGTACAAGTTAGAATCTTGTGGTGGGGGTAAGGATCTCTTTCTGATATTGTTCCTTTTTCTTGTTATTTAACAAAACAACCTTTAGATTAGAAGAAAAACAAGAGAGGTGTTGGTGAATTGGGAGCAGGCCCATGCTAGAAACACATCCTTGGGATATTGAAGGATGGGACAGAAAGCTGGGGAACAGAAGCTTTCAACAGTGTGAGCGAGTACACGTCTTAGATGTGACTGGAAAAGCCTTCACATAAGGAAGTTGAGATAGTGCTGATATAGGGATGAGCTTTTCTTTTCACTTCTGTCTTCCTCCTTCTCTTCTTTCGAAGTGGGGAAAATAATTGAAGTCTGCTGAGGATTTCAAATGGAGGACCCACCGTGGCTTGACTTTCTTTGAGATGTCATAAAGAAAGGTAGCTAAAGAAATTGGAAGAAAAAGAGATGGGCATGAAAGGATCTATTTTTCTTCTAATAAATATTGTGCTGGGAGGAGATGAGCTTGCATTTGGTTAAGACTTGGAACGAAGTGATATTATTATGGCTCTTTTGTTCTTCAGCTCTCTTTCCTATACCCTTCAATTCTTTCAAACATCGGAATTCTACTTTCAGTGTATTAGCCATTAAAGATTGTTCTTGAAAACAACGCTTGCACCACCACATTTCAGTCTTGATTTCCCCCTTAAAGCGTGATCTTTCCTCTATTCATGCGGTTCTATAATTTATGTCACATATTATTAGGGGAGCATGTGTATGCCTCCGAAGTCCTTGTTTCATGCGAATATAACCAATCTAGCTAATTCTATACTTGGAGATATCTTTCAATCTGTGTATTCATGCATGACTTGTAGAGCATGTCTGTTCAACTGGCTAAACTAAGCTATGAGTGCTTACTTCCCCTTTTTAAGGGGGGTGAGGGGAGGGATAGAGGGGGAGGGAAAGGCAGAGAGGGTGAGGTGTGGGTGGGCTGGGGGGAGGAGGGGAGGGGGCGAGAGAGAGAGAGAGAGAGCTAAGCTTAGCAAAGCAACCATACATTTTGCCTTCAGCATGCATATATCATGCGTGCCTATGATTTCAACTTAGCAGCAACTAGCATGTTGATCATTTGTTGATAAACTTAAAAATGGTACATATTTGGTGATTTGGTCTTAAGAATTCTTATTCAGCATCCAATATGGAGATACTTCTACACCAATCCCTTCAACAGTCAATGCACTGCACACATTCTTGTTTGTTGGAATTTATACACATTAATGAATTTTAGAGATCAATATGTGAATTCGTATACCTTTATTTAAGTCAGTCTGCTATGTGGAATTTTGCTTAATCATGTTAATGCCGCCAAATTAAGTAATTGCCTGTGTTACTTTTCATTTTCCAGACGCATATGATGCTGCTTGCAAGACTGAAATGAAGAGAGTAAGCAAAGATGGTCAAGAATAATTCCGACCATCGAGTATGTATGCCCCTCGATGCATTCAAACACTTGCATGCATACATGTGGATCCACCAAAAGTGCGTGCCCGATAGCATACAAATATCAGATGGCTGGTTGTTTGTTCATTCATGTATTAATTGCAATATCAAGTTTCTTAATATGATTAAACCAAGACTTATTTTCTTTCCTTTCTTTCCTCTCTCAAATTCATTACACATATGTATGTATTAAGTTAATACTTGAAAACAGTGATCTCATTGCATATGGACAGCTTTTGTTGAATGGTTGAGCTTTTAGCAGGTGGGGGGGCATTGTCCTCTATTGCATTTCAGCTGAGAAATTATGAGGAAGATCGAACCAATTGGAACTTTTCTGTTCTTGGTACAACTTTTTAGCAGTTGTTACGGCCCCCCGTGGGGTGGTTTTCTCTTTCATCTCTCCTCTTTGTTACTAATGCTAGCAACAAAAATATTAAAACCAGCTTTTGGACGCTTGAATGGGAAAAAAATGAAACTTTGATGCTCATAATGGATGAACTTTCCTGAAAACTTTTTTCTTTTTTTGGCATTCTTTTGATCCCCTTCTTTAAACCATACATGAGAACCTTTCAAATGGTCTGGCCCCCTCCTGTCCTATTTGCTGCTAGTAAAGCAACAAAAACTGGCTTCTAGAAATGATTGCATTGGTTATTTCTTGAATATTGTATGCACTAAAATGTTGGAACCCTAGAAGCCATTGTTTGCTTTAGAGAGAGAATTCCTCCATCAATCATTCAAGGAGAAAAGAAACATGATATTCCCCCACTTTGGTGATTTGCTCCACTCATTATTACTCAAGTCACTTCCATTTGAAACCAAGGGTCCAAAGCTTTCTAATTTCCGTGACCATCTGTTTTGTTTGATGGGCAGTATGAGCCATCATGAACAATGAACAATTATAATATATCATGGGAGCAACTGTAGCCATTACTTTGCTAGGAAATGGAAGTTGTGGTGCTTGATTTATTACCATGCAAAAGAAAGGGGACCCATGACTTCTAGACTAGCTAGTAGAAGCCCTTGCTGGAAAGACCATACTTCTTATCTCATATATCCAATCATTCATCTTATGATACTTATCTTGACAGTTGTGTAGAAGGAATATAATAAGCTCTACTTAATTTATTATACATCATGGTAGACTTGTTGATTGATCTTCGTGATCTTGTCTGATAATCCGGCATCAAAAGTGGCATATTAATTAGTATTACCATGAGCTATCGAGTCTGTCAAAGCACCATCGGAAGGTAGCTAGCCTCAAGATGGGTGGTATTATCTTTGCCGAAGTCCAACAAAAGGTTTAAACTAATCATATATCCAGAATATGGTGGAACTTATGTTAAAGATTGCAATCTCACGTGTTGATAGCTGTTGGTGGGATGGGTTTGTGCATTTGGCTTCATAGGACATATGTCTATCAGATAATATGTGCTTAATATTATATGTTTATATAACCGGTTAAACAATAGCTAAGCCATAACATGGAGCTCTAAGGTAGATGACAAACAAATATAATACTCAATTTATATTAGGAATAGTTCCAGTGGAGGGGGTTAGGTTACCTAATTCACGAACTGGGCCTCCAAATCCTCCAATGCTGGATCAAGTTCTTCTTATATTGGACTTTGAAGACAGCTAGGAAACTAAAGGTCTTTATCTAGCTCTTTCTTTATTAGTTGATGACTGAGAAAAAGCGAAAGACCGATGGAAAACCATTCTTACAGAAAATGGGAGCAAATAAAAAAAGGGTAGTAACTTGTAAGTTTACAAATATGGCTCTATATTCAAAGTCAGTTATAACTTTGGTCATAGTATATCTGCTCTTTTCTCTGACAATTATTTTGTTTAACAAGAGAATAGCTAATAATACAAGCAAGAAAGCTTGAAAATTGAAGATTTCAACTCAACATCTTGTTATAATCTCTATTCTAGAAGTAAAGACTATCTTGATTCCTTCCTCCATCAGGGTGTTGTGAAAGTGCTAAGCTTTGTTGTATAGCCTATTGCCTGCAGGCATCTTTGTTGTATAGCCTATTCAAGAGGTTTTGGATTCAAATTTTTGTCAATGCATCCTCGACAATTTGGAATTAATTGCTCAGGTCTGAATAGGTCTTCCTCGCTTTTTTAAATTAGAAAGAAGAGAGAGAGAGAGAGAGATTACCTAACTAACCCAGCCTAATCAGACAAAAATTTGGAACAAGGTTGGGTTTCATCTGGTTCCTCTTCAGTATCTCAAATCTGCACTGTGTTCAACTCTTTCCATCATACAAGGGATATCATATGGATAGGAAAAGGCATATTGGATCAACTCGTTACTGTTCTCATGCACTTAGAAAGGGCAAACTAATCTCTCTCATAAAATATAGCACAAATATAATAGCACGGTGCTTCACTCGGGATACGTGCATCACAAGTAACGAACCCTACTCCGTCCAAATTATATCTTCATTACATATAAAACGAGAGGAATGCAGGGCATATGGCCAAGCATGTGATGTCAGCGTCTCAGGTTCGCTGATGCGGCGGTCTCGTCTGATTCACGTACGAGTGAAGCCAATCATGCTGCTCACAGCGTAGGTGCAATTTGCCTGCATGCATTAACCTGCAGTAGTCATCTTTCTCCGCACCTGCAAATCAAGTATTCAAATGCAAACGGGCCAACGAGATGGAATATCATCTTATGTATCGAGGCAGAATCATCCCACTAGCATTTTAATATTTCAATCAAAATATTTTAAGATATCTTTTATCTCAAATATCAGAATAGGATGAGACGATGATGCATCCTATTTTATGAGAAAACTGAGACAGTTCTATTCTATACAATTTAAATCCTTGTTAAAAACTATTATATGAACCAAGTCCTGTGGACCAATCCAAATCTCAATTTAAAGCATGTACACAGCCGATAGATGACAGGCACTCCTCATCAGATCTAAAATTGTTTAAATATAAGAGAGTAAGGTGGCAAGTTACTATTGGATCGGCCCACGGGATCGGTCCATCTAATAATTAGACCTCTACACTAAGTGTTTCGAAACAGCTATTACCTCTACTCTCATCCATCCCAATTTTACGTTGATGCATCTCCGGACCAGATCAAATCACATGCAATCGAGATTGCACTTAATACATGCAAGTCAAGTGGACCTTAAGAGGGTGCTTGGTTTATATCTAGAATCGGAATCAAAATGAAACTTGGAATGGATTAGAATAAAAATTGAAATGACCAAATCCTTCAAAATATTTGGTTTATGATCGGAATTAGAATCATAATGAAAATTTAAATCCATAGGAGAGAGTAGGAATTGAGTTTTAGAAGATGCTTAGTTGTGGGGAGTGGGGGTCAGGAATCGGAATGAGAATGTATGACTTCTATTCTAATCATTTGGTTGGTAGGAGTCCTACTCCGATTTCGATTCTAGGATGGAATGAAAATAGTCCAATTTACATAAAACTCAATCCCTACTCTTCTCAATGGATTCAAATTTCTATTCCAATTTTGATTTCGGTCATGAACTAAGCATTTTGGAAGATTTGACCATTCCGATTTCGATTACAATCGTGAACCAAGCACCCCTTTAGATAGATCGGGTCATCCTCATTCCATCTCGAAATCAGAATCTGAATGGAACTCCCTCTAATCAAGCGGTTGGAATCGAAGTCATCCATTCTGATTTTCATTCCAAACCTTGATTTTTTCCAACCAAGCACCTCCTAAAAAAGCATGCAAAGATCGAAACCAAAAGCTTGACCTTTTTATGGTTGAGGACTTTCTGATCTACTTGCCTCTTCTTGGTAGCCATATTCGAATTGGTTTAAAATATGGTCACATGCATGTGATGCATAATTTAGTATGGTGTACATGATTTCTAATCTTTCCACGTAATGATGATTCAAGGGATCAATCCGTCTTGCAAGTTATAACAAAGAGTTAACCAAGAATAGGTAGATCGGACCCGACCCCCTCCCCCCTCAAAAAAAGAAAAAAGACAAATTGAGCAAGTGACTATATATCAACAAAAACCCTCCTCAATTGGTGATCCCATGCTAACTCGGTAATTTGTTCCACCAGCCACCTGCAATTACTAGAGCAGCAAGGATAATCTCTATAGCTACTTCATTGGTGAAAACCAAGTGAACCGTTTGGCACTGGAGTGACGTACTCGCACGAGGAAGAGGAATTCTCTCTCTCTGGATGGGAAGAACCGCCCACTTTGAGTGTTTTGTGGTGGGATCTTGTGACTCGGATGAGTTGGTCATGGAACGAAAGCCATTCGAATCGAACATTCCTCAGTGAAAGGAGGCTCTTATGGTTACGCCCAGAGGAAGTTGCTACACGAGTTGCCCCTCTTCCTTTTTTACAATAAAAAAAAAAAAACCAAGTAAACTGGATATTGCTTTACTCTTCACATCCGAGTCCTTGGTTTCAGTCATGGTGGTGCATCTTGGTTAACCATAGCAATCCTTTTTTTTTTTTTGAATAACTTGAAAAAATAATTTTTAGTGGCGATCAAACACTAACCTTTAATAGGTCATTTACCACTTACCTTTGCCACAACACTTTCTCCGTTTTTTACTTAAGATCATAGATTCCCTAAACAGCACTGATGGTTAACTTTTCTGAAAATAGCCATCCTTCTGAAGCACGTTTGAAACTTGTATTAGTCCCTAAGAACAAATAAAAGTCTATAGAATTCACAAGGCTGCTGGGAGGTATCATTTGCTGATTCCTCAATTTACATGTCATTAATTTGCATACCTTTTCTTCATCAAATCCAAAGATTGAAAAAAAAAATAATTTAAATTTACTTGAATATTTTTTTAAATTGATATTTACATATATATTCTCATAAAATACTTATTTTGTATGTATGTCCTTCTTTGTCCGTATATTTTGTATATGTACCCACATCTCCTATCATCGTTAAAAAATTAAGATTTAAAATTAAAATAACTAAAATATTCCTATGTATAGATGTACAAAAAGAAAAATTTATAAAGATATATATGTAAATAATAATTTTATAAAGATATTCATGTAACTTTGAATATTTATAAAGATATACACGTAAAATATTCTTTTTTTATAATTAAAATATAAGTTATTCTATATAATCTATATTAATATAAGATATAATTAAAAAATATATTTATATGAAACTAATAATTAAACTTATGTGTGTGTAATTTATATATTCATATTTTAAATTAATCTAAGCCTAGCTCTAGCTTTGCTCGTTTCCTCATGGAGCGAGACAGGCTTGAGCCAAACTTGAGCTAGCTCCATTTATCAACCCTAAGATTAGCCTAACACATCAATCAAATGATTAAGGCTGGATATACGAATTAGAGAAAACTTCCCTTAAATGGAGATATGACACAGCTCAGGCTGGATGCTTGCATGTCTTGCATGAAAGTTAGTGCAAAAAGAAGTGAGCAATAGAAAAATCCAGCATTCATCAACTTAACAAGTTCTACAAAAAGTAATATCAGAGGGCATATTAAAAAGAGTAGCAAATGGTACAATATGCCAGAAAAAAAAGGAGGACAAATGAAGCTTTCATAGGACTTTGATTACTCTTGAAAATGACCCCGCAGACTTAGCAAAGAAATTTCATAAATGGCACATACTTCTAGAAGTTATAACTGGAGTGGGTTAGATGAGGTCCAAACTTACTGCCAAATAAGGATTTGGATAAAGATCTAATCTAAGGGGATCTTCTCATATTTATAGGGAAGCAAATAGAGCTGCTGATCTCATTGCCAAATTAACTTAGCAAACAGATTGTCTTTGGAGCACTAATTAAGCTATTCCATTTGAATTGGCTGTTATTTTGCAGGAAGACCGTAGGGGCAAAACTTGGGAAAAAAAATTGGAGTGAATCGGAGCTCTGCGGATTTTGTATTATCTGCCAATTATAATTGGGCTTGGTTGTTTTGGATGGCTGCTGAAGTTTGATGTCCGAAATTGTTGGAGTAGATTTGTACACAGATCCTGTTGGCGGCAGAATTTTGTTTGAATTCGGTTTTTATGCTGGTTGGGTTCTTTGGACACGCATGGTATGCAGACTAATGTAAGGGATAATTTTCTTAAACATTGTAATCGTGTCTGTCAACTTTGATACTGAACTTATATCTTTAAATGAGGAGCCTTCGTGGACTCTCACATTGATAACTTGATCTGATTTATATACGCATTAGCCTGGTCAAAAACTTTGGACCAATATATGCTATGTGAGCTTGACAAAAGCACCTAAATCTTGTCAACAGCCAAGAGAAGTCGAAGACAATGTGATGATTAGCACATCAAGAGTGAAGAGCTTGTAAGAAAAATGATTATTCTTGTCAACAGCCAACCTGATAAAGATCAATACATGTGCCTCAATGAATGGTCTTTGCTCGTGATATTGTCATGACATAGAAGGGTAAATCATCCATTATATCAAAAATGATTATTCTTGCCAACAGCCAACCTGATAAAGATCAATGCATGTGCCTTAATGGATGGTCTTAGCTCGTGAGACGTATATGGGTAAATCATCGACTATATCAATAGAATATTAGTAATAAGGTATCCCATACTATATCAAATCAAATGATACAGGATGCACCTTTGCATGCTGGTACAGTACCTGTAACGCCCAGGTTTTCGGTCTGTAAACCTGTGACGGCACAGCAAAAAAAAAAAAAAATTTACAGGAGGAAGACTCCTAATCGGAGTCTTCTTCCTTCCCATTTTCGATGAAATCGGACTCAAAGAGTCCGACTAGGGTAGAAAACATTCCCTATAAAGACCCCTCTTCCTCCTTTAGGATCTTACAACAAAAATTTCAAAGAAATTTGAGGGACTTGAGGGATTTTCTCAAAGGAAACACTGTGGGTGGTTGATCGGAAGAGAGGGGGGACGTCAAAGCTGTCTTTGGACGTCGGAACAAGGTATTCTTCTTCTCCTTTCTTTTCGAATTGATCCTCCGGTCATCGGTGTGCTTAGAAGCTAGCGAGATGCCGGTTCGGGCTCAAACAGGGACACCCCTGTTTGCGTTGATTTTCTCCTTCCATCGCCGGCAGCAAGGAGGGGTGGGGCTGCCACCGGGACGGTAGCCTCGCCGTCGTTGGAGTTGCCGGGGAGGGTGGCCGAAAATGGCCTACCTGGCTGGATTAAGGGGAGGCGCTCGGAAAGGGCTCAGGTCCCCTGTTTTTGAGCGGGAGGAAGAGGAGAAGAAATTTCTTCTCTCTTCTCTAAATAAAAATTAATTATATATATACATAAATATATATATATATATAATAAATAAAAAAAAAGAGACATAGGTAAGAGTTTAAATAAACCTCAATATATAATTTTTTTAGAAAATTAATTTGGTTAAATTAATTTGTTTGATAGGAGAACAGTCCAACGATCAGGGGGACAATGAGTAGGGTTTTGATTTTTAGATTATAAGGCTGTGAATTTGATTTCTCATTGATCGAGGTAAGAATCCTGTACATGATCATCACTATATATATGTTATTTATTTGTTAGTCTTATATGTTGAATTTGCAATACTGAATTTATAATCGATGAGTTTTCTATGCTCAAGATATTGATATATGACTTATATGAATCTTTTTAAATATGAGTATGTTATGAAAAAATTTTTATGATTGATGGTATGAGTCTTATGGATATGACTTATCAATTTCATCATTCTATAATTTGAAATAATTCGATAAAATCAAGAATTAAATGAAAAGGATATGGTTTGGACTAGCCTCGACATATGGATCAGCCGGTCAGGAGCTCATGCCTGGGACAGTCCGTCAGGAGCTTATACCTGGGACAGCCCTCACTGGCTTACAGGTGGATCAGCCGGTCAGGAGCTCATGCCTGGGACAGCCCGCCAGGAGCTTATGCTTAGGACAGCCTCTCACGAGCTTTCGTACGTGGGATAGCCGGCCAGGAGCTCATCCTGGGACAGTCTTGAAAGGCTTATATGAAAGAAAAATTGGATTGAAAAGATATTGAGGTATGGTCTGGGTTAGTCCAAAGCCAAAAAGGGATAAAAGATTGACAAACTGAAAATGTGAAAAGATGCAACATATAATATGTAATTCAACAATGAATGAAGACTTCACTTGATGATATATGATGATCCATATTATTAAATACATATTTATGATAATATTTCAGTTATTATATACATATGAGTTTTCACAAATTGTATTGATTTCAGAAATATTACTTTTATCTACTGGCTTGATGTACATGTGTAGTGATTCTTACTGAGCTGGAGAAGCTCATATTTCCTTCTTATTTTTTTTCAGACTCACAGGATGCTTAGTTTGGATGGTTTGGGCGAGAGCAAATAAGAACTGAAGCCTTTAGTAATTCAATTAGCTTAAATTCTCTAATACCAATGAACATTTGAATAATTGTATTGAACAAGTTTACATTTGATTTGAAGTTGTGACTCAGTTGATTGATTTGGTATTTACTTGGTTATTTTAAAATTTTGAAGTGTTAAATTATTTAGGCCTTACATGATCTTCAGGGTGCTGCTCTAGGGTTTGTGTGGCCGTGTCACGTGCCCAACTCAGGTGCTGGGTTTGGGGCGTGACAGAGTGGTATCAGAGCCTAGATTTAGGAATCCTAAGGTTCATTTCAAAGAAAGAGTATATGGATAGACTTTTAGATGGAAATTGACTAATATGAGATATTTTTCTTAAGTTCCTGACTAAAGTGAAACTATGTAGGTTGACATGGCACGAGGGACTGAGCGTGGGCAAAATCGAAGACCTTCTCAATTTGCGGATGGCTCTAATGCTTGGGAGCCAGGTATGCAATAAGAAAATGCTCCACCCTCACCGGATGATGATGCACCATAACAAGAACATCCTACTGAGCCTACAGAGGTCACTCCCGAGGAAGAAACTCCAGGAGAACCTGAAATTCAATTTGGGGAACAAGTTACTGCAGCTCAGTTAATGCAAGTACTGGTTCAACAACAAGTGGCTGCGAGGGAAGATATGAGGAGGATATTAGAGGTGCAGCAAGGACAACAACAGCAAATCATACAACAAATATTTCAGGAGCGACAGTCCTAGCAGCAACAAGGAGCTGAAAATCAGTATGAACGTCAAATCAATTTATTAGATTTCAAAAAGTATGCACCACCGGCATTCTCAGGGACCTCAGATCCTATGGAAGCTGAAAGCTGGCTAAAAGCAATAGAGAAAATTTTTCATGCTTTGAGATGTCCTGCTGAAGATAAGGTCACTTTTGTCACTTTTATGTTACAAGGTGAGGCAGCTGATTGGTGGGAGATGAAAATTGAAAAGTTAGGGCCAAATGATGTACTTTTTATATGGAAAGAATTTAGAAAGGTCTTCTATGAGAAGTATTTTTTTCAGAGTATCCAACTTCAGAAATTTCGAGAGTTCGATCTACTGGTACAGGACCACATGACAGTTGCTCAATATGCAGCCAAATTTGAAGAATTATCGAGATATGCCCCTGCATTGATAGCTGAAGAAAATGTTCGAGCTAGAAAATTTGAGAATGGATTAAGGGAGAGAATCCAACAGCTAGTGACTGTTTTTGAGCTGCCCACTTATAAAGAAGTTGTAAACAAATGCTTAATAATAGAAAAACGACTCAATGATGCTCAAGTAGCAAAAGAGAAATGTATGAAGAAAAGAGGTCCAGCAATTGATTCTCAAGGTCAAAGTATCAGAGCCTTCAAACCAAAGACCCCAAAATCAAACCAGACTGCCATTGAAAGTAAAGTACAATTTCAGGAGAGCATTATATGTTATAGATGTGGAGGATCCCATCTTAAACGAGATTGCACATGGCTTGGGGGACAATGTTACAAATGTGGACGAGATGGCCACAAAGCAGTTGTATGCCGCAGTAGAGGAGAATCACAGAGATAGCAGATGCCCCAAAATTTTCAAAATACCCCCGTAAATCGAGCACCCCAAGATGTACAAAGACAAGATGCGCGATAACAAAAATCAAAGACCCAAGGACGAGTCTATGCACTTACACAACAGGATGCTAATGCTTCTAACTCAGTGGTGATAGGTACTGAACCGATCTCCTAAAAATTATTTTATATATATGTCATGAAATATTATATGCTTAGATATATATGGACATATAGCCCTAAATGATAAATAAATATTATGTAAATATCTAACAGGTATGATTAAAATAGCATCCAATGATGTCTATGCTCTATTTGACCTTGGAGCTACCCACTCTTTTATAGCAACTAGTTTTATTAAGAAGACCAATGAGATATCTCCTACACCTTTAGAAAATGATCTTTGTGTCTGCACACTAAGTGGAGAGGTGATCTTGGTTAATTCAATTTGCAAAGATTATATACTGAGTATTGAAGATAGGAAGATGAAAGCAGACTTATTAGTCTTAGAGATGAAGGACTTTGACCTAATCCTGGGGATGGA
This sequence comes from Elaeis guineensis, assembly GCF_000442705.2. NCBI lineage: Eukaryota > Viridiplantae > Streptophyta > Magnoliopsida > Arecales > Arecaceae > Elaeis > Elaeis guineensis. Next base: position 119,608,447 of record NC_026003.2, read on the forward strand.
TTGGTTAGCAGCATATCATGCTACAGTTGATTGCTTCAAAAAGACAATAAGGTTTCAAATTCCAGATCAGTCAGAGTTTAGTTTCATGAGTACTAAATCCTTCTTTCACCAGAAGTTCATCTCAGCTATCCATGCCCATAAATTTTTTAAAAAAGGATGTGAAGGATTTCTAGCCACTGTATTAGACACTCAAGATAATAAGCTCAAGTTACAGGATATTCCTATTGTGAAGGAATTTTCTGATGTTTTTCCAGATGACCTGCCTGGACTACCTCCTGATCGAGAGATTGAGTTTTCTATTGACTTGATCCCTGGTATGAGTTCAGTTTCTAAAACCTCTTATCGAATGGCTCCAGCAGAATTGAAGGAATTATAAAAGCAATTATAAGAGTTGTTGGACAAAGGATTCATTAGACCTAGTGTATCACCTTGGGGAGCTCCAGTACTTTTTGTGAAGAAGAAAGATGGTAGCCTTCGGCTTTGCATAGACTATCGAGAATAAAACAAGGTAACAGTGTGAAACAAATATCCTTTACCATGAATCGATGATTTGTTTGATCAGTTGCAAGGGGCACAGGTCTTCTCAAACATTGATCTTCATTCTGGCTACCATCAGTTGAAGATACAGTCTGGAGATATATCAAAAACAACCTTTCAAACTAGATATGGGCATTATGAGTTTTTAGTCATGCCATTTGGTTTGACCAATGCACCAACAGCCTTCATGGATCTTTTGAATCGAGTGTTTGCATCATACTTGGATCGATTTGTAGTTGTATTTATTGATGATATTTTGATTTACTCAAAAAGCTCACTCGAGCATGAAGAATATTTGAGGATTGTATTACAAACTCCAAGGAAAAAGAAGCTGTATGCAAAGCTACAAAAATGTGAATTTTGGATGAACAGTGTTACTTTTCTCGGGCATGTCATCTCCAAGGATGGTATTTCAGTTGACCCAAGGAAAGTGGAGGCAGTAGTTGACTGGAGCCAACCTACTAATATATCGAAGGTACGTAGCTTTTTGGGGTTGACTGGCTACTTTCGAAGGTTTGTGGAAGGTTTCTCTTGTATTGCTATGCCTCTATCTCGTCTAACAAAGAAACAAGTAAAGTTTGAATGGACAGATGAATGCGAGCAAAGCTTTCAAGAGTTAAAAAGATGATTAGTGACTGCTCCAATCTTAACCATTCCATTCGGGACAGAAGGTTTCACTATCTATAGCGATGCTTCTCGTAAAGGTCTCGGTTGTATTTTGATGCAAAAAGGAAAGGTGATAGCTTATGCCTCTCGACAATTGAAGTCATATGAGCAAAATTATCCAACTCATGACTTAGAATTAGCAGCTGTGGTTTTTGCTTTAAAAATATGGAGGTATTATTTATATGGAGAGCATTGCGAGATTTTCACAGATCATAAAAGTTTAAAATATATCTTTACTCAGAAGAAGTTAAATTTGAGACAAAGAAGATGGTTGGAGCTATTGAAAGACTATGACTTGATAATAATTATCATCCCAGGAAGGCGAATGTTGCAGCCGATACTCTAAGTAGAAAATTTTCTGGTGAATTGGCTGCTCTAATTACCTCACAAAAGCCTATATTGCTAGATTTGGAGAAATCAGGAATTGAAATACGACTACATGATTCTCAAGTTCAACTTGCAAATCTTATACTACAGCCTACTTTGATTGAAAGGATTAAGACAACTTAAAAGGAGGATTCAGAGTTACAAAAGGTCATAGAAGTAGTGGAATCCGGTATACAGACAAAATTTTGGACACATGAGGATGGGTCATTGAGGTTCGATAATAGACTATGTGTTCCCAAGATTCCAGGATTAAGGGATGAGATCCTGGAGGAGGCTCACTGTTCGGCTTACACCATGCATCCTGGAAGCACAAAAATGTATCAAAATTTGAAAAGAAATTTTTGGTGGTCTGGTATGAAAAGGGATATTGCACAATTTGTAGCTCAATGTTTGGTATGTCAATAAGTAAAAGCCGAACATCAAAGACCAGCAGGACCATTGCAGTCTCTTCTTATTCCTCAGTAAAAATGGGAGCATATTACTATGGATTTTGTGACTGGGTTACCTAAAACACTTCGGAATAATAATACTGTATGAGTAATTATTGACCGATTGACAAAATCAGTGCATTTCTTACCCTTTCGAATTGGTCTTTCCTTAAAAATATTGGCAGGCTTGTATATAAAGCAGATAATACGACTGCATGGAGTACCAGTTACTATTGTGTCAGAGCGAGATAGTAGATTTATTTCTCAGTTTTGGAAGAGCCTTCATAAAGCCCTTGGTACCAAGTTAAATTTCAGTACAGCTTTTCATCCTCAAACTGACGGACAATCAGAACGAACCATACAGATCCTAGAGGATATGTTAAAGGCTTGTGTTATGGACTTAGGTGGAGCATGGGATAATCACTTATTATTGATTGAGTTCGCTTATAATAATAGTTACCAAGCAAGCATTCAGATGGCTCCTTTCGAGGTATTATATGGAAGGAAGTGTAGATCGCCCATTTGTTGGGATGAGGTGGGAGAAAGAAAACTGTTGGGATCAGAAATAGTGCAACAGACAGTAGAAAAAGTATACATGATCCAAGAACGACTTCGTACAGCTCAGAGCAGGCAAAAGAGTTATGCTGATAATAGAAGAAGGGAGCTGGAATTTCAAGTAGGCGATCATGTTTTTCTAAGAGTTTCTCCCACTAAAGGTGTAATGAGATTTGGAGTTCATGGTAAGTTGAGTCCAAAGTATATTGGTCCTTTTGAAATTTTAGACAGGATTGGAGAGGTTGCATATCGGTTAGCATTACCGTCGGCTTTATCTAGTGTACATAATGTGTTTCATGTATCAATATTGAGAAAGTATATTCCAGATCCAAGTCATGTGGTGAGTTATGAACCTTTGCATCTTCAGAAGGATCTGACTTATGAAGAATATCCAGTACGGATTATTGACAAGAAGGATCAGGTGTTACGGCATCAAAGTATTCCTTATGTGAAGATCCAATGGAGCAATCATAGTGAGAGAGAGGCTACATGGGAACTCAAGACAGAAATGAAGATCAAGTATCCACAACTCTTCGAAAACTCAGGTATGTAAATTTCGAGGACAAAATTATTTTAAGGAGGGGAGATTGTAACGGCCCAGGTTTTGGGCCTGTAAACCTGTGACGGCCCAGTAAAAAAAAAAAAATTACAGAAGGAGGAAGACTCCTAATCGGAGTCTTCTTCCTTCCCATTTTCGATGAAATCGGACTCAAAGAGTCCAGCTAGGGTAGAAAACCTTCCCTATAAAGACCCCTCTTCCTCCCTTAGGATCTTACAACAAAAATTTCGAAGAAATTTGAGGGATTTGAGGGATTTTCTCAAAGGAAACACCGTGGGTGGTTGATCGGAAGAGAGGGGGGCCGTCGGAGCTGTCTTTGGATGTCGAAACAAGGTATTCTTCTTCTCCTTTCTTTTTGAATTGATCCTCCGATCATCGGTGTGCTTTGAAGCCGACGAGATGCCGATTCGGGCTCAAACAGGGACACCCCTATTTGCGTTGATTTTCTCCTTCCGTCGCCGGCAGCAAGGAGGGGTGGGGCTGCCACCGGGACGGTAGCCTCGCCGTCGTTGGAGTTGCCGGGGAGGGTGGCCGAAGATGACCTACCTAGCCGGATTAAGGGGAGGCGCTCGGAAAGGGCTCGGGTCCCCTGTTTTTGAGCGTGAGGAAGAGGAGAAGAAATTTCTTCTCTCTTCTCTAAATAAAAATTAATTATATATATATAATAAATAAATTAAAAAAAAAGGGGACATAGGTAAGAGTTTCGATAAACCTCAATATATAATTTTTTTAAAAAATTAATTTGATTAAATTAATTTGTTTGATAGGAGAACAGTCCAACGATCAGGGAGACAACGAGTAGGGTTTTGATTTTCAGACTATAAGGCTGTGAATTTGATTTCTCATTGATCGAGGTAAGAATCCTGTACATGATCATCACTGTATATATGTTATTTATTTGTTAGTCTATATGTTGAATTTGCAATACTAAATTTATAATCGATGAGTTTTCTATGCTTGAGATATTGATATATGGCTTATATGAATCTTTTTAAATATGAGTATGTTATGAAAAGATTTTTATGATTGATGGTATGAGTCTTATGGATATGACTTATCAATTTCATCATTCTGTAATTTGAAATAATTCGATAAAATCAAGAATTAAATGAAAAAGATACGGTTTGGACTAGTCTCGATATATGGATCAGCCGGTCAGGAGCTCATGCCTGGGACAGTCCGTCAGAAGCTTATGTCTGGGATAGCCCCAACTGGCTTACAGGTGGATCAGCCGGTCAGGAGCTCATGTCTGGGACAGTCCGCCAAGAGCTTATGCCTGGGACAGCCTCTCACGGACTTTCGTACGTAGGACAACCGGCCAGGAGCTCATCCTGGGACAGCCTTGAAAGGCTTATATGAAAGAAAAATTGGATTGGAAAGAGATTGAGATATGGTCTGAGTTAGTCCAAAGCCAAAAAGAGATAAAAGATTGACAAACCGAAAATATGAAAAGATGCAACATATAATATGTAATTCAACAATGAATGAAGACTTCACTTGATGATATATAATGATCCATATTATTAAATGTATATTTATGACAATATTTCAGTTATTATATACATATGAGTTTTCACAAATTGTATTGATTTCAGAAATATTACTTTTATCTACTGGCTTGATGTACATGTGTAGTGATTCTTACTGAGCTGGAGAAGCTCATATTTCTTTCTTATTTTTTTTCAGACTCACAGGATGCTTAGTTTGGATGGTTTGGACGAGAGCAAATAAGAACTGAAGCCTTTAGTAATTCAGTTAGCTTAAATTCTCTGATACCAATGAACATTTGAATAATTGTATTGAACAAGTTTACATTTGATTTGAAGTTGTGACTCGGTTGATTGATTTGGTATTTACTTGGTTATTTTAAAATTTTGAAATGTTAAATTATTTAGGCCTTACATGATCCTCAGGGCGCTGCTCTAGGGTTTGTGTGGCCGTGTCACATGCCCAACTCAGGTGCTGGATTTGGGGCGTGACAGTACCAATATACAATATGAAGGGTATATCAATATTTGATACATTGAACCGGCCTATATATTAGATATATCGATACAATAATAAAGTGACACCAGTATGGGATCTAGGGCTGAGCAAATAACCGAAACCCGAAGAAAGCCATCCAATCCAATCCAATAAACATTGGTTTTGGTTAGTTGAAAAACATAAATTAGGTGAAATCGGATTGAAATTTATAAAAAATTAGTTATTTACGGTCGGATTCGATTTCTATATTTTTAATCCGTATGAAACCAAACACAATCGATGTAGTATTTCACAAACTCAGTTTTATTTTGGATAGCATTTTTAGACTTCAATATTTCATTTAGACTACATTCTAAAAATTTAGATTTTTTTTTGTATTAAATGGATAAAAAAATAAATAAATTTAAATAGATCAATATTAGATTTAAAATCAACATTGGATCAACATTGAAATTCAAATCGATACCATCCATCCGAACTCGCTGCAAGCCATTCACTTTGGTTTCAAATAGTTTATATATGATAAACGGCTAGTAGCGAGTAGAATTTTTTTCAATCCGATTATATTCGATCGAATAAAAATTTTCGCTCAATCCGACCGAATCTAATCCATGCTCAACCCGCTACTAAAATGACATATTTTGATAAGGACCCGATACTAAAGTGATATATTTTGATAATTTTTGATCGATGATTTTATTTATATAAAATGCAAAAAGTATATTATATCGCAACTCAATTTACTATACATGATTTATGATTGTTTATTTACGATTAAACGGACATGCATTGTCTAACAACGTTGGAGAACTCGGATAGCTTTTCCTTTCTGCGACGTGTATAACCTGCTTGTTGATCCTTTTGGGAAAGCAGTTACAGTCGTTGCTTAAGTAGCTTCTAATATTTTAAATCATTTCGATCCCTCCAAGTATTTCAAACCAGCTTGCAAACCATCACAGATTGCCCCTTTGAGCCATCAAACAGGGAACATCTCCATGATACTAGTTTCTTTAGTCTTGAACAACATCCTTCTCAATTAGGCGGCATCAATGGATGTGAGCACATTGATCAAAAGGCAATTTTTTTAAATGAAAAACTGCAGCTTATATGAGGAAGTTCAAGCAATGGATCATGTTATTTCTTATTTGCCAACAGAGTGGGCACACGCACGAATGGTCTGGTGGTAGAATAGTACCCTACCACCCCTTTTTTTCTTCCCTCCTTATAACCACCCTTTCCCTCGTGTCCACCCCACAGAACTTCCAAGCCTTGCATCTCAGCATCTCAGATAGTCCATGCCTCTTCTTCCCTTCCATCCCACCCAAAGCTCTGCTCATCACCACGGCCTTCTCAAAGCATACCACTCCACTCGCATATCCCTCTCCACCCCATCCACCACCACCTGACCACCCAAGGTAGCCATCATCAATCCATGCATCCACCTCCCCATTCTTAAACAACACAAACCTCCTCGGCATCTTGCACTGCTGCTTCTCCCTTCTCCCATCCATGCGAAGATGGGTGATACTGCATTGCAATCATGGAAGCTGCCAGCTACAAAACATCAGGCCACAAGCGATGGTCATGTTAAACGGGAAGGCATTTTCAGGCAACATCAGAATGGAAGATGAAGTGTCCGGGGAGCCATCAGGTCATTACCATGTATGTGATCCTTGATCTGGCCTCACCAAATATTACCAAGAACTCTTCAGAACTTGAAATGCACAATATCTTCTCCTCCACAAGTGCACATAGTGCGACATGATAGCTACTTTCTAATAATACTACTTTAATGGTATTTAATTTAGACTCAATCATGAAACTCCATACCACCCTTACCAAACTTACCATAATCAATCTTCATCCAAATAAAAATAGATCTTGATGATACCTGGAAGGAAGCTCCAGCTTCACAACTTCCTGCAGAACCGAGCTGTTGGTGAGACGACATCATTTAGCATGTTATTTACTTCCAATACCAAGTGAGAGAAAGCACACTTTCTGCCATAAAAGAAAGTAATCAAGAAATCTCTGAAATTTCACCATAACAATTCTCCTTGTCGACTGTTGGATATCAGTAAGGTAATGTTGACACAGTAGAGCAAACATTTCGTAAAACCCATTCACAACTGTTACATATGAGAACAATAAGTTGAACCTAAGAAACGGCCGACGTAGGAACAGTGGAACATCAAGCCAGCATGGGAGAAATGGATAGAGAACAATAACGGGTGACCAATAACAGATACAGACCCAAAACAATCTCCACGTCATGCCTCAGTTGGAGGCTTTAGCCTTATCACCTTTCGGACCCTATCCTTGTCCGAGTTCTCCAGCATGCCCTTCACAACACCAAACAAAATAGAGCTGAAATGTTAGAACAATCGTGCAAGTAAAAGCTGAAAGGCACTTGAAATAAGAATCATGTTTTTCTTTTCCAAAGATGCACATTTCTGCCTAAAGAACGAGTAGAAAACTTGGTGATCAATAAAGACTAATTTGTTTCATTAATTAAGGAGTTTCAATTTTCGATTAAGCCAAATTTAAGAGGATTTTGCCAGATGTTTGTTAGACAGCTGAAATGAACATGGCATAAAAGGTCAGCTACATGCTTGAAAGCAAAGTTCTGGCTATTGGCATCTTGGAATCAAAAATGTTAGATCAGCCATTTGAAAGATAACATGATTGATAGTTGCCATACCGTCCAGACAATTTCATCAAGACACAGGCATATCTTTCCATATTTGTCGAGGAACAGGCGCTCAGTTGGGAGTTTTCCGCAAACGTCCTTCATTGTTGATGTGATTACAAAGATCACTTCTGCCACTTGAACACAACCAAACACAAGGAAGAACATAAACATGAGTTCACACTGCAGAGGTTTCTCTTTTTTTTAAAAAAAAAAGAAAAACAAAAAACAAAAGTCAACTCCATAGAGGTTGATTGCATTTCATAAAGCAACCAAAGTCTGAACACTCACAAGCAAGCTCATCATACTCATCCTTGCCCACGACATAAATGCAGACATTTCCAAGCACGGTGTAGACAATATACACAGACCTGAAAGTGGAAAAAGATAAAACTACGGTGGGAAAATGTTCAAAATTAAGGAGACTCTGTTATGCACTTCAGTAAATCCTATAAACTAGCAGCCATGTACCTGCCAAGAGTGTCAGATATGTTATAAAGCATCAAGGATGGAAAGCAAAACTTCTAAATTAAGGAAATAACGTGCCACTATCCGAAAATACTATCTATTTGGAAGATGCAGAAATAATTAACAAATTAAGAGTTTTAATCCTGCCCGGCAGAAGAGTCCACCAGTTTCAGTTTTTAGACAGCATGTTATGAGCCAATATCCCTGAGCTAGTGACCACCCCCCCACCCCCCGACCCTGCAAACACGCACCCACACAGAGAGAGAGGAAAAAAGCAGGATAGAAGAAGGAGAAACCCAATCAAATGACATACAACATACCCGATCAAACAACACAAAACATAATTAATCAAATGACATATAACCTGATATCCTTCAATATTAATGTGACAAGTCAACCCCGTGATAAGGCAGCTTTTAAAGAAATAATATAGTTTACCAAAAAGGAAATAATATATTTCAAGTTATGTTATGACTTTAAGTCAATCACCATATTCATGAAAAGAAACCCAACTGACAAATTAGATAGCTATAGAAAACCCAGTCAAACGACATACAACATACCCAAACAAATGACATGCAACATGATATCCTTCAATATTAACGTGACAATTCAACCCCATTATATGGTAGCTTTAAGAGAAATAAAAAATTTCAAGTTATGTTATCACTCTAAGAAAATCACCACATTTCATGAAAAGAAACTCAAGTGAAAAATTAGGAAGCTGTACATACCATATATGATTGGCATTTTATCCCTGGTAAGAAAAGGGACTACTTTTTCCCATCACCAAGACAGAATCTAGATCTTTCAAATATAACATAAAGAGCCACATGGACTGGCCATGATGCATTGGCTGTATATGAGGTGTTAAATCCACTATACTCAAGATACTTCAAGGACAAGACAACAAATACACATAAAACACCTAAAAATGATCCATGATGCTAGGATAAGCTCACATAAACACTAGACAATTGAAAAAGCAAAAAAACATCAGAGTCTAAACTAAGTAGTTCTTAGTTTTTTGTTGGTCATTAGAAATCCTCAAGTTCAGAGGAAATCGAAATGCTGACACATGTGACATGCCTATCAATGATAAGACAGGCCAAATTTTCTAATCAGAACATCAGAAGCTAAAATTCTACTTCAATTCCCTTTCCACCTTCCACATCCAGAATCAAAAGAACTAACCTCCATAAATATTCTTCAATGTTAACATGAATACTTAAACCTATGCCAAGGCAGCCTTTGAAGGTCAACCCATTTGTATACTTCAAATTAGCTTATTGAAAGTAAAAATGCCTCTCCCACGATATGTTTTGCATTTGAGACAATTGCTGCATCTAATGACAAGACTGTATGATATATTAGGAAGTTATTGATAATGCATACGGCTTAATGCCTTCAAAGCCATCTTCAACATAATTTCTTTCTTTCTTTCTTTTAATCGACAAAATAAAATCTCAGATATTTCAAACAAACCATGATAAAGTCACATACATGCACTATGTTTATCAGGTATTAGATCCTCATTCAGAAGAAGAGATTTTACAGACAAGGCAACACATGCAAATGTAACAACTGGAAAATGAAGCAGTGGTAAAATGAGCTAAGGTAACAAACTAAACAATGAAAATGCCAACAGCTATGGGACTTCAACCTAATGAACTCTTAAGTTTTCTTTCCACAATCAATCTCAAATTTCCAAGAGAATCTGAATTGTTAATAATTGCCCTTCAAACATCCAACAGAGCCATATAAGAATTTATTCAGAATACCTGTATACTACATGACTCAAAATGTCAAAAGTTTTTGATGGAGAATTTTACATACTTGTGTGAAGCAACAAAAAGCTCCTCATTTTTAGCTCCTTTAAGATTATCAGCACCTAATTTCACTAGGAAAGACCGCCAGTGCAGTCGCTCCTCTGCGGGCACTCCATGAAAGCTGCAATACAGTAAAATCAATAGGCTATTAGTACTTCCAAACTCTGTCATGTGATGATGCCTATGGAAAATAATGATAATAATAATAATGTTTTCAGTTGTAGCTACCATTTTGCTAACCGAAAGGTTAGTCGGGCAATCCTGCACGACAAAATAACAAAGCTCTAGAAAGAATGCCACTTCGAGGTGTACCCCAGCAATAAAAACTCGGAGCACAGACTAGCCGTTTTGAAGTAAGATGCTTGAAACCAAATCTATGGAAGTCTCATCAGGCCAATAAAATAATTTCTTTGATTCCATTAGCAGATATACGAGTATGTGTACTCAATTGCGTGATTTTTGACCTTTATATCTTTAATTCGGCTACAACCCTAGTTAAGTCTTCTACAGATGGACTCTCAACCAATCTACACAGGTGAATAACCAAAGATCACGAGAGGATTGACGTTAGCTTCAAATTAGATTGATTACCTACTGCACATATTAAATTCCACCAAGAATTCATTTGCATCTATTCACCGCTTACGAGCTAGAGAAAAAATCGCAACGAAATCAGGAAATCTAAGCATGGTCCGAAGCCCTAGGGCACAGGTCGATTCACCAAAATGGAGAGGAAACAGAGAGAAAATTAGAGGAGACGAAATTGCAGGGGGAGTCGAGGAGCGTACCGCTCGATCAGGATGTTGCCGTCGGTGTTGGCGAAAAGCACAGCCAGTATCATCTCTCCACGTCCGTCTCCGCCCTCCGCACTACCAGCCGCGACCGCCGAGGAAGGAAACGCTGCTACTAATTCCTCCCACCGTTACTTTATCTCACCTGCATCGCACCTGCCAGCGTGAGAGGGTCAACCAAGCCCATGAGCGGAGTCCGCGGTCAGGCACGGAGTCGAGGGACTCGTTTAGTCGTCAGAATTTTTCTTTGCAGCAGAGAGTTAGCAAGAAGTTGCTTTCTAAGGAATTATTTTTTAAAATAAAATTTTTAATATATTTATTTATTTATAAAAAAATAATTTATTATAGAATAATTTATATTTAATTAGATATCTATTTTTTATAAAAAATATATAAAATATGTATTATATCCTTAATAGATATGAGATCATATCTTTTTACTCTTAAATTTTATATAAATATAATAATATATTTATATTAATACTAGATATAATATTAATATATTATAATATAATATTAGATCATAATAATTTATTGTAATTAATATAATACTAATATATTATAATATTATATTAATATAATTTTAATATTTTAATATATTTATTAATATGAATATTATATATTAATATAAATACTATATTAATATTAATAAAAATATTATAGTAGTATAAATATTAAAATATATAAATATTATAATATTAATATTAATCTAAATATTATATTATATTATATTTATTGCTGCAAGGTTTCAGTTGGATACTAATGTGATCGAGGTTGGATATTGTTCAAGGATTGAGATGCGAAAAATAGAACCTATAAGAGAAATTCGCTCTCACCGAAACTTTTTTCGTGAGGGACTCTTCGATGCTTAAATCAATTAGAACTTGAAAATAGTAGAAAAAAGAGTGTAAAAAAGAGAAAGTGAGAACACACCTAATATTGTCTAGAGTTGAGAGGGTTCCCTTATTATCTTTTTTTATATGGAGGCGGTATAATAAATTATTACATCGGAATTCGATCAATCACTCGGCCCCTAACTCCTTAGATTGCCGGGCTATGATATGACAGACCATTAGGATGAGAAATACACCCCCTCATCCAAAGGTCAAGGTCATTAGTCGAGAGTGTCAGTAACGAATCGTGCCTGCAAATCAGCTTTATTAATCGTAGGCGGCAATCATAGGTCGTGCTCACATTCTGCAAGTTTCTGGGAGATTCTAGAAATCATTTGTGTGGTTGAGTAGACCAATGGCCTCAAATTGGGGGAGAACTAAGGCTCTATCTTGAGCATATTAATGTCTGCCCAGTCCATTGAGCACCATTTCCTGTCATCGAATGGGTCCCGATCTCAAAGTTGGTAAATATCTATGGAGATCGAGTGAAAGCCAACGACGAACGGTGGCTTCATCATGGTTCTTTGGATCTTCTTTTTTTTAGTAAGATAAGGTAAGGCTTATATTAAGAGTTCAGGAATATGTACAAAATGCTCAGCTGGCCTTGTACATGACTAGAAAAAAGCAAACTGGCTGGTAGAGCAAATACAAAAGATGAGATCATAAAAATAGGATAGCAGCTTACACAGATGGAGTAGCATAGGAATATAAACAAACTGGCAAAGTTTAAATACAAAATGGAAGTATGGATGCTAATAACCAAAATGACATTGAGAGGCCTTCTGAACTCATACATTCTGAAGGATCCTGGAAAACAGTAACATTGATATGGTAAAATATGCCCCAAATGAGAAGGATTGAAGGATATCATCTTCACTCTATTCCTTGCGTTCATGAAAGTAATTGTTATAAAGCAGACTGAAGCAAATAAAATCTGGAAGAAGGTATATATCAACCAAAACATAACGTAAAACACAATGGCCACTAAAGTAATAGGACATCTGCTGAACCCAGAGCAAAGTACTATGAGGCGTGCCAAGAAGGAGTCAGGCCAGATGAAGTAACATAGAACCATAAGGGGGCTGACAAAATTTATAAACAAAATAGAAGTAAAGATGCTAAGAACCAAAATAGCGGTTAGAGAGCTGCCGAGCTGATACAGTCTGAATGATCCTGATGCGAACCAAATCTAAAAGAAGGCATGTATCCTATGGAACATAGCAGAGAATAGAGTAGTTGTTAAAGTTGTAAGTCTGCTGCTGACCCCAGACCACCGTGCCATGAAGCATGCCAAGAAGGAGACGGCCCGACTAAAAGCATAAGTCTGTGTAGAACAGTAGAAATACCTGAAAGACTGTATGTAAATGTAACCATAGCAACAAACAAGGGAAGAAGATCCTGTAATGCTATGTAGTGCCATGCTCCATATAAATACTGTCATTCTGTAAAATTTGTAACAGGAGAGGAGAAGTAGGATCTCCTAACCCTAAGAAAAAGGCGCCACTTAAAGTAAATTTAGACAGCCAGTCAGCAGCTTGATTTTGGTCCCTTTTAATATGTGAAATATAGCATGCTGGGAGTGTATCTTTAAGAACCATGAGACCCTTGAAAATAGGAAGATTTGCAAGATCACATGAAGAAGGGGTAGTAATCCAGTGGATTACAGTTAAGGAATCCCCCTTAAGTAAAAATTCTTTATCAGAGTGATAAGCAACAGCAGCTTTAAGGCCCATCCAAGCAGCAAGAAGTTCGGCATGGATAATCGAGTAATGGGGAAAGCATTTACCTTTAGCAAGCAAGAGACAACCATTGACGTCTCTTATAATGAAAGCAACTCCAATTTTATCCGACTGCACTGAAGCATCGAAATTTAAAAGAAGTTTGTCAGAGGGAGGGAGCAATCTATTTAAGGAGTTGGTATGAGAAGTGTGCTGGGATTGCACACGAAAATTGCTCCAGAACTCTGGCTGAAAAGTAGGAGCAAAAATTTCATTAATACTCATAAAGTAAGAAAGAAGTTGCCTGACCAGTTGAGTAGGAGGGGTAATGAGCTGACAAAAGATGCGTTCATTTTTGCATTTCCATATAAGCCAAGCCATGTGACTCATCATCGCTTGGATCCTCATCTTTATCTTGACATTTGCTAAATGAGTAGTCAAAGCCAGCAAAGAAAAAGGAGTAGAAAGTTGCTCAGAAAGCATGGCTAGTTGTGTCCAGCATTGATTAGCAAAAGGGCACGTTATAATGACATGTTCAGAGTCTTCCACCATATCAGCATACAGGTCACAATAAAGCATATTATCAGGAATGATACCCCTTTGATTTAGAGTAAGTTTGCAAGGTAAACAATTCAAAAGAAGTTTCCAAAGAAAACACTTCATCCGCATTTGAACCGAAAGTTTCCAAATCCATTGAAAGCTTTGTGTACTGTGATTAATAGAATTATGTGCTGAAATAATAGTAATAATATCGGACACTAAAACTTTTGAAGATGTTGTATGAAACCAAATGAGCTGATCAGGCCATGGATGCAGGAGAATTGGAATTTGCATAATGGCACTTATCATCTCAGCATTAAAACAAGCTTCAAGGGCCTGAGCATCCCATTTTCGATCAGTGATAATGAAATCAGCTACTTGAAAGAAAGCCAAATCAATTTCAGCGTTCACAAATGTAGGGGATCTGGATAGTAGCACATTTGATAGCCAGGGGTCATGAAAAACATTTACAGAGGTGGACCATCCAAATTAAATTTTATTGAAGCTGGGCTCCAATAGTGCTAATTTTAGATCAGATAACAGAAGATCTGTGAGGTCTACGATAGCCCAACCAAGTGTTTGAAAAATTATACTTTGAGGAGACAAGTTGGGCCCAAAAAGAGACAGGATGCATGAGATTTATAGCAATTTTTTCGATTAGGGCCAGTTGTCTGATCCGCAAGGGTTGCAAGCCGAGGCCGCCACCTTTTTTTAGTTTACAAATCTTGTCCCAAAAGAGATGGAGATCTTTTTTGTCCGATGCATGACCCCAAAGGAATACTCGGAATTCCTTTTCCCAATAGTTTAAAATAGAAATAGGCACATGGATGGAAGCCATAATATATAGAGAAATGGATGCAAGCACTAAATGAAAGAGAGTAGTTTTGCATGCAAAAAGAAAGGGTTTCCACTTTCATGCAGCAATTTTGTTCTCCAAATTTTTTGTAAGGTAGCCAAAGTAGCTGGGGATAGAGAAAAAGCAAATATAGAAACTCCTAAATAGTTCCAAACTCCACTTTTAACCCTAACATTGAAAAGATGAAGAATCTGATGTTTAATATTTGTGGCAACTGAAGAACTAAAATGTATATGAGATTTGGACAAGTTGATAGTCTGGTCAGAAATAGAGCAATAAGTATCCACAATGGCTTTCAAAGTGATGGCATCCCGAACTGTGGCCCTCGTCACAAGAAGACAATCATCAGCAAAGAAGATATGAGAAATTATAGGATCTTGAGGCTTTGGTTGATATGCCCGAAGAAATTTAGATTGAATAGCACTGTGAATATAAGATGATAATAATTCAGAATAAAAAATAAATAGATGAGGTGAAAGAGAACAACCTTGTCGAAATTCACATATAGAAAAAAACTATTGTGTTAAAGATCTATTTATGAGAAGAGCAAGCTGAGGCTGCAAAATACAAGCTAAGATCCAGAAAATAAACTTGCTATGAACATTAAATGCTTTGAAGAGTTTAGCAATAAAATTCAATTGATCTATGAGATTGTCCTATCAACGAGTGCTTAGTTGTAATCCAAAGAGAAGATGTCGGATTGGACGGTAGATAACCTCCATAGTAATATTCATATAAATATTAAGATAATATGAATATAATATTATATTATCATTATTTAGTATTTCATCTTGATCACCTATTAATATTTTATAAAATCTTAATGAATCTTTTTATATTTTTTGAAAAAAAAATATCATCAATTTTCATCTAATAAAAAATTTCAAAATTCATCTTCTTTTTTTCTAAATTTTTATTTTTTATAAATATAAAAAATATTTTTTTATAATTCTTTTATTATTATTATTATCTCTTCCCTTGAAACTCCAGCTAAATGACAGATCTTCTCTGTTCGGGAGGAATCGCCACTTTTACTCTCCACTGCTCCGCAACCAAACGAGCTAGAGGATAGTCCCATCGTCGCCCTTAAGAGGCATCGGCACCAACTCACCTAACCCGTTGCCACTTAGAGAAACTTTATTGCTGGCAAAAGCTCGAAAGCATGCCACGTGGAGGTAGACGGGCTCAACGAGTGGCACGTGCACTTCCGAAGCAGAGGTAGCAGCCAAAGAGAGTTCAAACTTCCAAACATTCCATCTCCAGGAGGAGGAGGAGGAGGGACATGGGGGATGAGAGTTTCTCAGATGGAGGAAGAGAAGTCACGGCGCCATTGGTAAATCAGGTTAAGAAAGTCCTCTAAAGTCTCTTGAGATTGTCGTTCTCTAAATTCTATGTTTCAAATGGTTTCCAAGTTTAATGCTAATGACTGAAATACATTTTAATCTAGATGATGTTTTCCTAGCCTTATAGGAGAATACAATCGATTACTGGTAGAATATTGAGCTATTTTGTTTTCAAGTGCCAAGATTCTATCTAAAAATCTCATCTCATATGTAGATCTCGAAGAAGATCTTATCTAAAATCTTGAGCTTTAAGATGGATGAGTCCAAAAGTCCAAAACTTTGGCCCAATAAGTACTGTAAGAATTCTTAATCTATCCGATGTGGGACTGAGACAACTTTTATAATAGGTGTGCCATCTTCCGAGCCAAACTGTAAACCCATCCCCCTCTTAAGTATTAATCAAAGAGGACCTGTGGATAACACTCCTGTTTGCTTGTTTTTTGAGGAACGTACAAAAGAAAAGATTTCTCAAGTCCAAAAAAGTAGTAGCTAGCCTTTGTTTTGCTCAAACGAGGGTGAAAGTGGATAGATTATCATGACTTAACCACTATTCATTTTGACATGGCTCTAAAGATTTTCTCCATCATGGTTCCTTCTTCTGAATTCAGCAAGTTCCAAGTGAGGTAAAGTGACTTTGAAAGGGGGAAGTTCTTTGTGGTCATGCTGGAGGTAATACATATGACCAAGTCTCCAGTGAGATATTAAAGTGACTTTGAAAGGGGGAAGTGCATTAAGGTCACTCTGGAGGTCGCATATATAACCAAGTCTCAAGTTAAAGTGGCTTGATATGTGGGCTTTAATGGTATGTACTTCACCACTAGTATGTCAAATAGTTGAAGCACCAGTCACCCTCATTTGGAGCACATCATTGTTGCTATTTATGCTGATTTGCTACACTTGTACGGTGAGATTGTATTGAACTGCATTGCCTATTCTTCGTTTAGCCTTTTTCCTTCTCTTCACTTAAAAATGCACTTTAACTGAAGGGACATGGAAATTAGTTTAAGTATTCAAGGTACAGATGCAGCAAGTCTAGCTTAGAGAGCAGCATTTGTGTTGTTTATGGAAATCAAGTAACCTGCACCCCATTGGAAACACAATGCCTTAGTCCTCTCATGGTCGTATAGGCCATGCTATGCTAGAATGGCTGATACTACCATCCAAAAAGGTAAGTCTTAAAGAGATGAAAATTATGATGTTCTTTGCTGCTTTCTCAGGAACCTTTGAACAAATAATTCAGTGATGATATAACATTTGAAGGTCGAGGAAGATCCATTTCGTGCCGGAAAGACTTTAATTGGCAAGCGCCTGAAATTATTTTAGGTAAGGTGTTTTCGAAAATTGGCATTTCCATAGCATAATTGTTTCATTTGACAAGATAATATGGACTATAGTCCATGTAAGATTTTCTTCAAAAGTCCTGATATTAAGATTTCAAGTACCCTTGACCTCCCTACTTACTATGCCACCAATATCTAGTAATTAGTTAGGACAGGAAAATAAAATTAATTTATCACCAAGAAATTGACTTAGTAATGGCACTTAGTATGTAAATTGGAACTGAAGTGTCCGAATTCCTAAAAGGGGGAGACATTTGACATGAATAAAGAACATCAATGTAGCAATAAGCAAGTTAAAAGCTAAAAATGCATCGGTGATTGTTTGTTACCTTGGTTGCTGCCAATCTATCCTTTGCTTATATGCATTCTAACAAGAGTGAAAAAGAAAGAAAGAAAAGATGCATGAAATTAATGTTTAAGAATATTGGTTGAGGAGGACCAACTGTGAGAATACTATGGTATAAGCCTTGCTGTTTAAGCTTGAGAATTAGACCTCATCTAATCCATTCTTCTCTCCCTCTTTCTTATGCAACCTTTTCTCTGCCTTTGAATAAATCAGTTGACTTTGCCTTCTTTTCCTTCAAAAAAATAGAAAAATAGATTAAAATTAAGAGAAAAAACCCTTCAAAATATATGATGAATGTATTTTTATGAACTTGTGGATGGTACTTCAGACTGCCATTTGGCACTCCTTTCTTCAGATCACATGTTGTCTATAGGTTTTGGGTTCAAAAGTATTATGAACTCTTTGGAGATGTAGGCTGGTGTCAGTTATCAATAAGAGCAGGCACCCATCCTTGTAGACATACCGTGTCTGGCTTGTTGCTGAGCTATATAAATATCAGCCAGACTAAACATAATCAGTAAGTTCGGTATTCTCTTTATCAATGAAGCAGGTTTTCTTTGACATGCAAGATTTTAGTACCTAGAAAGCCTTGATTTCTATGGCATCACAGCCAATTTGACAATATATCTTAACAGTGTCCTTCACGAAAGCAATGCCTCGATTACAACTAGAATCACTACTTGGACCGGAACTAGCTACTTTACCCCATTCTTGGGAGCACTTCCAGCTGATTCATATTAGGGATGTCACAGGATGATCGTCTTCTCCTCTCTAATATATCTCTATGCAAGTCTTTTGCATTTTGACTTATTTTCACCTCTAAGTTTTTCTTTACAGTAATGTAGTGTACTGCAAAATAGTAGCTAAGTAATACATGCCTGTAATTTTCAGCAAGATTCACCATCTTAGTACCGAATCTCATACCGGTACCAACATATTACAGTGTTGGTATTTAGTTCCATACAGTACAAGATGACATACCAAGTGTCGGTATGGTATGAGACACTGTACTGATATGAGATCGATATGATAGGGTACAGAGTGTATTGGATGGTTCAGTCCGTTATGGCATTCTATTTTTCAAATTATTTATTGACTTAATCTATCACCACAGATTAACTTCTTGTATTTGGTTGGTTAATATTTAGAACTAATTATGAAACAATATGTTGTACTAAATTCTAGTCTTCCTTTAAGCGTTAAATGGAGTCTAGTATTCTATTCAGCTGTAGTCTCTTAGAATGCTATGGGCATCATGCTTCTTAGGATGCTCATATGTTTTTTAATTTGTAGTCTTCAATGCTAGTTAATCTCTGAACTATTGTTCTGCAGTCGCTTAGAAATTAGCCTTTTGGCCTTGTCTGATTATCTCCTGCTAACCTTTGGTTTTTAATTGGTCTTTGGTGCGAATTGATGGAAGCCACACACTCTACTAGACTGTCATTGCCCTGCAAACTTCATGAAATGACTGCAGTTTTCCTTAGTAATCAAGTCAGTAAGAATTATCACACTATCTTGCCTCTTACTGGTATAAGTTTTTCTTGTGACAGGGGATGGTAATTATCACACTCTCAGCCTCCCTTCAATCATTGAAGCCTCCTCCATGCGAGGGAAATTCATGACCCTCAGCTATCCAAGTTCAAAAGATTGTCTTCTACTCTGGCTTATATCTAATAGCCTTCAATAGTGGTGGAGTTAAGTCGTCGCTGCTTCCCCTCGGTGTAGATCAGTTTGATGATGAGAACCCAGCGGAGAGAATAAAGTAAGATTCTTTCTTCAATTGGTTCTACTTCTGCATAAATGTTGGTCCCCTTACTTCTAGCACACTAATAGTGTGGATATAGGAGAATGTGGGATGGGCAGTTGGCTATGGCATTGCTTCTCTTTGTATGGCTTTAGCTACAGGATGCTTTCTAATTTGATTGCCTATTTGTAGGATGAGAGAACCCCGAGGCAGCCCATTAAAGAGAGTTCTTCAAGTGCTTGTTGCTTGCTTGCACAAGGCCAACCTAAGAGACCCTGCAGATAGTAGTTGCTTGTATGATGTGCAAGACAATGACTTCAATGTCCAAGGAACAAGGAAATTAGCACATGCTAAGCAGTTCAGGTAACTTTAGTATTCTCATTCTTATTAGCTTGTTCTCTTATAGATCTCTTTATCCATGTCTACATCTTTTTGTCCATGTCTTGCAGATTCTTAGACAAAGCTGTAACTAAGTTGGATTAGATTGCAAGGAAGGCAGTGTTTACAATCCTTGGAGATTATGTATGGTCACCCAAGTGGAGGAGCTGAAGATGCTTCTAACTTTATTTCCAATATGGGCGGCTAGCATTGTCGACTCGATTGCATATGCCCAAATGTACACCACATTTGTTGAACAAGGGAGGGCAATGAATAGTAAGATTGGATGCTTCTCCATCCCTCCTGCTTCTTTCTTTGCTTGTGAAGTGCTGAGTTTCATGTTATGGCTCTTAGTCTATGACATGCTGATTGCTAAGATAGCAAAAAGTTATTTAGGTGGAGGGCATGGACTCACTCAGCTACAAAGAATGGGAATTGGCTACTTTCTAATAATCTTAGCCATGGTAATTGTTGAACTTGTGGAGATGAAGAGATTGAAGGGCACACACAACCCCAAGCCCATTAGCATATTGTGGCAGCTTCCTCAGTATGTTGTTATGGGTGGCTCTAAGGTCTTCTGTTACAGTGGACAGCTTGAGTTATTCTATGATCAGAGTCCTGACACTATGAAGGCCATGTCTATTGTTGTTTCATTGCTCACAATCTCACTGGATAATTTTTTGAGTTCAATCATAGCCACATTGGTTGCAGCGGTGACAACCACCAGAGGTTGACCAGGGTGGATACCATATAATTTGGATGAGGGGCATCTTGATTATTTCTTCTGGTTGATGGCAGGACTGTGTTTTTAATTTTATAGTGTATCTTGCTTGTGCTTGGAGATTTATGCTAAAGAGAACAATCTTGTGAATGTCAAAAATAGATTCACCATATTATCTACTATTGGCTGAATATGTTGGACTGAGAGGTGAAATACAAAGAATGAAGGTATAATGTTAATGTTGAAATATGATGGGTAAGAAAATTTCATTCTTTTATAGCTTACACGTAGTTGTTTGAGTGTTATGGAGGGAATCGACCACTCGATCTAGACCTCCCATGCCTTGGGTTGAGGTTGAGTACTCACCTCAGACTGATATCGATGATCCATATGGAAGCTATGGGATTACCTTCTTGGATGAAGAGGAAGATTGGATGACTAGATTGTCTTGTCCAGATGATTCTTCGACATTGACTATAATCCGATCTCGAACTCAGACACATATCCACCCTAAGACATGATCATGTCGACAATACAAGACAAGCTCTAGCTCAGGCTGTTAAAGAAGGAAATATTAATGTGAAGAAATCTATCAGAAACTTGGGTAGTTCCCTCCAACCTCGACCACATAAGCTAAAATCATATAATTAAACATCTATAACCCATAACTTGCAATCCTCGTGCTTCTGGATATTGATTCTCCACTTCTATTACTGAATTTGGAGCTAATGCACGGCTACCTCCTCTATATAAAGGGACATAAAAGGGATCTCTGAGTAAGTTGTTCTCGAAAAGAACAAGAACATCCTATTTTTCTAATTTTTTTCTTTCATTATTCTCAAACTCTAGCTAACTTAAGAATCAGAGGATCTCTTATCAAAAAATCTTTAATGAGTGTGGCTTCCTTTTCAGATTTTCTAAGAAGAGTCAGAGTTCATAATGCCAATGAACTCTAGATCAGTAGAAGGCCAACTCATCTACATCAGCTTTGAGACTTGTAACAATAATAAGAATTGCATGTTTTTTAATACAGACTAGTCTAATTTCCCTATTTTAATAGAGAGAGTGATAGATCAAAGTTTCTCTTGATTTGCTTGATAAAGGGAAGACTTACAAATTCTTCTTCAGTAGTCACATGTTAAGAATTCTATGTTTGGTATTAGAAAAAAAGGAGTTAAGCTTGCCTTAATTTTATGTTACAAGCTAAGTAACATGGATTTAGGAATCCTTGATTAAAAGAAGGATGCAGCAGCAGGTAATAGGTCCTTGCCTGGTTGAAGCAAGGAATATGGGAAATTGAAATTGCATCATAAAAGTGCTCTTGTCAATGTAACCAGATAGTTTGCAGGGATGTCCAATAATTTAGGCATCTTTTTAAGATGGTGAAGTTTTTTTTTTTGTGGTAAAAAGAAGGGAATTATATTAAACTGAACTGAAACCAAAGATACATTATGCAAGATGTAGACCCAAAACAGCAAGTGATAGTTGGTGAAGTTTGTTAAAGCTGGTTTTTAGCTGGAAGAAAGAAGACAATGTTTTTGTTTTTTTGTATTTTTTTAAAAGTAACAAGCGGTTTCTTTACATAACCATTTGTGACATTTGATAGTTCATTTGCATAGCATGCTACCCTTCCAAGGATCCAAGTACCGTCCTCCCATTTTCTCAAAAAGGTTATTCTATTAAACAAAGAAAACATCAATATTCGATTGTTAGAATTCTACAACCAACACCATAATACACTTATTCTATTATCCAATAAATAAACACCAAATTAATGATATATGGTAGGCCTGAAATTGGATTGGATATTAGTATATCCAAATCCATATTTATTTTATTTGATAAATATAAATATAAATATGAATATCAGTCAGATATAAAAATTTATATTCATATCTGTTTTAAACAAATATGGATCTAATTGGATGCTAGAAGTATAGATATAAATACTAATATAAGTTAAAAAAATAAATTTTATGATCATAAAGTGAAATATTTTATTAAATGAATAGTAAATTAAGCTAATAAGGTGCTAGTGTGGTTATATATTTTTCTTACAAGTTCAAAAATGCTATGTAAAATAAAATAGGATTACAAATAGAATCAAATATTTAAATACAAATCGGATAGTTATTTATCCATATTTATGTTTTTTTTTTTGGATATGGATACAGATATAGATATTAATTGAATATTCAAATTTTTATCCATGTTCAAATAAATTTAGATATAAAAATGGATTCAAATGAATGATAGTCGATCCACATTCACCTCTAGTACATGGGGCTTAAACAAACCTAATTAGCGAGAAGCCAAGGCTTATGTTTAGTTTGAAATGAGCAGCAATTTTTTTTTTTTTGGTGGGGGAGGGGGGGTGAGGGGACAAACTATCATTAAATACAGTAGCAGATATTTTTGGTTGAGGTGAGTAGAACATTACATCCATTGATGGATGTTGTTAACATCACCAGTAATGTACTTCATTTGGTGGCATCAATCTGCATTGCCATGCAGGGCATATGTTTTGCTTGGATATAATTTGATTAAGAAACCAATTTTTATCTCTAGTCATGAAAGCTTCATTCCTTTCAATTCATGAGTTGGCTAAATTGATCCTTATCCAAGGCAAGTCCTACTCAGAATCTTCCATAAGAGCAAATTGTGGTGCCTCATAAAGTGAATGAGTAAATGAATGATAGAGAGCAATCAACCAAAGAGCTACCCAAAACTGAGCATTCTTCGATGTCTCGTTTAAAGGCTCACTAAAATATCGTGGAACCTCACAAAGGTTCTAATTAATTAATCTCCAGAGCTAGAAGGTCTCAGTCAACCGGTCAAGAAAAACTTCTGCAGATGAAATTAATGCGGACAGCCGTATAACGTTTTTCTGACCGTCCATTTTCGCGTCCTGACAAACGAACGGTCAAGATATTTTCATACAAAATCCCTGAATGTAAGATGCTCACACAACATTAGCGACTGGCTGATTGAGAGAGCTAAAATTGAAACCTCGGAGAGGAAAGAGCGAGTCTCCGAGACTTTCTTTTCTTGCACCCAGAAAGAACCTTGCGGCGTCTCTCGCTCCTCAAACTTGTCCAGGAAAGTCTTGAAGGATTTGGAGAATTTGAGCTATAGATCGAGGAGGGGGAGAAGGAAAAGATTGAGAGAGACTGGGATCGGCGATGGGACAGGCCTTTCGGAAGCTCTTCGATACTTTCTTTGGCAACAAAGAAATGAGGGTATGTCTTTCTTGTTTCGATCCTTTTCTTCTAATGTCTTGATTCTTACCATGGTTGGTTGATTCGTCTAAGGTTTCTTTGAATTCCATCCATTGTCGCGAGCTGTTACTGAGATGTTTGTTCCTTTTTTTAGATTTTCATTTTTGATGTTGCTGTTTAATTGTTGGGGTTTGGCGATTCGGAAAGCGAAGTAGGTCTTGGTTTAGATTTGAGCTTTTTGTTCTGGGATCATGGGAGGTGGATATTGTCTGAGAAAATTTTGAGGTGAGATGAGGGATTTCTTCTATATAGAGGGGATCTTTTGCGGGCTTCTTGTTCTGCGTATTTCTCTTAAGTGATTGGAGTTTCAAAGGTGTCTACAGCAAATTGCTGCTCTGTTATGCAATTGGAAACAATTTTCCTGCTACACAAACATTATTATTTTGTATATAGATGCTTTAGCTCGGCTGCATGATGTATATTTCTCGTGTTCTTAGTCCTTGGCATGGTAGTGATCGTCACTAGTTGCCTAGAAATTGCTTTTAACCACTTTCGCTTCTTGCTTTAGATAGAATTCTTTGTTCTCCTCCACTCAATAGTTTCTATATTCAAATCCATCATCATAATTTACAAACACTTTACATCGCATTTGGTGGCATTGTAAATCTTATTTGTCCTCCATTGGTTATGGATGAATCTTTATTAACGAAAAATATACGAAACATGTAGATGGGATGATTAGACTTTTTGGGTTGTTAGTAAAATGTTATAAAAATTCTTATTATGTCTGTTTTGATGAATTCATTGTGTTATAAAAGTTCTTATTTAGTTCTGTTTTGATGAATTCATTGGTTCTAATTTATTTTGTCGAGATGATAGGAAATAATGCAAAATACTTAGAAAATTAGGCTGAGACAGAAACTATAGCATCATAACTTTTTGTGAGGTTTGAACTGGGGAATTTAGCTGATCGCCTCGACTATTTGCTGTCCAAACAGAAGTTAAGAGGATTATAGTGACCGCAGAAAGAGTCAAAGATGGGTTTCGGGGGCGGGGATTGGGGTTTGAATGTGAAATCTCACCACTTGAGTTTGTTAGAAAACCGGATAAACTAGCATGCATAGATTTCAAAATATTTTGAAACAGTAGCGGAAACAGATGTAGATTAAACCTTTTAACCCTATATGCTATAGATCTAATCTACATCTACTCGAGTCCTGGATCTAAGACATGCATATAATCTGAAAATTAAAAATTAAAATTGAGATCGGATCTCAATATCTTACGCGGGTTGAAATATATCACAACCGATGATCTTGGATCTGAAAGTTCTTGAGCTGCACACATGTCCGGCCTCCATAGGTATCCATCGGAATCAATCTTGAATCTTTCTTCTTGTTGTAGAACCTTCTTTTTCAAGTAGAATCTCAGCCTTTTGAATCTTTGATCAACTTTTAATCTTTGACCGTGAACTCAACACTTGAACAGCGGTCTTTTTGCTCGTTCTTGATGTAGAAGCAATCACCCTCTTCAACTTGGGCATGTGAGAAGATGGGACGCCCAACTCTTAGGCGTTGGAAAGAGAGGAAGAAGGAGAGATGGCGTGGAGAAGGAGAGAGAGGTTTGAAATCTCAAAAATTCAATTGCCTAAAATTTTAGGAGACTATCTTCTTAAATAGGCTTTCTTTTTATTCCAAATTATTATCCAATCAGAATAAAAAGGTTAGTCCTTATCTCATAAGGTCATTTGTCTTTTAATTTGATTTTCTTTCCAAGAAAATCAGATCCAATTGGAAAGGCTCTTGCCTCAAATGTCAAGTGGATGTGGTGCACTCATCTTATAAGGCAAGATGAGGGGCACCACTTGATTTATAAGGCAGGTAGTTGGGGTGCCAACTCTTGACGCCCCCTTAGGGTTTTAAGTGCTTAAGAGAGGGAGCGTGGCCCCTCTCTCTCCTTTCATGCCTAAACAAAAAAGGGGTGAGCCCCTCTTTCTTTCATCCGCCCACTCCAAGGTATGCACCCTTGGTCTTTCCAAAAAGGGAGGCATGCGCCTTTTTTTTCTTTCCAATTAATCCTCACCACAAAAGAAAAATCAAGGGAGAAAGAAGATAAGGAGATTTGTTTGCCAACTAATTGGGATTGATCCAATTCTTTTAGGCCCACAAATAGGCGTCCAGCTAAATCCAAATCAAAATGAATTTAGATTAGGTTCAAGGCTATGGACTTGATCCAATCCTTATCTAATAAGGAATTAAAGTTCAGAGAAGAATTGGATTTAACCATGTATTAGCATGGTTTTCTTAAACCCAATAGGATTTCACTAAATCCTAATCCAATTAGAATTTCATAAGTTCAATTGGTTAATTCAAAGTTAATCTTTTAATATGTAACCTCATAGATTTTCTTCTATTTGGTAGTGAGATATATTGTGATCTCCATCACAATATCATCAAAATTTCTTTCGATGGGTTGGAATAATTTCAGCTCTATCCTTTGAGGGTCATCGTTCATCAAGATGACGTCCGATGAGTCTCACAATCCATCAGTGACACCTAGCAGTATGTAGTGACAACCCAATAGAATGAAAATGTGAATCACTAGGTGCAGTTATCGTATGATTCGGTCTTTCTATCGTGAGTCCTGATTTGATGGAGATCATAAAAAATTCGTCAGACTCCATCATCAGTCATATGTTAGATTGGTTCGACTCGAGTTCACTTGTGAATCTCGTAGAAACTTTTTTCTAGTATTCACATTTACTTTGGCTAATGACTTTCTAAATTCAATCTCGTAAATCGTATAGGACTTCTTCTTTTCTATCAAGGTCGATAAATTCTTTTTAAGTGCATCCTACTTCTAATAGCGAATCTGAATCTACTGTAACCAACATATACAGCAAGGATCCGAATGGATAGGGACCAAGAAAACGTGCAGTCAAATTCAGTAGCCTCGCTGTGAATAGCTGATGACACCACAGGTCACAAGGCCATTCATACCACTGCAGCATCAAGATAATCATTGACGAATGAGTAGACATCTAAGTGATTTTTCGTGTTAGTCACGCTCAGTGAAAGTTGTTCTCTAACAACTACCTGCACTCTCACCCCAGTATTCCTACATTACAGATCCGAGGCTCATCTGTCCATAAGAGAGATGAATAGTGCATCGATTTTAAATGGATTGATCACTGTCCTTCGTGATGATCTTTTGATTGGGGCATTTAGAAACTAACCATTAATTAATATATGTTTCAAATTCTCAACACCTTGAGAATATACAAAAATCATTTTTTTAATTTTTAGGACAAATCATAAATACATAAATATGATAGAAAATAAAAATATCCTTCATTAATAATAAAAGTATTACAAGTACAAAGGTAAGTCCGGAAAATACAAAATGTGTTAGCCAACAATTGGCTTGTAGGACACTCATTTAACAAACTCTCACTCGACCTAAAGCTAATTGGTCATATACCTAAGATCCATCTTCTTAAGGTGAGCTTCGATCTTCTGCTGGTTGAGAGGCTTGATCAGCGGGTTCGTAATGTTTTGCGTGGAGTCAACTTTCTGCATCTCGATGAACTTTTTCTCAAGATATTCGCGTATGATGTGGAACTGCCGCTCTATATGCTTGGACTTCTGATGAGACCTGAGCTCCTTAACTAGGACTATGGCGTCGTTATTGTTGCAATGCAGTGCAATGACATCTGATGGCATCACATCTAGCTCCGCAACAAATTTTTTGAACCAAAAAGCTTCCTTAGCAGCTTTAGAGGCGACGATGTACTCAGCTTTTATAATCGAATCTGCAATGATCGATTGTTTGGAACTCTTTTAGCTAACTGCATCATCATTACACACAAAAATAGATCCGATATAGACTTTCTATCATCGACATCAGTCATAAAGTCTGAATCGGTGTATCCCTTAACTTTCAGCTTCGATCTTTCATCAAAGATCAATAACAAATTCTTAGTTTCTTTCAAGTACTTAAAGATATTTTTCACAGCAGTCCAGTGTTATTTACTTGGATTTGCCTGATATTTACTCGTGACACTCACGACGAGGGCTATATCAGATCGTGTACATAACATGGCACACATGAGGCTCCCTATTACCAAGCATAAGGGATCTTGCTCATGTGCTGGATCTTCTCAGGTGTGTCAGAACACATCTTTTTGGAGAAATGAATATCATACTTAAGGGACAAGAGATCTCTCTTGGAGTTTTTCATGCTGAATCTTTTCAGCACCTCCTCTTTGTACATTTGCTGTGAGAGTCCATCATTCTCTTAGATCTATTCCTATAGACTTTTATATCAAGAATGTAGGAAGCTTCTCCTAGATCTTTCATGGCGAATTTTTTTGACAACCATACTTTGACCGATGTCAGTATGAGAATATCATTTTCAATCAGGAGGATGTCATCTACGTACAATACGAGAAATGTGACAGTGCTCTCACTGATATTTTTATATACACATGGCTCCTCTTCGTTTTTGATGAAATCAAACGTTTTGATCACATCATTAAAGCGAATGTTCCAACTCCGAGATGCTCGCTTGAGTCCATATATGGTCTTTTGCAGCTTGCAGATCATGTGATCACTATCATTGGATGTGAAACCCAAAAGCTGCTTCATATAGATATCTTCCTCAAGATATCCATTTAGGAAGATAGTTTTCACATCCATCTGCCAAATTTTATAATCATGAAAAACTGCAATCGCAAGCAGAGTGCGGATAGATTTCAGCAAGGTCATGGGCAAAAAGATTTCATAATAGTTAATGCCTTTGCGTTGACTATAACCTTTCGCAACTAGCCTTACTTTATAGGTCTCTATCTCACCATTCGATCCAATTTTTCTTTTATAAATTCATTTATACCCAATAGATACAATATCTTCAGGTGGATCTACTAAGGATCAAATCTGGTTGGAATGCATGGAGTTAATTTCTGACTTCATCTTTTCCATCCATATCTCGGAGTCAATATCTAACATTGCTTCATCGTAGGTCTTGGGATTATTCTTAATGTCCCTATCTCCCATAAAGAACGGTTCCTCTAGATCCTCTGTAAGAATATCCAAGTACCTTTCAGAAGGATGGAAGATCCTACTTGATCTATGAGGTAGAGGAGGTACCACATCTACGGGCTCACTACTAGGTTCAGGTTCTTGGACTCAATGCTCTTCAGAGACCTTCTCTTTGAGCTCAATCCTCCTACTACTGCCTCTATCTTGGATAAATTTTTTTTCAAGAAGATGGCATGACGGCTCACAATCACATT
This sequence comes from Elaeis guineensis, assembly GCF_000442705.2. Lineage (NCBI taxonomy): Eukaryota > Viridiplantae > Streptophyta > Magnoliopsida > Arecales > Arecaceae > Elaeis > Elaeis guineensis. Next base: position 119,637,732 of record NC_026003.2, read on the forward strand.
GTGATCCTCAGGAAAATAGAAATAGTATCTTATGATTTTCTTAAGATACCTTATAAAGCGAGTCCTAAAAGACTTAGCCTTTTAACTTGTCTGCCTACTGTCACTTGACATGGGCCGGACATCCCCAAATCTTAATGTATCCAAAAGTTGGTTTCTTACCATGTCATAACTCATATGGAGTGGTAGGAACGGATTTAGAGGGAATCCGATTTAAAAGATGAATTGCAGAAAGTAGTGTATGTCCCCAAAAAAAGACAGGAAGGTCTGTGAAGCTCATCATGGATCGGACCATATTTAATAAGGTCCGATTCCTCCTTTTGGATACCCCGTTGAGCTGAGGCATTCTTGGAGGTGTCCACTGTGAGATTATACCGTTATTCTTGAGATAGACTCGAAATTCTCCACTAAGATATTTTTTTCTTCAATTTGATCGAAGAACTTTTATGGATTTTTTGGTCTGTTTTTCTATTTCATGTTTAAACTCTATGAACTTTTCAAAGACTTCAGACTTACGATGCATTAAATATACAAAACCATACCATGAGTAATTATCGATAAAAGTTATGAAGTAGACATAGCTATTCCTAGCTTGTACATCGAATGGACCGCATACGTTAGTGTGTACCAGGACTAATATCTTAGTGGTCCTTTCTTCTTATCCCATAAAAGACAGCTTAGCCATTTTTCTTTGAAGACATGACTCACAAATTGGATAAGACTCGAAAGTCAATGGCCTAAGAAGATCATCTTTTTTCAGTTTGTTGAGTCTATCATCTCTTATATGGCTTAGCCTAAGATGTCAGATATTTTTGGCTAATCCTATTTTTAAGTCTCTTAGATCTTACGGTATTCACAGTTTACTCGTTAATGTTAACACTCGCATCCATATGCAAATAATAAAGGCTGTCAATTAAGAAAGCACGTACAATAATTTTATTTTTAAAATAAATTACACACATATCTTTATTGAAATGAAAATTATAGTTATCCTGTACAAGCACAGATATGAAAATTAAATTTTTACTGGCTACATGTACATAATAGCAGTCATTCAAAATTAACCTAATTCCTAATGGTAATCACAGAGAGTAGGTTCCGACGGTCATAGCAGCAATTCTTGTTTCATTGCCGACCCAGAGAATGATCTCGTCTTCTCTCAATCCTCTAACTTCTTCAAGATCCTGCATAGAAGTACACAAATGAGTACTTGAACCAGAATCTAGAACCCAATTAGAAGAAGAGAAAATCGTTAGATTAGTTTCACTTACGAGCAAGTCAGACGTACCTTCAGAAGGTCCATCTTTCTTCCTGTTCTCCACAGTCGTCAGGTATGTCGGACAGTTTCTTCTCCAGTGATCTTTGATATTGCAATGGAAACACTTTCCCTTGTCGTCAGCTTCTTTGGAACCTGCTTCTTAGGGTTGACCTCGTTCTTTTGCTTTTTCGCAGGCTGCTTCTTTTTTTTGAAAGAAGATTTTCTCTTAGAGGAAGCCTGCTCCATAGTCAGAATCATATTCCTTGAACCTTTCAAGGTGCCCTCAGCTGTTACCAATATGTTCAGCAATTCGGATAAAGTGTTATCAATCTTATTCATATGGTAGTTTATAATGAATTGTCCGTACGAATCAGAAAGAGACTGAAAAATCAAATCCACCTACAATTTCTTATCCATGTTCATCCCGAGCTTTTGAAGTTCTTCGATGTTCTTGATCATTGTCAAACCATTATCATTGACGGACTGTCCATCACACATTTTCGCTTTGAATAGTCTTTGAGAGATCTTAAAGCAAGCTGTGCGACTTTGCTCACTGTACAACTCTTGCAGATAAGTCAGCATCTCCTTTGCAGTCCTCGTGTCTTCATTCTATCGCTGAAGATCATTGGACATGGACGCTAGAATGTAACACTTCGTCTTATTGTCCTCATTCACCTACTTTTTAAGTGCGGCTCGTTGATTAGGGGATGGACGAGCTGGTAACACAGGCGCATTCTAGTCTAGGAGATTGGTTAGTTTCTCGAAACTGAGAACGATTTTCAAATTCTGGAGTCAGTCTTTGTAGTTTGTTCCGATCAATCTATTTGTGTCAAAAATATGAGCTAAAGGATTGGAACTCGACATGGTTATCTGTAGAGAGAACAGTTTTTAGTTAGATGTTTGTATTTATTAAATATTTATTTTAGAAATTTTAAAAAATAAATCAGCTCCCATTATTTTTTTCGAATCTCCCACGCTTCTCAGATGGAGAAACGAAAATCTATATGCGATCGGTTTCTAGTGGGTATTGTGGTCCCACTGATCTATACGTAGCTTACCTAACAGTTATTGATGAGCATAGACCAATGAGTGGACAAAATCTTGTCCATTGCTTCACTAAGCAAGATGCAGCGGATTTGATCTTTAAGTCTTGTGGCCTCATCTAACAGTTATTGGTATATTTCTTAGTTAAGTTAGATCCATCGTTCACCAGTGGGCGCAAAGCCGTCATTGAAATCCTCACCTAACAATTATTGGGCCCAACCCCATTTTTACCTTGAGGCATCAAATGTCAATAAAGTGGTTGTACTTTTTCGATGCAACTGAATCACCGTAACCAGCCGAGAACGATCAACATCAGAAAGGCACCTGCATCTCTACAACGATGGAAGACACCTAGACTTAATATTTAGTGAGGAGATTTAGGTTAGGTCTCTTCTAAATCAGCAGATATAATATCCGACTGATCAAGTTTAGGTCAGTATATCCATATGTCTGACCATCCTAGTTGGTATGGGTGAACTTGAGTCAACAAGTAACCTAGTACGAAACTAAATCTTCCAAAATGGTCAGGTAAGTTAAGATGAGGGGGGGTCTCTCCGTTGCTTTTTTTAGACACCAACGAATTGGCCAGTTCAGATAACGGAACCAATTAAATAACCACCATCTAGATACTTGTCTTAGACACCAAATTAGTGGATTAGAATCGTTCAGGTTAATCTATTGAAATGGGTCCTAATCACTGAGCCAAATTAGGTCTTAAATTAATCAATTCACATCAAAATGTGAATCGATGCGACCAACTACAACTAAAACCGACTTTGAGCCCTTTTAATCTAATCCTAACCAACAATTGATTTGGTTCAATCAACTGCTTAAAATCGACAATAAATTCTAGCCTGATCTAATCAATTGATCCTAATTATAGTTAGATCACTAAACCTAATTTGTTCAACTCATATTCACATGCAATAATATAATTTTCAGATTCTAAAAATATTTTTTAGATTATGTTTCATTGCATGCATTAATGGCTTATGATCTTGAAACAGTTTAGATCTAAACCTAATATCATATATTATATATATGAAGTTTTAGATCTAAACTATAAACATATATCATATATATATATATATATATATATATAAATTTTCAGATCTAAAATTAAATTTACACATATCAATTATATGCATAATCAGATCTAAAACAATGATTAAAATACTTTGAAAATATTTTTCAAAAAATTTGTTTGCATCAAATTAGAACAACTTTTTCAATATAGGAGGTAAATCCTATACCAGGACAACCTTATACCAGTTCGATGCGAATATTTAATCATTCTAATTTCAGATCTAGCATGAATAAAGATATATCATATACATCAACTTTCAGATCTAAAAAATTGATTTAAATATTTCAAAAATAGTTCTCAAAATCGATCAATCTTGTGCTAGAAAAATCTTTTCAATATAGGGGGTAAACCCTATACTAGGACAACCTTATATCAGCACAAAATCAATATTAAATCAACTAAACTTTCAGATCTAACATGAAAATCAGATTATACATGTTTTAAAGAATCAGTGGCTCTGATACCATTGTTAGAAAATTGAGTAGACTAGCACGCATAGATTTCAAAATATTTTGAAACAGCAGCGGAAACAGATCTAGATTAAACCCTTTAACCCCACATGCTATACATTTAATTTATATCTATCAGAGTCCTGGATTTAAGACATGCATATAATTTGAAAATTAAAAATTAAAATTGAGATCGGATCTCAATATCTTGTGCGGATTGCATAACTGATGATCTTGGATTTGAAGGTTCTTAAGTCGCATATGTGTCCGGCCTCCATAGGTATTCACTAGAATCAACCTTGAACCTTTCTTTTCGTTGTAGATGCTTCTTCTCCAAGTAGGATCTCAACCTTTTGCATCTTTGATCAAGCTTTAATCTTTGACCGCGAACTCAATACTTGAACAGCAGCCTTTCTCTTCGTTCTTGATGTAGAAGCAATCACCTTTTTCAACTTGGACGTGTGAGAAGATGGGATGCCCAACTCTTGGGCATTGGAAGGAGAGGAAGAAAAGGAGATGGCATGGAGGAGAGAGGTTTGAAATCTCAAAAATTCAATTGCCTAAAATCCTAGGAGACTATCTCCTTAAATAGGTATTTTCTTGATTCCAAATCATTGTCCAATCAGGCTAAAAATGTTAGTCCTTATCTCATAAGGTCACTTGCCTTTTAATCTGATTTTCTTCTCAAAAAAATCAGATCCAATTGGAAAGGCTCTTGCCTCAAATGTCAAGTGGATGTGGTGCCTTCATCTTATAAGGCAAGATAAGGGGCGCCACTTAATTTATAAGGCAGGTAGTTAGGGCGCCAACTCTTGACGCCCCCTTAGGATTTTAAGTGCTCCCCCTCTCTCTCTCTCCTTTCACGCCTAAACAAAGGAGGGGTGGGCCCCTCTTTCTTTCATCCGCCCACTCCAAGGTATGCGCCCTTGGTCTTTCCAAAAAGGGAGGCATGCGCCTCCTCTTTCTTTTCAATTAATTCTCGCCATAAAAGAAGAATCAAGAAAGAAGATAAGGAGATTTGTTTGCCAACTAATTGATTTGATCTAATCTTTTTGGGTCCACAAATAGGTGCCTAGCTAAATCCAAATCAAAATGGATTAAAATTAGATTCAAGGCTATGGATTTGATCCAATTTTTATCTAATAAGGAATCGAAGTTTCGAGAAGAATTGGGTTTAACCATGTGCTAGCATGGTTCTCTTAAACCCAATAGGATTTTACTAAATCCTAATCCAATTAGAACTTCATAAGTTTAATTGGTTAATTCAAGATTAATCCCTTAATGTGTGACCCCATAAGTTTCATTCTATCTGGTATTGAGATATATTGTGATCTCCATCATAATATCATCGAAACTCCTTTCGATGGGTAGAAACATTTTCAGCTCTACCCGTCGAGGATCATCTATCATCAAGACGACGTCTGATGAGTCCTATAATCCACCAATGACACCTAGCAGTATGTAGTGGCAATTCAGTAGAATGAAAGTGTGAACTCTTAGGTACAGTTATCGTATTATTCAGTCTTTCTATCGTGAGTCCTGACTTAACAGAGGTCATGGAGAACTCGTCAAATTTTATCGTCAGTTATATGCTAGATTGGCTCGACTCGAGTTCACTTGTGAATTTCGTGGAAACTCTTTTTCAATATTCACACTTGCTTTGGTCAAAGACTTTTTGAACTCAGTCTTGCAAATTGCATAGGACTTCTTTTTTTCTATCCAGATCGATAGATTCTTTTTAGGTGCATCCTACTCCTAACAGCGAACCTGAACCTACTGTAGCCAACATATATAACAAGGATATGAATGGTTAGGGACCAAGGGAACGTGCAGTCAAACTCAGTAGCCTCACTGCGAATAGTCGATGACACCGTAGGTTAAAGGATCACTCATACCACTGCAGCATCGAGATAACCACTAACGAGTGAGTAAACATCCAAGTGGTTTCTCGTGTTGGTCACGTTCAGTACAAGTTGTTCTCTAACAACCATCCGCACTCTCACTCTAGTGTTTCTATACTGCAGACTCGAGACTCATTTGCCCATAAGAGAGGTGAACGGTTCACCGATCTTAAATGGATTGATCACTGTCTTTCATGATGATCCTTTGATTGGGAGCATTTAGAAACTAACCACTAATTAATGTATGTCTTAAATTCTCAACATCCTGAGAATATACAAAAATCATCTTTGTTAATTTCTAGGACAAATCATTGACATATAAACATGATTGGAAATAAAAATATCCTTTATTAATAAGAAAAGTATTACAAGTATAAAGGTAAGTCTTAAAAATATAAAATGTGTCAGCCAACAATTGGCTTTTAGGGCACTCATCTAACAGAGTTGTCCTGTTGCCCTCTAATCTTGTTTCTGACATAATATTTCTCATATCTAGAGGGAGATTATTCCCTGCTAGTTGGTTTGAATTTTAAAGAATATATGTATAGATTTAACTAAGAACATATGTAACGAGGCCATTTTAGTAGATAAAACCTAGAATTTCAGGTAGCATAATAAAATGAGAATCAGGAAGATCTTTTGTATGAGAGTTGGATAGGACTTGGAAGAACAAGAATTTCAAAAACCCATATATCAGGGAGAAACAAAAGGTGGAGGACATGAATGCCCAAAGGTGAATTTTGAAGATCTAGAATTAGGTCTGGATGGCTTCAAACGAAACAGCAATCATAAGGTTGTTTGGGAAGATCAAGCTGGATTTGTTCTTTGTACATTGATGGTTGGTGTGATTGGCCGTAAATAGTCAAGCTTAAAGTTTTTTGGTTTAATATAGGGATGGTTAATGAATAAAGAAGACACAAGTTATACCATGTGGAGATGGTGGTCGACAAAGATATTGCCTTGGCATTTAAGAGACTTCTAACATTTTCTTGGGTTCTTACTATGGTTAATGAATCAAGTGATTCATGGAGCAAGGTTGCATATGACAACAGGATAGTCATAAATTTTCAATTAGGAAAATAGACTAAATTAACATAGATCTTAATACTATAAGCTTCACCTTGAAATAGAAAAATTAAAGGTGATGGGAGTACTCTAAATAAAAGCACTAAACATTCATTTGATTTCACAAGGTGGCATTTAGCTTATGGATATGCTTTACTATCTACATTAGTTCTTTTGGACCAGAATCAGATGCATCTTTTTTTTATGCAGGTATTACACTATTTGTTTCAACCACAACTTAATTCACATTCCTATATGTTAAAAGGTAAATGTGGGGCCTGAACCTTTCAAATTCAGTTTATTGTTGGAGCACTTGGGTATTGTAGGAACCATGGAGTTGTAGGTAATCAGGCAAGAAGTGGGGGGTGCCGCAAACATCATAGTGAAAAATCTTGAATTTCTACAGGATAAGCTCATAATTTGGAGGTATTGCTTAAGGATGATGTTCATGAGAATTTATGTGGATTGTATGTCATAGTTGTAACATTTATCTAAGAGGAAGCAATTAGGATTCCAAAGCAGATGCTCTAGGACTTTGAGTCATCGTAGTTGTGGTGTTGGTGGGGGCATTTTCAACATGATACATATCATGGAAGCTCTTATGGTCAATTTGGGTCGAGTACTGCTTGGGTGGTTTTTAAAGTCACATCTACAGTGTGAAGATTAAAAATGTAGAATAAACATGAATATGTGCTCTTTTATAAGGTTATTTTTTGGCACAATTTTATCCTATCTGTTCTTGAAAGATTGGAAATTCTTTAATTCTGTTAATTAATCCAGATATTCAATAGATAGTTTTTTTTTTTTCTCAACCTTCAATCTCATATATTAGGGCATAGTATGTTGTATAAGATGGTAGAACCAACATCCTAACTTTGGAAATGCCTGAGTATCGGACATTTTCTTTTTGTTGGTAAACCTGTGACATTTTCTTGGTTCCTCATCTTCTTGTAATTTATGTGATTTTAAATATCTATTCATGGCTTTAAGTTCGGGTTTCGTTGTAGCTGAGATGGAATAATCGTATAAAGTAGCAAGAAAGTTTAAAAATCATACGTTTCTTGCCCTGTACAATGTGCTAGGTAAATCAGAATAATAAATGTTCCAGTCTTCAAGGGTCATCTATGTACCACTGATGATCACTTGATTCTTGACCCAAACTCATTCTATAATATTTTGAAGTTCATCTGATTCTCGATTTGAAGTTAACTGATTCATTCACTCATCAGAGAGAGGTGTATTGTGGCAGATGCTTTGACTTATCAATCTACCAGCAACTCTAATTGCCAGTCTAGCTTTATCACTGTGATATACATTCTTTCTAAATAATAGATTCTCCTGTAGCTCTCAAGTAACTCATCAGAATTTTCCTTTTGATCTTGCCTCAAATTTATTAAAGATGTAAATTTTATGCTCATTTATAACAAAGCTTATGGATGATACATGAATTAGTATTTGAACTTGTCTAATTATACTGGATATTATTTTTGTAATCTAAATGTTTCTTAAATACCTTTTATTTGATCTTACATTTCATTTTTCTGTCCCTTGCTTTTATTCAAGGTCCTAAAAACCACGATGCGGGCCTGCAATGGTCACAGATTGATATGGTATGTACTGTGCTAGGCCCATATCACCCGCAGCTACAATACAGGGTTGATTCAGGCCAGTTGGGGTGCTATGTAATGGTCACATACCATCTTTGTATAATCTTTGCTTGTATTTTCGATTCTTTCTTTGTTATTACAGCCTGGAATATGCCATGCTGCAACGTCGCAAACCTTAGTCCTTGTTGTACTCGGGTTCTGTCATTGTCTATCAAATAAATATTATTTTCAACTTTAATTTCCTGTTTTTTCATAGGCTAGGGAGTTATGCATTTTGAATTTCAGATTATGTAGTTTTTAACTCTGTCTCAGTGAATTTTGGTATGAAAAAATTTCCTTCTGATATCATGCATTGCATAGATACTTGTATGTACTGATTATGTTTTTGGGTCTTATTAGATTAAATGCCAAAATAAGAAGGGAGTATCAGTTATATTTTATGCACATTTATCACTTCTCATATCTGATGATGCCTAAATCTTGATGCTCAACTTTTCTTGCTTTTGTAGATAGGATCTAAAAACAAATTTCTTTTGTTGCCATAATTTTGTTATTTAAAATTTAATAAAGTGAACTATGTATTAATTTAATGAAGTGAATTACGTATTTCTCATTTTGTTTATTATGACTCTGAAATAATATGCCTTAGGTTGTGATGCTGGGACTGGATGCAGCGGGTAAAACTACTATTTTGTACAAGCTGCACATTGGAGAAGTTTTATCAACAGTGCCAACAATTGGTATGCATTTTAGAATGATAACATGAATCTTCTATGCAGATTCTCTTATCTAGTTCAGTGATCATAAAATAAGCTAATGAAATTTGTTGCCAGAATCTTATTTTTGGGCATCTATGACATTTCTGTTCTAAGAACTTTTAACTTAATGAAGAAAAAAATGTTTAGACTTCTTAGCAGTACGAAGGTATATTATAAGTTCAAAGTAATTTATATGAAATAGGAAGAGTCAATATCTTCTTTTAAGATGATAAGGGGGCTACAGATCTAGACATAGGAAAATCAATTGATAACGGTTAATTTGAATGCATCTAAATTCAGGGTCTCATTTCTTTTGCGTCACTATTCATAAAGGCTTAATTTTGACAGCTTCATGACATGATGACTTGAAAGAGAATATAAAACTAAACTAGGAAAATCAACTGATAATAAACTATAAAGGATACTAGAAAGAGAATATAAAACTAAAATAAGAAAATCAACAGCTAATAAACTTAACAGTTTATTTGAATGTGTCTAAATTCAGGGGCTTATTTCTCTTGCGTCACAGTTCATAAAGGCTTAATTTTGACAAACCTCATGATGTGATGACTAATCTGTATGTTGGATGGTTAAGAAAAAGATTCTTGTGTCTTTTGGGAAGAGGGTGGGGGGTGTTGTTATCTTCTTGAAATCAAGGTTCCCAGTCTTACAGCATGTTGTCCTTAAGGATTAGTATTGTATACCATGGTTGTATTAGTTAGGGGCTGATATTTTTATCCTATCGATACGCCAGCAGACACAGAAAAAAACTCATGTTTTTGGCATTTCATCTTCTTTTAGTTGGACTCCATATTGAGATATACATGATTTAAACATATGAATAAGAATTCAGACTTAGTATTCTTATCTCTTAAGCAATTTAATTACATAAATAATCATGAATGAACACAGTCTAAAATTATGTCACCTTTTCTAGGGAGATCAAACCTACAAACAAACAGGTATTAGCAGAATATAGGTTTGAGAAATTCGAAATATAATCAAGAAGCACAAATTTTAAATAAAAAACTATTTACTTATATATTAGTTTTTAATGAGAAAAATTAAAATTGTCTACTATTTAGCATCTGGCCATGGTGACCATGGATGCCCATAACTGTGGGAGATGATATCTAATCATGTGCTTCCATGTGCCTTGAGACAAAATTAAATGCACACATCTTCCCTCCTTTATGGGCATCTCCATCTTTGGTAATTATACCTTCTATTCACTTATTGCGCTCTTGGGTAGAGAAATGGAGGAAAGCACCAGCTAACAGTTTTAGTGTGTTTATCAAGTCATTATGATCACAACCATCCATGCTTCTTTCTCATGCACATGGTACTTGTAGGGAGTTTGGAGATATTCCATCGTATATTTTGCTAATCACCTAGCTGTGTTATCAATGTTGACTTGTATAATTTTGCATCATTCCGATGCAAGTTGGTACCTGTTTATATGGGTCTATACATGATAGACACCTATTTAAAATTTCAGCAATCTCATTTCATTGTTCTATATAAATATACATAGAATCTTGTCCATCTATCATGTATTAGAACAGAAAGGAAAAACCTAGGATTTGTAATAATCTTCTTAAATTTCAATTTTACAACATCTAGGGCCTTTTCATGGCCTTATGGATGGCAATTATCATTTTTTGTTTTCCTATTATGGATATATACTATAGATCAATTTTTTTAAAATAATATCGTTATATTGATTAGTGAGCCATTACTTAATATTAAGAAACATGAACAAATCAAATCCCTAAAATCACTGGCCTCCATGCTTTTATAAAGTAGGCTGTATGATTATGATAGCATATGGGGTTTGTTTGTAGCCTAACTGTTAGCTAGTATAATCAAGTATCCAAGTAGAGATAGAGTATCTCTTCTTTTTTCTTTTTCTTTGTAGAAAAAGGCATCATTGTAGGGATGTACAACCTTTAAATAAAATTTACGAGATAAACAAATTAGACTGATAAAAGTCAGCTGCACAATTGTTATGGTCAATCACTTTTTTTTTATACTTATCTTCTCTCCTCTAATTTGACCTCTTACATCTTTGAACAAGCTCATGATTGACTTCCTGGAAATAAGTGGTTCTTCTTAAGAGATTGGTAGTTTAGTAAGAATTTCCTCACATAAGTATTGGTTAGTTTGCATGAGCTTCTGGGCCAATCTACTTCCATCAACATCATTCTTATAGAGTTAATCCAACTGTACTTTTTGAAATCCAAAGGGTTTACAACAAGACAATGGCCCAACCCAGAGCTAGAGTTATTGGATGACAGTATCTGTGTACCAGTTTGGAGTGCAATAAATGGTTCGATCTGCCGATTTGAGCTCCCTCAAATCCCAAATCCAGAAAGTAGTGGACACCTACTCTAGAAAATTTGGTGTCAATGCTAAGCAAAAACCGTTAAGCACTTCTCTTATCACATTGAATGTTTCCAAAGCACATGAAAGGGAACCAGTTTGAATCACATTGAAGAGGGTAGGCAGGAATGTCTTTCAATAGCTTTAATGCTTGCTCATATATGCACTGTCTCATGTTGCAGGACAATGCCTAAAGAACCAATAGAAGGGATGGTGTGCCTAAACTGGTATTCCAACTGAATAAATGGTTAACCTTATCCTGGAAGCATATATGCAGATTGCTTTTTAGTGCCAATGTCAATCTCCACTTTGTGTGTATAGACTTAAAGAGGTCTTTTTTTTTTTTTTTTCTGGTTTTCTTCTCATTATCAGTTAACCTTCTGTCAGTTTTTCTATACTTATTTCTCAAAAAAATCTTCTATTGAAGTATATTTGTTTCTGGTAAACCCATGAATTGCTAGTGTACATTGATTTTTTTATGGGATAGTTGTTAACCAGTTGTATTACTTACATCTGAGTAATTTCTTGTTCCTCACCTCTAAACTTAATCTTTATGCAGAGAACATTTTAGTGGATGCCTTCAAAACATCTTGTTTTAAAAGACTCTTGGTTTGCGCTGTAATTGTAGCGAGTTGGCAATATCCTTCAAAATCTTGTAGAAACATGGACTTACCATGCTTCTGTTAAAAATTCCCCAGCATATAAAATTTCCTTCTGCTCCAGTCTCCCACCTTATGGTCACTCCGTTTTTACTTTTATTGGCAGGAGTTGTTTTCCATTTAGGAATTATTAAATCTCTGAATCACTGCAAACTATTTATGTTTTTAAGAATAATGCAGCTTTAGTCACAGCATTTCATTTATGGACCAGAAAAGAGGTTTTGAGATATGCATTTGTTCGCTTCTGGTAACGTAGTATGTGGAACATGTGACCATTGCATGCCCAATTCTCTCTCATACCTATTTTTTTTTTATCTTTATAACTTTGTCAATCAAGAATAATGGTGATCATTTTAATATGTAATATATGGACATGAGCATTTATCTATCTATTTCTTTGATTCTTATACACCGCTGAAATCATATGGTTCTTAATGAGTCATTAAACTTAGTTCATTATAATTGTATTGTGCTTCGTAGTTTCTTTTATGACTGCTTTCTGACTCATCTATAGACTTCAAAGTGGACTTATGGTTCATTCTTTTGTCTTATTGTTATGTAGGTTTCAATGTAGAGAAAGTTCAGTATAAAAATGTGATATTTACAGTGTGGGATGTTGGTGGGCAAGAGAAACTGAGGCCATTGTGGAGGCATTACTTTAACAACACTGATGGTCTGGTAAATAATCTAGTTGCATGTCACAGATGAATTATAATTACCGTTTGTCCTCTAGTACTTCTAGGAATCTAGATACTTCTATTTTGCATTCAAAATTCTGGAAATCTTCCTTCCTGAAAGAATTTTGTATCTTCAGTTTGAATCCTTTTGGCATAAACTTTACAAGCATATTAGTAAACTAAGATACATTCTTGAAAATGAAGTTGTTTGCATCACGTAAAATCTAGTCCTGTGTGAGAGTAACTGTATAGGTTAGTAACCAGTCACCTTTTAAAATGTGTTACATGAAGGTTGTCACTGTCACCAAAGCTGGAATATATTCTAGCCCTGGTTGGATGCCCCTGTTTTATCTCCTACATGAGTGGGAGTCGCTGAATAAAGGCTAATAGAGAGAGATGGGAGGGATCAGGGGAAGTTAGCTTCAATCTCCCACATTTCATGTTATTGAAATGCCAAGATCCATCTAAAAAGTGATCCCTGGTATTTCAATATCGTGTCATCGCGGGATGACAGCATCCAATCACTCTGATTCAGCCTGTTCTCTTCAGCCTTTCCTGCCTTTTGGGGGGATATTACATAGATATGGTGCTTGTGCAATTAAGCAGGTCCCTCTGTTGGTAAATAATGAAATTTCCTGTTCATTTTCTTCCTTGCAGATTTATGTAGTTGATTCCTTGGACAGAGAAAGAATTGGGAAAGCCAAAGCAGAGTTTCAGGTTTCAATCTTAGTTTTTGAGCATTTATTGCTGCATAAATAAATTTTTCTTTGTTTGTTTTATGTAGGTTACAGCTTCATATTTTTTATCAGGCCATCATCAACGATCCCTTCATGCTTAACAGTGTCATATTGGTATTTGCAAACAAACAGGATATGGTAAGTTAAACTGGCAACTCAAAGAATCACAAGAGCATGTTGCTTGTATAAAATAACATTCGATGCATTTGCCATGCCATCCTAACATCTAACATTTCATGCTAGTTTCATAACACTTCAAGGGCTTACCTTTTTCTTTCTTTTTCTTCTTTGGAAGACTGGTATTGCATTCTGCCATGTTTCCTTCATAATTCATTAGCATTGTGAGGGACTGAATGGAACTTGCTCAAATTTTGTTGCTCAGTTGATGCGTGCCCCAATTTTGCTTCAAGCAATCATGAAGTGAGAAGATGCTTAAAAGTTAGACCAAATCATTTTGAATCAAGTTGGTGGGTTCTGCTCCAAAAAAATTTCAGAGAAGGGCTTCTTTGGAGTGGTCAATATAAAACGTACGCAGGTTGATGTATTGTAGACAAACATGCAATATTGTGGTGTCCTATGAATCTTTTTCCTAAGACTAAGTTAGCTTTGTGGGTCCGCATTTGTCATCTTTCCTACCGTAGCTAAATGCATTGGTACTTGGTAATATAAGGTCCTTTCCTTACAATCTCATCCGTATTTATTAGTCTTCTCATGACCATCCTGTCTTTTGGTTTTGTTCTACTCTGTTGTTGGTACAACAAGTAGGTTTTGACTTATGTATTAAATTCTTGGACCTTCACAGTATTGCCTAATTTGCTCAACCTTTCCAGTACAAGCACCTTAATGATGTGATATTTTCTGTGCTCATCTTACTTTCACACGTCTTCCATGTTGCCTAGAGCTCTGACCTATATAACATTTTATATGTGGCATGACCTGTAAATATTGGCTTAAGTTTGTAGATTCCTTGATCAACTAAATCGTGCCATTATGCATGCATATCTCCAATTGTTTGTCTCTGTCTATTCTCTTTGCAAATGTCATTTCTATCTGTTTTTTTTATTTAGCATGTCCTTGTTGTCGCTTTTGGTTTAGCTTCATTTATATTTGTGTTCACATTTGGCTTGCAATCATTACATGTTTTTCTTTTTCTTTTTTCTTTCTTTTTTTTTTTGGGGGTTGGGGGGTGGGGAATCTACTTGATTTTTAGGGCTTGATCTACTAATTCGGTCGATCAGCACCACCACATTAGCAACATCATTGCTTAGTTCAAGGCCTTGAGGTTGACCCAAGGATGAACTGACACAATTTAGAATCCTTGTATTTAGTTTTTCTCCTTTAGCAACAAACCTTCGCTGCTACCTCATACATATTTTTAATTTCTTACGATTGTCTCTTATCATGCCTTTCAAAGTTTCCACTAAATTACCTAGTGGCGCTTAGGCTTTTCCAAAGTTGCTACCTGATTCCGGAATGAGGTTTAAGCCTCATTCTTTCACATATGATATGTAATTCCAGATCTGGGGAGCAGATTTTAAGGTGAACTTTTACTCCTTGCTTTAATCTGGTTTTGTAAAAATGTGGAATCTGTGATGTGGAAGGCTCAAATTTACGATTCTGGAATGAATGTTGGCCAAGTACAACTTTTGGGTCTTGATAAAGTAAAAAGAATAGTCATTTAAGTTTTAGTGAAACATTTTCTTTTAGATGAATTTATGGTGGTTTGAATACAAGAAGAGGCAGTTGTCCCGTCAGACCACCACAAAGAAATCTTGATTCACTGATGAATTCTTAACCTGAGAAGTGCTGGCTTTTGATTGTCATGCAGAAAATATCAAAAGAATAGCCCTTAAGTTCTCATCTCTGGCCAAAAATCTGCCTTTTGATATAATCAAAGTTAGTACAAAGAAACCTTGGTTCACTGAATCACCTGCATTGATACTTTTGATTAACTAACCTTTTCATCTAGAGTATTCATGTATGGTCTCCATCTCTCTCCTCTTGCTTTCTTTTTCCAAGTCTTTGTGGAACTACTATGCACAAGAACTTTCTTATCAAATCAGAGAAAAACTCCAAAACACTGTATCTCTATGATTGGCAAAGAATGCACCTATAAAAACCTAAGGACACTAAAAGTTAATTTATCTGCCATTGAATTTGAATATATTCTAATGGAACCATTTAACCTGATCTCTGATCTATTCCCCATTAGTTGGTAGGACTGGAATCCAACTCCATGCAACTAATGGGTCTGAAATCTGCTCTCTTTGTTTTGGCTGCTGTCCAGGCAAGTTATTAAATCCTCTGGTGCGCAGAGTAATTTCTGTGATTCCCGTCTGCTCCCAGAGCTTAGAATCCAAGAGTGAGGTTAGGAGTGGAAGTGGGATTAAGGTTCATTCGAGGGATAGATGAATGTCTTTATTTAAGTTTAATGTAGCATAAGGGAGAGAGTCAGAACATGGCTTGGAACAGGTTTGACATCATAACTTAATGATTAATGCCACTAAGCTTTTTAAGGATCATTTGTTTAGCTTCATCTTTCTGCCTCTTACTATGTTGCTCTTTCTATTGTCAAAAACTGATTTCCAGCTTATAAAGTATGCTTTTTGTTTCTTTATGGTTTATCTTTCCGTGGATCATGCTTAGACGTAAAAGGGTTATCCCTTCTACTGCATTCATTTTTATAAATCTATTATCTAGGAAGAAAGTTGTCATTAGTTTTTGGAGCATGGTTTCATGTATCAACTCTTACCAACCGATATGGAATTTACTGTATTGATCTGACTTGGTAACAATATGGTACAGGGGCTTGGTATGCCCCCATAATGACGCATGGTACAGGACCTACACCAGTGCTGTTTCTACCCCAACACCAAATCATGTGTGGGTGTGGGGGTTACCGATTGACCTGCTTCAATAAGTTACCACTATGAGGTCCAATACCAAGACATCAAATGTTGCATTGGAGCATGATGGCTCCACAATTCTTTAATCTATCATTGATGTAGGAGACTTGGCCATGGGCCTTCATTGAAAAACCCTTCTGTCCATGCTTGCTGATATGGTTTCACAAGAATGAGCTAGTTTGCAGTAGTTCCAAAATTCAGCTGGAAGCAGATGCATATGATGAACATGTGTCAGAGATTCATAATATGCTTAATAGATAGGTAAAAGTTTTGGCCAAGATTTTTTTTTTAATTCTTTAAATAATTGAATTGTAATATCTTATATTCCAAAGGGAACCATATAAAAATGAAGCACAGTATGTGTTAGTTAATAACTAATTTTAATGAGATAAATTGTGAATATGGCTTTTGCTTTAAGTAAAAAAAATATCACTACCAAAATAAAAAGCTAAAAAAATGCTCAAAAGTGTACAGTTGGGTGCAAGACAGTTTTTAGAGCAGGTGTGGCAGTTAAGGTGAAGGTTTGGGCAACAAAGATCAATCCCCTTCCAATATTGAACATAATTTTGTTTTTTAGTCGCATCATCAGATTTGCACTTTGTTTGAGTTGCCTGAAGTTTCATTTGGGCCCTTTGTAAGATCTCTCTTTCAGTGCTTTACAACCCTTAGCCATTTTGTTGTATTGTTTTCCATACTGTAGTAGTTTAGATATTGTATATTACAGAACTTGTAGTTTACCATTTGTTCTTCCCCATGTTGTATATTGCGGAACTTCATTGTCAAAATTTAGCATGTTCTCTTCTATCTTCATTCTTTTATTATCTGATTTTTATACATATAAACCTTTAAATTTAAAACATAGGAGAAGAAATCTGATGCAGAGCTTATTCAAGCTTTTGCCCTATCTTTGTAGCGTAATCATGTTTGCATGCCAGTCTGGGAAACTAATAGCATGCTGATCCTTAACGAAGGAGCACTCATCGCAGAGTTTGCAAACTCAGAGAGTTTATGACAAAATGCATGTCAAATATGTTACATGCTGGTGAGCTCATGAGTTTTTGCTGTTCACTGTCATATATTTAAGACTTGGCCCAGCGTTCTTGGTATATGATGCATTTCTAACTAGAATGTACCTTGTGAGAGCATTTACGAAGATATTCTGGATAATAAAGAGAGCTTATTTTGATTGGGGTTTGGTGTTGTTCTCTTGTATGGTCATGTTGATGTTACATTGTGCTATATTTTTGTGCATTTTTCTTAGTTCCTCTAGAATGGAACACTAGATTTGATCCTTAGAATTCATTTTTTTCTGAGTTGGTTGTACAAAAGGTAGAAAACAGATATAGTTGGCCAGTTGGAGAGTGCTTGTAAAAGTGACAAAAAAGGTTGTACAGATGTTCAGTAGTTTGACAAAATGAACCTTACTTTGCTGGGGAACTAGCCTATTGATTTAAAGAACGATGTTCGAAGGGATTATGGACAATCATTATACCATTGTGCAGGCATGTGGTATCTCTCTGATGAATCTTTCTCTTTCACTTGGAGCAATTCATGTGGCACTTGTTCACCTGACCTAGTTGATGTTCACATTTGGTTAGACAGTCTGCTGTACTGCAATCATGGTAAACCTGAGGAGGGCCTTAAACTTTGATTAGTTTTTGCTTTGACCTTGCACATTGTCCTTGCACGAAGCTCATGGGTTGCTGGTTAAAAAGAAAGGAGGAGATGGAAAAAGAATTTGCATACTCTAACAAGGGAATTCAGCAATTCTCATTTATATTCAATTATATAAAATATTATATTAAGGGGGAAGATGAACACTCCACTTTGTCTAGTAGCTATCCCCATTTTCTTTGTACGTGTCTTGTGGGGAAGGACATGGTCAGGGCATCTGTTATCATAGGAGCATATATCTATAATCTCTAAAGTAACAGCTAATATATTGAAGTATGCCACATCTTCCCATGTTATCAGTTTTTGCATAGCGTGGTGATTGGTTTCTTTGTTGTTCATAAAGGGTATGGAGGACTATATTATTATAAAATTAGGCTAATAACCTATTTTTTTCCGACCTTTGTTTTCGCCTGTTGTGTATAGAAATATCAATTTTGGGGAGGTTATCAGAAACAATCAGATCCAGGTTAGTCAATAATTGAAACTCTTTATATTTCAAGCTTAGGTCAATTTATTGGCTAATGAAAATTTGTGTAGTTGTAGTTTGTCATCTAGCATTTTTGGTTCCAAAACATAATTGATTATCCTAGGAATCATCTTAGTGGATGATTTGAGGCAGGGACTTGACCTTTAATGCAAAACTTGGTGTTTAAAGCAATTCATGGTCCATTGTTCAGAAATATAACTATCTTGGCCTCTCAAAATGAATAATATATAACTCCTTTAAATTGCCAATCTTCTCTGGCTTCTGGTTCTTCTGTCTATCTCCTTTTCAGTTCATTATGGATGAACTCTGGCACTAGTTTCTTTCATTTAGATTCCTTATCAGTGAATACATCTGGTGCTGTCTAATCTCTTCCAACTCATCCTTAGAAAACACTACTGATTCCATGAAGACCCATATAAGCCTTGTGGTCTCTTCCACCCTAACCTTTTTTTCCATCTCTTCACTTTTCTCCAGGACTTCTCGTTGCCGAGTGACCCTTACTATTTCTTTGGCTTGTTCCTTGGCCTCTCAAGGCCAGCTTCCTCAAAGTCAAAGCATCCCTGCTTCGAAACATGCAACCTTGGAGATTGAGTTTTATAGCATTGGTCCCCATCTATAAAAGTAACATCCATGCAGCAGGACATTTTTTTTTTTATTTTTTTTAAATGAAGGTTCCATTTCCTAGTTATTGTGGCTAGCTGTATTTGGTAGTTAAATTTCCTATGGTCATAATTAGTTAATTCCCAGATTTTCGTGCTTCACATTTTAAACAGAATCTAGCTGATTTTGTTGATTCTGTTTAAATTTATATGTCATGAATTAAACCTATCTTTTTTTCCCCTCCTCCTGAAACAGGTGTCTGCAAAGTGGTTTTAACTAGTAAGTTTAGACCTCTGTTGGAGTATATTTCATTTGGTAAGCTAACAAATTGAAATTTATCAGGTGAATAGTTTCTTTCTGATAAGGGTTAAACTTATGTATGTGATGGTCATATGTCAGTGACGTTTCAAGGAGATGTCCATGTTAATTTTAAACATGTTATGACCAGAGTGTTAGTCAGCTCAGTGGTCATACCCTCCTGCTCCCAGGTGGGACTCAAAAAGGTTCGAGCTTGAGTGGTGTTACCTCTCAAGATTTTGCCTCCAAGCAATTTTTTCCAGGATTTCCAGGGTGCAAACCCTGGTTTTGCATCTTAGACCAGCCCAGGTGCTTCTTTTCTCCAACAGGCAGGTAGGATATCCCTCCCGATCTCCATAAGTTTTGCTTGGTGGTAATTTCCATTCACAGATTCATGCTATTCAGCATGTCCCATTTTAAGATCATGGCTGACCAGCGATATTTGATTTTTCTCTTGTTTATAATCTGCTGACTCCACTGGCCAAGAATTTGTGATGAGGCATGGGCTCTGACATCATGTATATTTTATGATATGTTGGAAGGTACTGTATAGTTTTTACTTAGAGAGGGTACTTGCATGGACTTGCGTGTCGACCAACTTTTGGACGTGCACTGTGTTGTACCCATCTTTGAATAGCTTCTTGCGTTGACCCAGGCAAGTTGAAAATTTGACGTATGTATGAGCATCATCTCTCAGAAAGGAATAGAAAGGGTGTAAAAATGTGTGCCATGGTTATATCAGTTCTCAAATCTAATGCATAAATTTTCTTTCACGCAGAGAGGTGCAATGACCCCGATGGAAGTGTGTGAGGGGCTTGGTCTGTATGATCTGCGGAACCGGATATGGCATATCCAAGGGAGTTGTGCTCTCAGAGGTGATGGCCTCTATGAGGGTTTGGATTGGCTGGCCGGTACTCTGAAGGAACTGCAAGCTTCAGGACGGGCTACCTCCGTTGGCACCTCATCATTCTGATCTCAAAAGGTTTATGCCTTAAAATGTCTAAGATTTTTCTTTTTCAAGGCTCTGTTGTTTTCTTTAATTTCGTTGTTAATAATCTGTTTCCTTTTTCAGGTTTTCGGTTAGTAGGGCCTCAGACCTATGAATTGCTGGTGTTCATTTAGTTATGTTGCAAACGTTCACAATCTGTATTATCGGCAAGATCTGATTACTCCACATTGTTTTAACAGCTGTTAATATCCAGTAATCTCTTGCTGCCAGCTTAAAACATTCGCTTCTGGGGAGACATACTTCATGTAAATATTGTATCTGGTGGGATACATGGCTTGGGATTTTCCCACTGCCTATTCGTTGAGTATACAGATATATATAAAAGAAAGTTGCAATATTTTGGGTAGAAGCCTGGATTGACGTGCCATGAGCGAGGGGTGCTACTGCATTTTTTATTGGCCTCGTCGGGTATCAGCAAAGAGCACACTTGGTAACTGGTGCATGATGCAGTAAAAATTCTTTGTGCATCGGAGATCGTGTAAAAAATTTTGAAGTATATTGTCTTGTCCAATTGGTCCACGTGGCCATTTAATATTTACGGTTTTATTTTTTCGTTTAAAATTTTAAATAATAAAAATATTTTTTTAAAAAAAATATGATATTCTGTGATATATTATAATATTCTGTATCAAATTATGGCTTCTTGCATCTAAGATGTCATACGGTCTAGAAAATTATGACATCATATGATATATTATGATATTTTACGTTAAATTATGACTTCTTGCATATAGAATATCATAATATGATCAAAGATGTCATCATATGGGAGAGGTAGTTTTGTTCAATCACTTTCTAACATGGATTTAATGTCTGTAGTTATATTTTTTTTATTTGAAAATTTTGAATGATGAAAATATTCTTATTTTTTGAAAAAAATTATAACATCTTGTGATATATTATGATATTTTATATCAAATTATGATTTTTTTTATGCATAAGATATCATAATATCGTGCAAGAAGTTATAATATGGATATAAGATATCATAAATTTTTTTAAAAAGTATATGTATTTTTGTCATTCAAAATTTTAAATTAAAAGATAAAATTATAGATAATAAATGTATTTTTGAAAGTAATGATCACGTAGATCAATTAAATAAGATGGTGCTCTTTATGTTGGATTTTCTACACCGTCTGTAGTATATAAAGAATTTCTCATATGGTGCATGCAATGAGCCTCTGATGTTTTGATGTTACGGCCAAATCTCAATGGTCCACCAAGTTAACATTCTATTTCAATCCTTTTGTCTGACTTTATTTTACATGCGGGCACTTGTTTTTCCGCACCTTGTAAACCATTCAAATATGATAATCCTTAAACCTCACCCAACCAATCAAACGAGAAAGAAGGCCCTTTGGTGTAGCTAACGGCTATTGCCAAATAAACAGAGTACTAACATTCATTTTATGAAATTTCCATGAAGAGTATTGCGGACAAAATATGCTCATGTTATCAAATTGAAGACAGAGATTTGATGTCACTGAAAAACAGAGCAATTGATGGTGGCAACAACGTGGTTTTTCATTTGTAACGTTGGTGACAACACGCTCAAAGTTTTCTTTTTGCTACCCTCTAGGAAAGACTGCAAAGCCTATAAAAATGCGCTGTTAGGATCAAGATATAACGGTGTAGTTGTAGATGCTCTTCACAAACTACGCTCAGTAAAAGAGAGATTGTGGGAAAGGATCAAGGTATAACGCTGTTAGGATCAAGGTATAACGGTGTAGTTCTAGATGTTCTTCACAAACTAGGGACCTGAGATGCACAGCAAGAGAGAGATTGTGGGAGAGGACTATTTTCCAATTCTCCGCCGTGCAAGAATGCAAACCATGGATAGTTTGTAAAGAGGATTAGATGATAAGGTTTGTTAACAAAATAACAGCCGCATCTCCAAGCGCTATATAGCTTTAACCAGATAAAAGCTTATCCGTACATATCCACCTCTTTTACTTATTTAAAATAAATAACATAAATGCATATTTATTTTTTAGAGAGATAGAATAGTTAGATATTCATATCCATGTTGAACGAAGGCGATAAAGGGTCAGATCTAGCCCGACCGAACCGACGGAGAGGGAAAACTAGATGCCGGCGGCCACGGGCATCATCGGTTCCCTCAGCTTTTCCACCTCCCTTGGCCCTCCCGCCAGGACCATGATGCTGCCGCGAATCCGGCGCGGACGCGGAACTCCGTCGAAGGGGATTTACGGGCGGTTCGAGCGGCCGCTGGAGGAGGTGTACAACGTGCGGGTGGAGCGCAGGGTGTCCAAGGAGCGGCTGGAGGAGCTGAGCGTCGAGCGGTGGTCGACGTGGAAGACCGGCCGCTGCTGCCTACCCTGGGACTGGCACGTCGACCAGCAGGTCTACATCGTCTCCGGCGAGGTCCGCGTTGTTCCGGAGGGCGCCAAGTCCGGCGACCGCTTCATGCGCTTCGTTGCCGGCGACCTCGTCCGCTATCCCAAGTGGTTCGAGGCCGACCTCTTCTTCGACGGGCCCTACGAGGAGCGCTACCGATTCCGTGCCTACGGTGATGATTGATCCCCATTCCCGCTACTGAATGACTTCCGCCCTTCCCTTCTTGAGGTAACAAATCAAATCCTAGTCTTTGATCAATTGTAATGGAATTTTGCTCTTTGTTGACCTTGATGCATCCACGACCTTGGATGTTCATTGATTCAAATAAGTCAGCTTTTATTTCTTTTTCTTTAACAATAATGCACTACCTTGGAACATGATTTGCATTGATGTGAAGCATTGGTAGGGATTGTGTTAGAAGGCATTTTGCCTTCAAGATTGGTAGCATTGATGATGTAAGGGTTGGCTAATCATGTGAAGGGCAATAAGTTGCAATTTTTGGAAGGATATAATGGATATTAGAGAGTCTGAGTTTGAGAAAGGGCTATAGCGAAGATATCACCATGATAATGATTTTTCTCCATTTCATCAGTTGGGCAAGAAAAGGGACCTGTGATTGCTAAATTTAAATGATTTTGTTCTCTTTGAGGAAGATTTCTTTAATAGTTGAACCAAGACCTCCCCTCATGTTCTTGAGGTAATCCCACATCCTGTTGAACACCAACTTCACATTATATCGTTCAAGAAGATGTTCCCAGGGGCTTTTCGAAAGTATATCACCAATTGATCAGGCTTTTCTCCACCATGGTACTGTCAAAAGATATCATTTGCTGGCATAGCACCTATTTGACACCAGATCCATCAAGATGTCGATTCCGTTTCCTATACAAATCACAAAAGAGCAAGTGTTATCCCCCGATGCCATCATTGGTTCTAAAACATTTTATGGAAAAGATTAAGCATACTTTTAAAGCATGTCCAGCGAACATGACAGGAATTTTTTTTAATCTGCCCGTACTTTCTGTCAAAAAAGGAAAATAACTGTTGTTTATTGTAATATTTATGGATGCATGCTCCCAGCCTCATTTCACAATTGTTGTCATCGAGAAACTTGTGATATTTGTTCTTCTAAGAATTGGATTGGCATCATGCCTATGATACACTGCTTCCATTCCCAATAGTATTCTGTCACGCCTCGAACCCAATATCCGGGTCGGATACGTGATGGCCGCACACTCCTTAGAGCAAGCCCTAAAGAATATGCAAGGCCATAATAAAACATTACAACCTTAACATCCATAACAATTAATTTCAATAATAATTCATAAAATCTTGCATAATTACAATTTAAATTTCTTCAATTCTCTGATCAGATACTATGACACTCTATTTATCCTTCTGCTCACCCATAAATCCAAGCCATAATCAATCATAAGCATCCTGTAACTCTGAAAAGAAAAAGAAAGATGAAGGGTGTGAGCTTTACAGCCCAGTAAGAATTTCCATATCACACCAATATAATAATATAAAAGTCGATGTTCACTGTCCAGAATACTGCAAATATTTATAGATTATCTGTTTTATCAAAAGAGATGCATTATCATATTTAATAAGTGAAACAATTTTATTCAACGATTGTTTCATGTCTTATCTTTCTATTTTCTTCTATTATCATATCGTCTTTAATCCTTTTCTTTTTGGCTTTGGCTTTGGACTACCAGGATCATGCGACGATCTTTCATTCGGATCGATTTCTGTGATCTTCCTCGGATCGAAATATTCATGATCTTTCTCGGATCAAAGTGACCATGATCTTTCTCGGATCAAATCATTCATGATCTTTTTCGGATCAGATTCTTCCACATATAAGCCTGTGGGAGCTGTCCCAGGTATAAGCTCCTGGCAGGCTATTCCACATGACAAGGCCAGTCCAAACCATATTTCTCTTTCTTTTCATTTTCATGAAATTATAATATTTGACTTCATTAATCAATTCAAATTTTGCAGTGTAATAAATATGTCATACCCATGTAATCATGTCATCAATCACTGATACATATATATTGATATAACATACTCATGCTCAAAATCACATAAATAAATAACAGTATCTCAGATATAACAAATTCATCGATCTCAAATCCAATGATGCAAAATCAATGAGATAAAACCAACAGTAAAATAACATATATAATGGTGATCATGTACAGGGATTCTTACCTTTACCGATGACTGATCCAAGTATAGAAATTAATGTTCTTCTTTGATTTATGAATTTCTCTTAACAAAATATTTCACTCGATATCTTATGCAGACAATCATATCTCTTCATGACCTTGATCAAATATAAAAATCATATATGAAGAAAATTACCGATAATCGATCCTAATAACACAAATTGAGGACCTCTCTTAGGATTAATCAAAATTAGGATTTATCTAAGTATCTGGATCCTCCACTGATCCATAAGACTTTTAGAGAGAAAAAATCCATGAAGAGAGAGAAAATTTTAGAGAGAGAAAGTAGAGAGAGAAAGTGGAGAGAGAATCTTCGTATCCTTCAGATAAGATAATCATGATTGAGATCATCAGAGGTCCAATCAAGGTGACTCAATATGAATCAAATATTATAAATTTCGAATAAGATCGAGCTGGGATCAGATCTACTGCATGAATTTCGGAGCAATCTCAAATCATCATATTTTTATTTCAAATTTATCCTAGGGTCTGTGATGCAATCAGAGAGAGAGTAGAAAGACCTTAGAGAGATAAAATTCATAAAGAGAGAGAAAGGTCTAGAGAGAGAAAATAGGGAGAGAATCTAGAGAGAGAAAATGGAGAGAGAAGGTAGAGAGAGGAGAGAGGAAAGAGAGAGAAAGGAGGGAGAGGAGAGAGAAAAATTCTCTCTTTCCTTCTTTTTTTTTCTATTTTTGTTTTGTTTTGTTTTCTTTTTCTTTTTCTCTTTTTCCTTTTCTTTTTCTTTTTCTTTTTCTCTTTTTCTTTCTTCTTCTTTCTTTTTCCTTTTTTTCCCGCGGCCTCCCTTGGGCCGAAACAGGGGAAGACCATGAGGTCCCCCCTCTAGTGACCCGGGCTCTGACGAGGTGGGTGGCTTCGTCGGAGGTCAGGCAACGATGGCCGATCATGCGAAGCCGACCAACGATGGAGTTCGGCCGGCAAGCTTTCCTTTTTTTTTTTTCCTCGAAAAACAGGGGATCCGCCCCTTTTCTTTTTATTTTTCGATCATTGGCCGGTCACCGGCGGCCAAGACCTTCAGGGAAGAGGGATAGAGAGATGAGGGTCCGGTCTCGGGGATGAGACGCCGCAACCGGCGGCGCCGGTGGCCGGAAAAGAGAGGAAAGGGTTCTGACCGAACAGGGATTTCTTGTTTCATGGAATTTTCGGCGATCCCGACGGCCGGCAAGGAGTCTAAAACCATGGAAAGAAAGAGAAGAGGGAGAGGAAGAAAGATTGAACCCTCACCTGAACTCCGGTGGCCTCTTCGACCTTCAATTTCCGACGAACACAAGAAGAGGGTGCCGTGGCTTCCAAGGGAAAAAGAGGAGGAATCAAGCTTGAAGATCGCCGGTGGAGGTTTGAGAGGGAGAGGGAAGGCTTATTTATAGAGGATCCTAGAGTTTTAAGAGTACTAGAACTCTTTTCCGATCAGGATTCATCGGAGAAGAAGACTCCCGAAGAGAGTCTTCTTCCGTTCCTTTTTTTTTTTTTTTTTTTTTTTGAACTGTGGGCTGATTCTGAGCCCAATTGGGCCAGGTGTTACATTAATGTTGTGACAAATGCATCAAAGGTTCTACTCATGTTTGAACCAATGCTACCTCATCCTTCTGAAACTAATTTTGCCTCTCTGTGCCAAATCCTTGAAAGCTGTTTTTTGGGTAGTTAATCCTCATACACTGTTTACTCAACAGTAGAGTGATTCCATTACCTTCCTAATCCAGAATATCCTATCATCCATGTAAAGCTATCTAGTACACCTTGTGGAACAGATGTGCTGATATTTACTTAATCAATCAAACTCTTTGTTTCTGTGAGACCTCTTTCATTTTTTCCTTTTAGATATATCTTGTGGATGATTGTCAACAGAGCAGAGTTCGTTTTTAATGTTCCAATTCCCTTTCTTTTTTTTGCCTCTATCTGCCTATTTCATAATGGAATTTTGCACAAGTGCATCTGGATGTTCCAATGCTATCTTGTCAAACCAACAAAATTGCATTTGCCATCTGCTTTTCATAATTACGTATATGATTACATAAGTAATGCAAGATTCTTGGACGCTTCGGCCTATCAGTTTTGTCAAGACTGGTGTGTACGGAACATGCTAGATACCATCAAGTCCAGGTACTAGAGTTGCCAATCCATGTGATAGACTACTTACCTTTCCATTAATGATGGCACTACATTATTATAGTTGTATCATGTAAAACAATGGCTGACCACTTGGCTAAAGCTAACAGCTGCTAGCTTAACATAATTCATGTTCTTCTTTGCAAAAATGTTGGGTGTATAGTTCTTGTAACATGAACCAGAGATTTTTAGCTTGGTTAATGGAGGACAATGGCAGGTGGCATATAATAGGCTGTGGAATTTCCTATTTCAGAACTCAAATCATCAATCTTATTGGTCACTGAAGACCGAGAAGATACATAGATGCCCGTATCTTGTCACCATCCAATATAAGGAGCAACAATTGTTTGTGATTGTTGACATTTCATTGCAATTCAGAATCATGAAATTAAACAAATTAGGAAGTTGGGTATTGCAGATTGCGAGTAGTGATTATTAGAATAAAGTTGATTCCTGTAATGGGTGTTGGGCTGTATAGCTCATTTGATTTTCCCGGTTAACTGCATTGTTAATTTCATGCAATCAAGGCTAGGTAACATTGTTGACCTGTGACATTAAGAGTTATATTATGGAAATAAAGGATATACTCTGGAATTAAAAGATATACTCTGGAATATGAGTCATTGAATAACTCAGGGTTCAAAAGGTTGTTGATTAAGCAAGACTAGAGTAGATCAGTTGAATGGGAAGAAATGGGAGCAAAAATATATCTGGATCTCTGATAAAACAAGATTTAGTTTCATGTGCATCAGATGAGTGATACAAACAGTTTCCTTACCTCTAAGCTCATTAATTGTAAGTGTTGGCAGTTGCTGTTAACTATTAAGTTTACTCTGTGCTGTATGTGTAGCCTAACTCAAATTCTTTGTTTCTGAAAACATGTTATATTCCCTTTGATGTTGACAGCAAGAAAAGCAAAGATAAATTCAGCTGAGTCAGCAAAATTGTAGCAGAGAAGTCTCAATGACTTGTACCACTCACCATGTTGAATCCATGCTTTGATGTTGGAGCAAGGGGAGCAGAAGAAGAGACCCAAACAAAATGTCAGCAACAAGAGTTTTTGCTTAACCAGCGCATGTGTTTTTATGTGTAATGTGCTAAATATCTGTCATCTGTATCTTTTGGAATTTCGGAGTTATTATCCTACACTGGACAAAATATAATAATATTCACATCTAGTTTGCCAATACTGCTTAATTTGATCCTTATCTATTTTTAAAGAGGTACCAGGTTAGTCTCCTACATTTAAGCGAATTTTCTGATTCTGATATTATGCTTTTTAAGCAAGTCTTTAGCTATAGATTTTCCTGTATATTACTTTAAATTCCTCTGCAACTAGTCGTCCTCTGCAACTAGTTTAAGTATTCAAATTCCAAAGTGGTGCCAAATCTTGGTTCATATTTGCCCCGTTGGGAGTCAGGTTGTCCAGGAAATTTATCCACAACAGCTAATAGTCTCCTCGGTTGTGCATTTGTGTGCTTGTCACTGATGGTTCCAGATTTGGCAATCGCAGAGGGTACGTGCCTGACTCTTACTAGCCTCACTATATGTACATCATGCATAGTAACAGAGCTGTTAATGGCTTAAAGCGTAATTATAGAACATCCCCTTTTTTTGCACGATAACTTGCTCATTTGTGGGTATCATGGATGTCACTTTATTGCTTGTCAGATTAGAATGCACGGCAAGAAAATTATTTGCATCCCAAGGTTGCATCTTGATCTAATGCAAAACAAAATTACAGTATTGAAATTGACCAGTTGTAGTAGTGCAACTAGCACATCAGATTAGACTGCATTACTATCAGATTCATGAAAACATTAACACATAAAATTAGAACTCTGGGGGTCAATCTTCCTCAAATTAAACAGTGAAATTAGTGAATACCACATCAGTTAGTTCCTTTTGGTGAAATAAACGTATTCCAAATCCAAAACTACTATGTATTTTTTTTCAAAACCACCGTATGTATGTCTGCTACAATGACAAGCCATCTAAAATTCTACCAATATTGAATTTACTGTTGTAATAACTGAATTTACTGCTCTCTAATAGAAAGTTCACATTATAAAGAAAACAAATAATGGATCTATAAACCAATAACACAATATAAAAAAAAAAAAAAAAAAAAACTATTCCACCTTCTCATAATACATCATGCAACATGAACCATACTATAACCTCCCATGTTCATTGCAGAAGGATGTGCCAGTGAAGCAGCAGCTACACATCTACTTTCAGTACAAGTATTTTCATAGCTCAATCCCGATAAATTAAATTCATGCAATCAATCTGTTTTTTAAAACTGGAAACCAGAGTTGGAACTCCAATATCTTATTTCTCCTTACGGTAAATCAAAATTCTGACCTGCGCCAGTTGATTTAATAGTATAATCTAAAGAACATTTGACAGCACAAGAACTTAAACCTGTTTCTTCCTACCCACTTCATTAATTCCTTCAAAAGCTAAATCAATAAATAGATATTGTATATATATCTTCACTTCAATGGTTCCGTAGAGGATCCTGCGATAAGCAGTCCAAGGAAGTGAAGCAAGCAATTACAAAACCATAAAGTTCCAAAGAAAGAAGAAAAGACTTCAATCAGAAACTAACAGCAATTCAGAACCAATCAGTCAAAGACCCAGCGATTCACATCCTTTATCCTCCTCTCCTCTTCGGGGGTCAAGTCGTTCTCAATCCCAAAGTATTCCCGTACATCCTCGACCGTCATGTCGCTGATGGTGTTCGCCACCGCCTGGCAGCAGAGGTCGAACAGCGGCTGGGAGTTGAGGTAGTGGGCCGCCACCATAATCTCCAACACCTCCTGCTTCTCCGCTTCGACGAACTCCTTGTCCCACTTCTTGAGCTCCTCCTCCTTCCCACCCTCGACGTGACGCTTCCAGTACTCCACCACCTTGGCGAGCACCGAGCCCTCCACGTTGGGGAGGGGCACGCTGCGCTCCACGCACCCGTCCTCGATCATGTTCTTGATCGTCTCCGACTGGCTCGCCACGACCAAGTCGACCTCAAATTCCTCGCCGTCATAGCTCTGGAGCACCACGACCTTTGGGGCCTCCACCTTCTTGCTGGTCTCCGGGGCCGCCTCGATGGCGCTCTCTTCGGAAGACATGGTTGATGAATTCTTGAACTCCAACCGGGATGGATCGGTCCAATTAGATCTCCAATTAGCAAAAACCCTAAAGGATTCGATTGAAGTCTTGAGGTTTAAAGCCCGTTCTTTGTTGAAGAAAAAAAAAAAAAAGAAAAGAAAATATTGGATTCGATTGAAGATTACAGGGCGATTCTAGGGTTTCGAAACGATAGAAAAAATCGAACTTGCAGTCCATGGAATTCATCAAAGTAAACATAGATTAACATGATCGAGAACAGAAAACTCGATGATAAAATCCAATAAAAATCTTATGTTTGAGGTTAAAAAAAAAAAAAAAAGAGAAGCATGGAGATGGAGTTCTTACTCTTATGGGACACCGGAACTCTGGAGAGACCGGAGCAGACGAAGAACGAGAGAGAAGCGATAGGTCGGAGGTGTTTAAATAGCGGAGCTGTCGCTCTTTCGGTCTCACAGGAAAAAGGATTAACAAAACAAATCCTTGGAGGAAAGGGTTTCGTCGCAATCAGCAGCGGGCCGGGTTTTCCGTTGGGTCCGCGAAAATCCGTGAGTTTAAATTTTAAACTCAAAGGTCCAAAATATTTTTACCAAAAAAAAAAAAATTCCATAACGTCATTGTCCCATGTAGACTGATAAATCGAGTGCTAGATTGATTTATTAGTCTGGACTTGTAGGTGTTTGATTTGAGGTGATGAGGATCAAGGGTAATATAGATGGAGCTGACCAACGCCTTTTGATAGCAAAATGACAAATATCAACAATAGATTTGGATTTTATTATACATATCTTCTGTATTGAAGTTGACAAATATTATACCATATAAATGTAGCATTATCCATTCAAAGTGCACTGAACGTCGTAGTAGGTGTTTTCTTTCTTTGATTGTTCCGCTTATTTGTATTTCTTTATTTCAGCGTGGAATATGTTGGAGGATAAATTTTGCAAAGCCTTTTTATATGGATAGAAATGAAATAAAATAATAATAATATATAGATATGTATAAGTTGTACAATCATCAATAATCAAGTATGAAGTTATTTTGATCACCAATGATGATGATATGGAGATAATCTTTTCAATAGTAAGTTTTCATTCATATTTATCCGGTGCAGAATTGTATCTAAATGTGCAAGTCTTAGAAAATATAAAAGATATTCATAATCGAGACAATTTTAAAGTAGATGATCGGGATTTAAGAATGACAACGCAGGTCGGAGAACAGATTGTTTGCTCTAATCCGTATGTTGTTGATAATGTCGCAGTGAACATGAGTTCGAGACATACAAAGAAGCAGTTTGATACAGTAGATAGTGATGTGATCTAGAATATCATTAGAGAAGCATCATTATATACAGTTGCCATTGATACGATGTATGTCGATAATAGGCTTTTTTAGAAAGATGATGTACTAAGTGAAGATGATGTGAAAGAGAATGCTCAGCAAGCTGGTACACTATATGACGCAAGAAGCTCATATGATATTGGAAGCTTACGTGACGCAGAAAGTTTAAATGACATAGAAGTCTCAAAATTTTCTATGTTTGAAGCTTCTTTCGGAATATTTAGTCATTTTGATTAGGCAACTGCTAATGTACCAATGTGTTTTGCATTGCAAGTATAGTGTAATATATGGAAAAGAGGTGAAGAGTTATATAAGGGGTTTCATTTTGCAGATAAAGTAATACTGTAAACTGTGATAAAATAATATTCAAATGATTCGCACCGTGAATTTAAAGTTATTGAGTCGGAGCCAAAATTGTGGGTTGTTAAATATAAAAATAAAGAGTCGGGATGTCAATGGATGCTTCGAGCAATTAAACAGCATGACAATTTTGAAATCACATGATGTGCTAGTCCACATACATGTTTATCTACTATGCTTTCTCGGAATTATTGTGGATTAGATTTTAATTTTATCGCTAGTGAAATACGAAATCTAGTGAAAAAAGTATCTATAATTTTCATTGTTGATATTGGTACAGTATTAGAAAATAGATTCAACTATACACCCAGTTATAGAAAGTTATGAGAGGCCAAGCAAAAAATAATAACCATGGTGTTTGGTGATTGGGATAGGTTATATGAATTGCTGCTAAAATAGTTGCATATCATAGAGGAATTTAGCTTGAAACACATGAAACTGCATGTTGAAGATACGATTTTAGTTTGAAACTACATCTTCAATATGTGTTTTTCATTTTCAAATTTTAACATTTTTTTATAGGTTGGAGGCCATGTGGAGAGAAACACATGCGGTTTCTCCACCTGCTATCCAATCAGCTAAAGTGCTGTAGTTTGAGAAATAAATTGGGTTTAGGAGTATATTTATAATTAAATTTTAAAATAATAATAATAATAATAAATCCTCCAATTGATGTCTCCATAATTTGCCGCAACTGTCAATGGGTCGGGTCAGGCTCGGATGAGTGCACCAAACAAATAGTCCAAAAGGGACCCAAGTTCGAGTTTTAGACCTCCAGCCCTATTGGTAAGAGACTCCCAACTTGCTAACGTAGTATTTCATTTCATTCTACGGTTCACAGGTTGTTTGAGGAAGAAGGTTGTGCAAGTTTCATGAATTCATCTGTAAACAAGATGAAATGAAAATTAAAAAAAAAAAATCTTAGAAGATAAACATCTGCATCCATAAAATAAGAACGCTAAAAAAGCAAAGGAGATCCTTCACAAGCATGTAGAATTAACTCCATTGGACCATTGCTCGACTCAAAGCGAATTATGAATTAATCCAATTATAGGCTTCACATTGCAAGACTTGGTTTGAAGCCCAACTCACTTGCTTTTTGTTTTTTTTTTTTTGATAAA
This sequence comes from Elaeis guineensis, assembly GCF_000442705.2. NCBI lineage: Eukaryota > Viridiplantae > Streptophyta > Magnoliopsida > Arecales > Arecaceae > Elaeis > Elaeis guineensis. The sequence continues at coordinate 119,671,002 of NC_026003.2, forward strand.
GAATTTTTTTTTGTTTTGGCAAAGACTTGTTTTTTGTTAGTGAAGCATTTAAAAAGACTGTTCTAATGATTTAAGTTTAGTGCGAATAGAAATGAAAAAAAATATGGATTTTCATATGATGATAAGATATGTAGAATTATAACAATATAAATGTATTATAACTTTCAAAAAAAATCACTAAGCTTGGCATCTAATAAAATGTACAACAAGAGTAATGCTACATGGGCTCTTACGTCATACATGCTAAAGGCCCTGCATCGTGACGAAATAGGAGGAATAAATAAGGATGCATTTGGTTAGTTATTAAAAAATATATTTTTTTATTTTTTAATTTTTAAAAATAAAAATAAAAAAATATTTGATAATATCATCAAAAATAAAAGAAATTAAAATAATTATTTTATATATAAAATATTTTTTTTATTTTTTAAAATTTATTTTTTTATTTTCATATATTTAAAATGTCAATTAAAAAAAATAAAAAACTCAAATTCTTCTCTCTCGTCGACCTCTTCACCTTCCCATCCCTTTCTTTCTGAATCCTTCTTTTTGATCGAGCTCTTCACTTGCTGCCTCTAAATGTTACCTCTTGCTTTATAATAATATAGTTATCAAATATATTTTTATATTTTTATTTTAATTTAATAATAAAAATTAAAAAAAATATGTTTTTTAAAAATTAAAAATCAAAAAGTGTAATCAAACGCATTCTAAATAAATAAAAGAAGGGTGACCTAACACCCACCCAATCATTATGGAACCTTCTCCACAAGAAAAACAGAATAAAGAAATCATCCGAATCCCACCTCCCATCCACAAAATCCTCAGTTCCTCGCTCTCCTCCTCCCTCCCTCCAAACTCTCGCGTCTTCTCCTCCCTGCCTTCGTTGCCACGATGTGAGAACCCGCGAAGGCAGAGGCGAAGGCGGGAAGAAGAAGAGGAAAGGTTTCCAAGAAGCCCAAAGCAAGGGATCCGATCATGTCTTCTTGCGTGGAATTGGGCTACCGGACCTCCTCCATGCTCGGCTCTCGAAGCTCCCGGCTCCTCCTCCTTCCCGCCGCCCTCCGTGGCTCCGTCCGGTTCCGGTGTGTCCTGGACCTCCTGCCCCCCTCGCTCGGCACCGCCATCACCTCCGGCAACGCGATTGTCGCCGCGGCCGCGGCCGCCAGCGGCTCCAGCACGGCGCACGCGGCTGTGACGTCGGCGCTCGCGCACGTGGCGGTCACGGCCGTCGCGATCGCCTCGGGGGCGTGCCTCTCCACCAAGGTCGATTTCCTTTGGCCCCGGGTGGAGGAACAGCCAGGTTCGCTTTCTTTTCCTCTTCTTCACAATGTATAGCTCAGTGATTCTCTGATTATATATATCGTTCTTGAAGAGTGGTCTGTGAAATAGTTGTAGGGATGGAACATGTGTCGTAGCAATATGGAACTTTGAGACTAAGCAAAAACATTTTTTAGGTAAATAATAATAATAATAATTATTTTGCTATGGCAATATATTAAAATCTTTGAAGCCTAAGGAGATCATCGTTTGATACATGAGAGTGCTTAAGGGTGTAAACGAGTTGAGCTGCTTACGAGCTACTCGAGCTTCAACTCGATAATTATCGAGCTCGAGTAGCTTGAATAGTTTTTCAAGTCGAGCTCGAATAGCAAGATATTCGGCTCGATAGCTCGCAAGTCTACTCGAGTTTATATATATTTTGAATAATATTATTTTTATTTATAATATATATTAAATATATATTATTAGTTGGCTAAATGTCGATTTTGAGCTCGAGTATGACTCGGTTAATATTCGAGTTGAGTCGAGTTGATCTCAAGTTTTGTCTATTATTTATTGAGTCGAGCTTGAGCTTGAGATATTAAGGCTTGCTTGATGTTGAATCAAGTTTCAAGTATGAATATTTTGAGTCAAATCAAGCTTGAGCTTCCAGCTACTTTATTCGGTTTGGCTCGATTGCACCCCTAAGAGTGCTGATGGCTAGGAAGCATGATGATCAATGAAGAAATAGATAGATACAAAATAAGCAAACATGGTCTTCCTTTTAGAAACTCTTCTTGGATTATGTGAATGCCACCCTAGAAAAATAATTAGTCTGCAAGAGAGAGGGGCATTGAGTGGAATGATGGTCTGGACGAATAAATGGTATCTTTATGTTGTCAATTGTGGAAGGAACTTTATTGGAATGGATTGGTGAATTTTCTGAAATGTTTTTTAGTTTTTAAAATTTGAAGAGCATGGTTTAGGTAGGCTTAATTTTGGTTCTAATGATTAGCATTTCCAGTCAAGGTTGTGGAATGGTTTACACATTGTATAATAAGACAGAATGGACATCGGTGTTTTGTATGAAGGGAGCCTTGAATCATTAGGTTCACTTTTGAGGAAGTAATGCGGTTCTAGTAATAGGATTTTGTTAGGCAATGTGTGGTAAATCATCCTCTCCTTTACAATGATATTACTTAATATCCTCTCCTTTACAATGATATTACTTAATCCATTTATGGACAACATTCATTTAAGTAAAAGTCTACAAAGTTTTTGTTCTTGAAGATTAGGGTTCAAAGTTTCCATTAACTCACCATAGAGGTTTATAGAAGTTGGTTGGTACTAAGAATCAGTTCTTTTATGCTCCATTCATGGGGTTCGAGGACCCTATCCCTGTTAATTCTAGTGCTTATGGTTAGAGCTCTTGGCTTTAAGGATCTGCAATGTTAAGTGATTCTAAAGCTCTGTTTGCTTCATGGATAAACCAGAGTATACCCAAATAAAGGCTGACAATCTGGCATTGTTCAGGTTTGTCCAGTCAAAACAACTTTTTGGCACTCATTCCTCTTTAACCAGGTTAAAACTCTAGAGGGGGAAGGGGTCCAAATAAATTTCTATTTAGAGAGGAACGAGTACCTGAATGAATAACTTTATCCAACTATTATGGTTAAAATTTTGCAGGAAACCAGATATGGCTTCGATGTTGGGAAATGAAGGTTGACTAACAAGATGAACATAACAGAAATAAGAATGTTAAGATGATGTGCTATGTGTTCAAGAAGAATATAGTTTGGAATGCTTGTAAGGAGTTGCTCCAATTAAGGGCAAAGTGATGGAGCATCTATCGAGATGGTATGAATGTTTATAACAAAAATTTAAGGATGTGCTAGTAAGGATAAATTCTCAAATACATCGAAAGGTCTAGAAAGAAGAGGGGATAACTTAAGTTAGCATGGATAAACGTTGTGAGTTGTGAGGATGTGGAAGATGTTGCACTCACAAAGGTGTCTTTAATTGGAATATTATTAAGGATTCTTAAATCTAACACCAGTCCATGAGTACAAGGCTCGAACTATTTTTGTTGATGCGAGGTGGAATCTGATTCTGCTATAGGATTTTCATTAGTATAAGACTTAAGTAGATTAAACTAGGAACCCAATATGAAGATCCCACTCCCCACCTCTCTCTCTCTCTCTATGAAGTGAAAATTGTAAAGTAGCAAGTACTTTAAGATTGTTTTGCCAGCTCAGTTTGAAAGGCTTATAACAGAGTCAGCTGATCGTTCTTGTTCGAGCTATTGAAGGCTGAGGTTTTTTGGATGAAGTGGAGGGAGTTGATACTTGGCCTTCAAAGTCATCAATGTTGATTAATGGAGCCCTAGGGTAATGGTTGTGATGTGGGCATGGGCTGCATCAGGGTGACCTGCTTTCCTAAAATTCTTCACAGAGCCTCTCAGGAGTATCTTTTATGGAGGTTTGGACTAGATGACTGTTGGAAGGTATCAGATCTTTACAATTCTCAGATGACATGCTGATAATTTTTAAACCGGAGGTTGATATTGTTAGAAACATGAAGTTTATTCATTATTCTTTCAATTGTTGTCTGGTTGGAAGATGAACTTTGAGAAAAGTGTGCGGTGTATCTTGGAGCCGAGGAGATTAGACTGACTGGATGCACTAATGTCCTTGTCTAATATTAAGGTACTCCTTTGCATGATGCTGAGCTAAAGGAGTATTTCCTCCTTTGTATGGAACAGGATTATGCTGTCATTTGGAGGGCATCTCATGTTGGTGAATGCAGTGTTGTCTGCTATCCCTGCATATTCAATTTCCATCTTCCTTGTGCCTTCTTGGTTACTACAAAAGATCGACACAATTTGACGGAATTTCTTATGGAAAGATGAGATTAGCAGAGGCAGTTGTTTGGTTAATTGAAAGGCTGTGTATAGAGGCAAGACAGAAGGTGGACTGGGAGCTCTAGATCTAAGAGCTCTCAATTTTTCATATTGGCCAAATGGTGGTGGAGGTAGTTTACCAAAGGTGTTATGAGTTGGGGGCATCTGATTGAGTGTAAGTATTATAAGGGATCAAGGAAATTGGGATGCCATTCATGTGTGTTGGGAGCTCTCTGGAGGAATGTGCTTGAAACTGGTCCTATTTCTTTGCTGGCCTCAAGTTCAGTATGGAAAATTGGAGGAAGATTTGGTTTTGGAGGGATGTTGGTTGTGCTGATCATAAGCTGGTGTAGCTTCTAATTTGAATTGTTGGGTTTCTGATGTTGTAAACAGCAGGTTGGTGAGTGTTAGTGGGTGCTGAACTTTAAAATGGATCTGAGTGGAGACCTTGCACATGAGATTGAACCTCTGAAGAATATCTTAGTTGTTGTTATCAATCCAAGAACTCAGTTCTTTGGCGGTGGGATAGAAGTAGCTGCTACACTGTCAAAAGCACCTATCTAGTGCTGAACTTCAGTGGATTGCTGGCTGTCTATTCAAACTTTTATGGTGGCTGCTTCTTCCTTCAAACATGATAATATTTTTCATGGCTGGCAATCCAATGTTGGCAATCTAGAACAACAGGGGGTGCTTGGTGAAGTGGTTAAAGGCTTGGCCTAGCAAGTGGAATAGCAAAGGTTCGAGTCCTGGGGCAGCCTGTTTGTGCAAAAAAAGGTCAAAGGTTAGGTCTGTCTCAAGTTTGCCCCTCCCAGGGCCCCGAACTGCGAGGACCATAACTGGGTAAATGTACTTTTTATGTAATTTATGTTGGGGATCCAAAAAAATATTTACTGGTGAGAATCTGAAGAAGAGGGGAACGCAGACATAATTTCTGAGGAAATTCAGCATTAAGCGACAGAATCTGACCTCTCAAAAAATTTTTGTTGCAAACCCAGCTCATGTTTTCACAAGATTGAATGAAATAATTTGAGAGATTGATGCAGATTTGACATAATTTATTGATTATAATCTGCAGTGGATTGCATCTTAATTACATGTGCTTAAACAGAAGACATTTGCTTCTTTTCCATTGATAGCTTCCACATAGATATACTTGCTCTGAAGCTGCACTTCTTGGTCCTTTATGCCTGCATATTAGATTGATATGCACCTTTACTTTGCATAAAGTTCGATTCTTATTTATGCTAATTATAGAATACTTTACATCATTTGTCTTTCTTGAACTGTGATTAGAAGCATGGCATCGAAGTCTGATCCAGTTTATTTTGAGCCAGCTCTGCAATAATGTTCCACATTCCATTCTTCTCATCTTTTATGTGATTGAAATATATATTCTGCAGATATTCTTGTATTGGAAGGAGTAGATGTAACAGGATACCCAATCTTCAATGATGAAAAGGTCTGATAATTTTCCTCTTCATCATGACTTCTATAATTATATACATGTTTTATGTCAAATAGATATCTATTCTTTATTGAGCAGGTGCAGAAGGCTATTGCATTTGCAACCAAAGCTCACCTTGGTCAATCAAGGAAAACAGGAGAGCCATATGTCACGCACTGCATCCATACTGGAAAAATATTAGCTGCTTTGGTGCCAGCAAGCGGGAAACGAGTATATATTTTCCTCTAGTGTTGATATTTAGTAGTTCTAGCAGGCTTCATCTCAAGGATCTGGATTTGCAGGACTATAATGGACATGACAATCTTCCTTTTGTTGAGAATGTGCATGTTGGGTTCATCTTCAATTTGTTTCTACTTTTGATGGCATATGTTCTATTACAGGCTGTAGATACAGTTATAGCTGGAATTCTTCATGATGTGATAGATGACACATTCGAAAATCTGACTAGCATAGAAAAAGAGTTTGGTGATGATGTAGCACGTTTGGTTGCTGGTGTTTCAAAGTTAAGCTATATAAACCAGGTAGGCAATAAAAGACCTTTTTATTTTTCAAAAACTTCATATGCAATTATGTAAATTTCAATCACTGTAGTGCATTCACCATTGATTTTCCTGTTCTGAAAAAAGTAGTAAGTTATGATCAGATATCTGATTAACACTCAAAGCTATGGTTGCTTTATTGATCATTGCATAAAGGAAGTAAAATTGCTAGAATCGTTAATTGCTTCTGAATGGAGTAACTCTTTTTCATATCAAGTAGACAGCAGTAGCAGGGTGTCTGTGTATATATGTGCATGTGCATGTGCTGAATTGTACAAATTATACGTGAGTTTAGTTTGGCTAGCAAAGATCCCAAGATTCAGGAGTTCGAAACTGACATTTACTTTAGTGGAATGTCTGACATTTACTTTAGTGGAATGTCTACTGTATAATGCTTATGCTAATACACCATTGCAGGAACTGAGTAAATTTTGTCCCTCCCTTCATGATTATTTTGAAAGAGTTTGTGTAGTGCAAAGGCTTTATCCTGAATATAAAATGATTGCTTGCCTAATTAATTTGTACAATTCATATCTTGCCTGTTAATTACATCATCATTCTGATTAGTGTCAGCACACTTATGAGAAAAAATAAGGAGAACATTAAGCATTTCTCCTCCCATCATAAAAGTACCTTTTGATTAATATCACCATCCAAAATTTCTTTCATACAATTGCCAGCTTAAGCAAAAGAGGGATGGTTTAATATCATTGAATAACAAAGCAGAGAAGTTTTTCTTCATTATTATTTTAACTTTAACTTTAACTTTTACATGTTCTGGATTTTTTACGCTCTAAATACTTAGACATGGCACTATACTCTTTCATACTATTGCTAGCTCAAGGAATCAACACTTGACACACAGTTTTAGATGTCCTACAAAAAACAATAGTGGGCGCATTTGGACTATTCACTCTCAACTAGAATTGCTCAAATACCCAGTGGCCCACCCAATCCTAGAGCATGGGCTTGGGCTTGGTTGTCCAGCCTGGTGGGCTGGACCAGGCCTAAAATTTGAGCTTATCCTTTAAATGGGTCGGGCTTTGGTTTGCATCAATGTGGCCCTAGCTCGGTTATTTAAATTAATAAATATATTATGTATATGTGATATCTCATAAGTACCCTTACAAGCTTGCAACATACATCCCTAACCCTTACATCCCTACTTTGTTAGAGGCTTAGAGCCTAGTTCATTTCATTACTGAATTAAGGAAAGGAGGTGGCGATGTCTAGGATTAGCGCCTCCACCTCGCCTCAACTCCGCACCCCACCATAAGGAGGAGTCGTCTCCCTTCCCAAACTGTGAAGGACCTCGCCTACCCTAGCTGATGGGTGTCTAGCTCGCCCCAGCAGCTCATGTACATGGCCTTATGGAGGGAGTCATTTGCCTGCTTCCGGCACTCCTTCCATTGCTGAGGAAGTGGGCGAAGCCGAACCGATGATTGGCATGAGCCTGGCCGGAGCAACCCGATCCTTGCTGGCATTGCACCGGGTGCCCCAATCTGTGTGGGTGTGGCATTGCACCACCGCTATATTTGCTATCATCCAACCCTGATTCAAGTAACTCATCTCTGTAGATCTTAGATTTTTGATGAGAATTCTGTGTTTTTGGCAAGGATGACCGTAAGCAAGAAAGCCCTCGAGTACTTCCATTTTTCGTTTGCTTACAATTTTTTGATTCTTTTTGATGATTGAATAAGAGACTAGGGCTATCACCGACATTATTTTGAAAAGTCTAGAAAGTCCGAGGCCCAGCCTGGAAGCTTGAAGCCTAATTGGTAACAAGCCCTGGCCTAGGAAGTAGGAGCGGGCTGAGGCCGCCTGGGCTAGGGCCTGACAAAATGATGTGGTACCTTGGTTTTAGCCTGACTTGAAGCTGACCCAGCCTGCCCATTAAGCAAGTCTACTCTCAACCATTCAAGTGTCAAATAAGATTGATGTAAAATGTCTAGACACTAAAAGCTTCATAGTTTTTTGCTTCCTTTTTTATGGTAGTATGACATGAAATCAAGTTTTTCCCAATAAATGGTATGAAATATGAATGACCAACCTAAACAACTATTATTGTAGTGTTTAATGTATTTTTCATTTTGTAATTAGATGCTGTTGCTTTTGGACACTGTCACAGTTTCCACCTGTATCGTGTGTTTACTAACACTTCATTCATTTTATCTTTTATATAAATCAACAAAAATGATGGTGGTATATAGCAGTATCAATATCTTCATGCACCTAACCATATACCAGAAATGGTCTGAAATATTCACAATAAAGCCTTGTAGTACTATCTTTGTTTCTATCAAGTGTTGATTAGTTGGTAGAAATAATGCTATCTTCATTACATGCTATGGAAGTTTGATTTCATTGATTGAAGAATTAAGAAGAAATCTTTGTTCTCTCTTAATTTGACTCCTGGTGTCTACGATTTTCTTATCCATATTCATAGATTGCAGTTTTCAATTTTGCATACGAAGTTTGCTTTTGATATATCATCTTGACAAAATTATGCTATATCAGAAGGAACATGCAAATTTTTAAGTCTGAAATTCTTTTCATGTTAGCATGCCACTTGATAGGGTGTGCCCACTTATGGATGACCTGTTATTTGGTTGGTGTTGTGCTAATTCCTGAGTCTATCAGCGTTGTATATCTTTTGCTTTCTTTTCATTACTAATGTTCAAAACTGTGCAGTTGCTGCGGAGACATCGACAGAAAACTGTAAGCAGAAGTACTCTTAGTTCCGAAGAGGTACTTTTTTATTTAATTTTTTAAAGAAAATGATGATCTTACACAAAGACAAGAACTTTAGCTTGATTCTGTGTTTGACTTTACACAATTTTTAATACTTTTTTCCAAGGGGGCATATGGTTATTGATCACCTAAGTAACTAAACATTTTATCTGTAAAAAGTGTATATGATATATGTTCCTGAATATTGGAATTTGGAAATAATCTCATCTACGACCAATGCAAGGGGGAATGAGCTTAATTTTGACCCTTCAAGTAAACCACTAAAACTCACTTGTCTCACCAGCAATATGCTTGCACTTATTGTATTTCAGCATAAATGCCCATCAAATACCTTTCTTGGTAACCAAGATATGTATGCTATCTCAAATTTGATAAAAATCATCCTTAGACTCATGCTATTTATTCAGTATTGCCCAAGTATGAAGATAGCCTCAAAAAAAATTTTTTTAGCTTCTAGGTACATGACCAAATTGTTTCTGTAAGACTGTTGTTACTTTTCTTAATCTCTGTTTTGTGAACATTGTCCTAGCATTTGTAGAGTGGCTTACAAGTTTAGTTTCATGGTTTTTGGTGTGATTTTACATGTAATTTTATTTTTATAAATAGTTGCCATAGTACTTCTCCAGACATTTGGCATTTTTATGTTTCAATATCTTATTCAATAAACATGTTAAATGAACTGAATTTTCTTTCATAATTTTCAAAACCTTGATTGATATACCACCGTCTTGGTGCTAATCCTTTGCATCCTTTCGCAGCTACCATTACAGTTTTTGAATGTTCCATGTGAAAATCTAGATATGAGCATTTCCTGGTTCGCCAGCATTCTGATATTTGTCAAGTTTGTCTCATGTCCCTGATTATCAGAACCATAAGATACCTCTTTTCTTACTGTTGTAATATAATTTTTTCCTCAAAGACATGCCTAGAGCACCTTTGCATTTCGTCCACCTAACTTTATGACATATTCCTCTCACCCCCCCCCTCTCTCTCCATTCTTCAAATGAGATCCAAGATATCAAATGAACTCACATGTTGTTAGCTCTTGGCCAACAATTTTTCCAATAGCCTCACTTTTCATTTAATTTTCACCAAAATAGCGTTTCATAATTTCACTTTCGGCATGAAACTGATGATGTTGGTTTTAGTAATTTTAAGAACCACAAAATCTAGCTAAACATTACCAATCCATTTAGTGTATCTATTTTTCACATCGAATTTAAGGGCTCCAAAGCTACAACTTGCAACTAGTTATTGTCAGTTATTCATGCTAAGGCTGGAAATAAAGGGCAAAGATTTTTTTCCCCTGCAAACCCTTTTTTATGACCTCACTATGGTGACCAGTATGGTTTTTTTTTATGCAAGACCGATATGGTTTACAATACTAAAATTGATATTCTTTGAAAAGGGAAGATCCCTAGGTTCAGGTGGTTGGATGTTTTCTAGCTACTGAAAAATGAAAGACTTGTTCAGCATCTTTTTTCATGAATTTGCTATATGATGATGCATTCATGTTGCTTGACACAATAATCATGTCTATGATGAACTATTTTCATGTTTTACAATATAGGCTTATGAGCCTCATGTAAACAATGACTTGTTTAGTCTCATTATTTTTTTCTTTCTTTTAGGCAAGTAATTTACGAGTTATGCTCTTGGGCATGGTTGATGATCCTCGTGTGGTACTCATCAAGTTGGCAGATCGTTTGCATAACATGCGAACCATGTACGGGCTGCTAAATCTATCATTCTCGTCAGTCTTATGTCAATCAACTATGTAGATAATCTGTATTTTAAGTTAAAAATAACTTTCTTTCATCTCAAGTTAATAAACTTAAGCTATATCATGTGTTTAAATTTTACATACATGCATACATACATACATGAAGAGCCTTTCTCCTGTATAGGGATTGTGTCGCTTCACCATTTTCTTGTGTCTATACTTTCATGGATAGAGCCATAGAGGTTTTATGGATTGGCTGATGTCATGCTAGTTTCTTAATTTTCTTATTCTGCAACTTTAAAACGACGTCAGCAGTATATCATCTATTTGATTTTCATCTTGTGAATATGTACGTCTGAAAAGTTCAGAGGAAACTGGTTTTTCTGGCTCAAAAGGAATGCATCTTTTCCCATTATCCTTTTATGTCACAGTTTCAGTGCTCAATGCCTATTCCGCATAATATTTCAGGCTTATTAAGGAACATTTTTTCTTTTTTCCCCCCCTCTCAAGTTAAACTGCTCCAAATTTCTTGGAGTGTATGAAATGATACTTATTTAACATTCAACTTTTTCTAAAACCTAATAAATCATCTTCACCATGGTCATGTAAACTAGTTATCCTCTGCGATTCGATATGGATTATGATAACTTTTTATGGTCTCATTTTCTGTCAACAAAGTCAAGGTAATTTACTGTTTATTTATGGATAAGATACTTTCTATCAGTTCATCACAATATTATAAATGTGCACATTTCTTTCTTCTATATTTCTTATATCTGGTTTTTGGATCTTGGAAAAGGATTGTTATGACTTTCAAGGTGCACTAGCTTTGCAGCTAAAACTATTGATGTTCATAAATTGGAAAATTTTGCATCTATCGAATCATTGAATGTGTTGAATGTGTATGATGAAGTCTCTGTACTAAAATGTTGAGGTCTGACACCCATTTTGGTCCATTCTTTCAGCTATGCTTTATCATTGCCCAAAGCTCAAGCTGTTGCTCAGGAGACGTTAGCTGTATGGTGCTCTCTTGCTTGTAGATTGGGAGTTTGGGCTTTAAAAGCTGAACTGGAAGATTTGTGTTTTGCCGTCCTTCAGGTGTGTCATCACATTTTTCTGAACTTGTGATATTGCAAACACTTGCAAAAAACACTGAATTAAAACTTAGTAGCAAAGGTGCATCTCATCTGTGTTACAAAGCTGAAGATTTCCCAATAAAAATGCAAAACGTTTTGTGATGTTCTTGATTTTTTTTATAGCATGGTTTGTAAATACTTTTTTCTTATGAAGCTATCAAATACTGTGATAAATTTAAATTTCTTTGTTTATTTCATTTTGATTATATCAAAGTAGTAAGCAGAATTTTAAGTTTAGGGGATATTAATGCATGCTAGGTTTTTTGGTGATCTTTATTTTTTATAGCTTTGATTTCTTTTTTTTTCTCACAATTTTTTGTTTGTCACTTTTTTCTTTTATTTTTGGACTTAGTCTTTTCTTTTTGCCTGAATTTAAATTGTTTCTTTTCAAAGGCAACATCATTTCATGGATGTAAGTTGTGAATAATATTATTCTGATTATCTGGAGCCTAGAAGCACTTCAAAGCATGCTGTCTTTTTAATATATCCAATTTTTTATGGTAAAATGATAAAACAAAACAAAGTCCATCAAGTATGTCAGCAAGCTTTGGTTTTCTTTTCTGCCCCATCATTTTAGCTGTATGACCACCATATAAGCATGAGAATCAATGCTGTTTTCCAATCATGGCTCTGCTACATGTTTGGGCCTTTGGGTTCCAAAAATTATTCCAGGATCAACATTTTCTTTTTTAACCTTATGCAGCCACAGACATTCAGGAAACTGCGATCTGAGCTTGCTTCTATGTGGGATCCTACCAACAATTCTAGAAGTCTGAGAAGATTATCTACCAGAGCTGATTTTCTTGTACCACTGGATGATAGTGATACAATCTCCAACCATGACTGGTCTCTTTCAGCTGATGAAGAAAGAACAAATATGAGGGTGAGATCAATATAACAATGAATACATTATTTTTTAGGTACACAATAATTGCTGAGGATTAATGATGTAGTTTATAAGAATGAATTTTCTAGCTTGATTTGTGGGTTTTGCGATAGAACTACATGGGTCATATCAAGCATCCTGCATCTTCAACACAAGGTGAAGACTGATATTCTGATAATTAAATGTCACCTTTTTCTTCATTTTATCTAGTGTAGGGTGGTACCAAATGCATTTTTTTGGGATGAGACATCGCTGAATAGTTAACTTTGTCCAATAGCATTTTAAGTAAAATCAGCCGTTTACCTTAATTGATCATAGAATAAATATGAGAAAGCAGGTTATAAACATGTATCACTTTATGGTGGTCCATCTCAATTCAAATAACTATGACATATATCAATACAAGTTAATATCCAGTGATTTAGGCCTGTACATATGGTGCAGAATTATGCATTTTTGTCCTTTCCAGTAACTTTCTGGCATGATGTGTTATACATATTATGAATATGGTATGGGGGCAATAAGCATTTTAAATTTTTAATCCTTGGTTCATAGCTCTTTTGGGCTAGTAATTACTGGTATAATTAACGCTGGAGATAATTGCAACTAGGGTTGTTTTCTGGAACAAAGCATATCATGCTATCTTAGATTATATAATTATTAATTACTTGCATACTACATGTCGAATGAATGTGGTTTAGAAAAACAAAATTTAAAAGGACAATAAAACTGTGATGGTTTAGTGTGGAAAGCAACGTGTAGGACTGGCAAATGACCCATAGAAACATGAAAAGTGATGAAGCTAAAAGAGCTGTTCCTTTCAGTGGATTATGAGCAAGAATTAGTTGCCTCAAATGAAGGAATAAGATTGTCTAATAGTGTACTCAAGATATCGGGAAGGTTGTCACTCTTATAGGTTTTGCGAGTCGATTGCCCAGAACATCGAGTTGTATCATGGTCAACTTTGCCCTTAAAGTAAGAAAACTACATCACACAGAGCAATTAGGAGGGATTTGTTCCGGTCATCAGGTCAGAAACTAAAGTAGATACTTCTAGTGCATCAAAGGGCAATACAGATAATATAACAACGAAGTGCTTTTAGAAATTATTTTGATGTGATGAAGTCACTATTAGTGCCCTATCTCTTGCTACATTTATTTGATGGGAAGGCATGTGAAGATGTTCAACCAAGGAAAAATGAGAAACCCTTGAGGAGAAAAAAATAAGGTTGTTGGAGTATTTAAAGGTTATTGGAGTATTTAAAGGTTTTACTACAAACTGTGTCTAGTCTTGGACAGTTTTTGACTAATCCTAGGAAGGTTTTCGAGCACTATTGGAGAACTACTATTTTTCTGAGTCTTGAGTTGAGTATAAAGTTTTTTTGGTGCCAACTTTTTCTAGGGATGTTGGTATACTGTAGCTTTATAATAGTTGGTGCACAAACTGGAATTGAAGATGGGGAAGCATCCAAATTTGTGCAGTGTCATTTGGTTAACTGATTCCTCTTTCCATATCACTTTATTCTTTTAATACCTTTGGTCAGGTAAATATGATAAACTTTCAGTTTGGTATGATAGGAACCCACAAAAGGTTTTGTACATCTGTTGTGGTCACTATTATTTGATATGCAATCCTTGGTGTATGTTTTTAACCTAAATCTGTTTGCGGAGATTTAAACTTCATCAAATTTCTATCCTGCAATTTGCTTCTTTTTGAAATCATCATCATTCTTTTTTTTCTAAAATAATTATGTATATGTACATATATAGCTTTTTTTTTTTTATTAGTATTCATCTAAACACTGTTCTTGATAATCAAACTTCTGTTACCCTGCTTCGTAAGATGAGGAGTTCTATTTTTCTTGAAAACCACTACCTTAATTCAATCCGGAGCAGTAACATATCATAACTACATGCCAAAAGACTTGTCCTTTATATATGTTACATGTCCAGTAGTTAAAGACAACTAGTAGACTGTTCTTGCTATTGTGGTTTCTTTGCTTTGAGTACATGCAATACAAACAATTGCCTCTTACTGTTGTCAATGTGTCATTTCTTTTTGCAATTTCTGGTGCTCAGACTTCCAGTTATTTTTTATCTGCAGGACCTTTTGCAGGCTGTATTGCCATTTGATCTGTTGCTGGATCGAAAAAAGCGCACTAGCTTTCTTAATAATCTCAGGAAATGCTCAGAAGCCCCAGAAACAAAGCCAAAGGTTGTCAGTGATGCTGCAATTGCATTAGCATCTCTAGCAGTTTGCGAGGAAGCACTTGAAAGGGAATTACTGATATCTACCTCGTAAGACTGCAACATATGCTGACTTTACTAGCTTAGTTAAAAGAGTATTTGATTTATATGCTTTGAAGTTGGAAGTGTCTGTCTTCTCAACTTATGTATTATATGCATGGGACATCATGATCATGTCCCTAACCTCGCTTTGCTAACTTGTTGTTCTGAATTCTGATGTTTCTGCTGTTCAGCTATATACCTGGGATGGAAGTAACTCTATCCAGTCGACTAAAAAGCTTGTATAGTATCTATTGCAAGGTATGCTGAGGCATGCTTATCTTTCTGCCTGTTCCAATATGTTTGAGTCATGTCTGTATAATGTCTCAGTGTCCACCACATTCTTGTCATTCTTACCAGCATGAAGAGAAGAAATGGCATTTGGAATAAGACCAATATTTGCATGTTTTCACATAGTTTATGTCAACATATTAGTTATGTTTCATGGAAGGTCGGTGGTAGCTCAAAGTTGCAGAAGGTTAGAGATCAGGAGAATGGCTTGTTGTGTCGTGAAAGTTAAGAAATATGTTCATTGTAATGGCAAATTACTGCCTAAATTATTGACTTGTCGCTACTTACTATGTGCCCTCAAGTCAGAAACATTTGTTCCGAATGTTTGGAACTTTAGATGTGGAATAGCTTATGAATTATTTATGTATTTTAAGTTGGAAACAATCTGCTTAGCCAGGTTCATCTTCACAAGGATATTTGAGGACCCTGCTTCCGAATTTCTAAAGAAGTGACCTTACCAATTCCTCGGTTCAGCATAACCATACCTTGGAGAAATAATCTGTGCAATATATGCCATTCCATATTGTGGGCATGACACATTCTCTCACAACAGCTACTTACACAGATCTGCTGTTCACTTTATGCAGCATTTTCATTTCTCTCCGTATGCCCATGATATTATTCTTATACATTAACATCCATCAGATTACTACTGTGGTACATAAGCTTTCTCCAACCTGATAAATATCATGCTGTACATTCTCTCTTACTCTATTGATCTTTCCACTTATTTCTTAAATAACCTTTCTAGAGAAAGCAAATTGACTTCTGTCTGCAGTTTTATCCAATGAATATGTTTGTCTCATATTTGAAGATGTTGTGATTAGTTCTTACTTTGCTCAACTTTTTTTTTTTTTTCTGAAACAGATGAAAAGGAAAGATGTTGGCATCAGGCAAGTCTATGATGCTCGTGCGCTGAGGGTGATTGTTGGGGATAAGAATGGAACACTACATGGACCTGCTGTCAAGTGCTGCTACAGTCTTCTTGACATTGTACATAGGTGATGAATAAATGGCATAAAACATTTCGATTATTTCCTAAATTGAACTAACTTTGTTAATGTGGTTTTGGAAGGCAGGAAGCTGGTTTGAATTACTGTTTTCTGCTTCCTGCTGTAGGTGAAATTTAATAATTGAACTACTACCTTAGGATTTCGGATACCTGATCTATATTCTTGAAGGCAGCATTTGATTTTAGAATAAGGCTTGCAATGAACATTGTGTTGCAAACCTTAGCCTTTATGCCTGCCTGCCAAACAGTGTCTAGAGAGCATAAGCAAGGAACACTGATGCCAGTCCAACTTGGTTATCCCATGAATAACTATTCCAAGTGAAAGCTGTCATAAGATATTTCAGGCATAAAGCCGTCATTTACACCTGCCTTATTTTTCTTTTTTGTTTGTCTAATTGACAAAAGCACCCTCAACCAAAGGTTATTCCAGAAATTGTATCCAAACAAAAATAGAAATAACTTGTGGGTGGTTGTGCCCTAATAATTCCAATTGGCATGACTATTCTTTTTCCACCTTTCTTTTTCCAAATCAAATGAAGCCAAAATGTTTTTCCATGTTTTAGTATATTGATAATTCTAGTACCATTTCTGTTGCTTTTTGACTACTACTCTACGTAAGAGTAGAATTGATGAACTGTCATAGTTAAATGATGCAATTGTTAAGTGTATGCAGCACATTCTTGCTTTGAGTCACCAACATGATCCATTGTTACTGAATGGTGGCATTTCTGCCTGTATGTAGGCTGTGGACCCCAATTGATGGAGAGTTCGATGATTACATTGTCAATCCTAAGCCTAGTGGTTATCAGGTGAGCATCATATTAAGCTGATAAATTACATATACAGGATACCTTGTGACAAGCATACAGTTTTTCGTTTTCTGTCTCCAGTTGTCATGGTTTTTTCCCCAGCCAAGAATCAGAACCTCTTACAAGTTACGGGCTGTATCTATATCAGGCACTTGCTGATATAAACCAATATATCACTTTATGTCAGCTGATATAAACCGATATATCTTGAGATATTGGCTGATATGATATCAATACATTGGCCAAGAACTTTCCATGGTTTTTTTGTTATCTTAGTTGGGGACTTTAATTTACTAAATATTAGAATTAATGCTTAAAATGATAGCTAATTTCCTTTTTATTATATCTGTCAATGTTTCAATATTTTGGTCACTATGTATCAACCCCAATCTCACATATCTTGTTTGTTTAAAATTTCCTCCAGCCTTTCTCCTCGGCCAAGATGATCTGTTAGCTTGGCTCATCTTGGTGGAACTCACCCACTAAGATTGCTGAGATTTTGCTTATTGTAAAATTAAAATTCCATATGTTATTGTCATGTCAAATGAACTATGTACATAAGACAGCAAAAGAGGCAGTCTGTGCTGAGCTTTGGGCTGCTGGCTTGGTCATCTCGCAGGGTGTTCAAGGTTAGCTTGTGAGTGTTTGGGTTACTCTCCAGCCTGAGCATTTTGAACAAACCATGACTCTAGCCAACCTGACCGTTTGCTTATTTTTGTGAGTGGAAGATTGTTGAGATTGGTTGATTGTGAGCTTCAAAATGTGACTTGAGCTCATCTTGTTTTCTTGATCATTGAGCTAGTTGGCAGACTGAACTTGGGCAGTTCAGGAAGGTTTGGTTTTATAGTATCTCTATCTGCATAGATGCTTGTGTTTGTAATGAGACCCTTACAATGAATATCAGCACTTCACTTGAGGGCATGTTTGCTTGGAAGTTACCACTCGAAAGTGAAGGCATCCACTTTCCCAAATGGAGTTCAATCCACCCCCTGCTGGAGTTGTTTCAGCACTCTATCAGGAATTCGAGGCTTAAAATCAGCAATGTGGTTCACTTCCCCCAGCCCAAGCATGTGGAAGTCTATATCCACTGTGACCCATTTTAGACCTTCCATTTCCAACCGTGGACATCTTAAGATTGAAAGTGCTTATAGTAAGACTGAGGTGAAGAAACCAGAGTGCCAAGAAATGGGGAAGAGGCTGGAGTTGTACATGTAGGAGACTAAGAATCATATAGAGGGAAGAGCTAGAGAAAAGTGTTAGAGATAATTCCTTTTCCGTTTTATGTTCAAGACTACTCCACTTAGGAGGAAGGTGCCAAACAGCTAAGTCCAATTGGCAATGATCTCAAACATTGAGTTGCTACAGTAAATCATGCAAATGTCAATATGAAGTAATGCAGTGAGCTCAAGGTAAAAACATAGAGACTTGCTTGATTTGATGTTATTTCGCCATCGTCGTTTGGTGACAGTGGTGCATTTGTGTAGAAATTGTGCATCAAAGAAAGACATGGATGCAAGGGCCCAGCTGCATGAGGGAATAGTTAAGGTAGCGGAAGAAGCATTATGGCTTTGACAGCATGTGGAGTTCATGCATTAGAAGCAAATGCTAAAACCTTAGTTTCCAATGAGTTGGTATAATAGAGAGAGAGAGAGAGAGAGCAGTGGCCAGACAAAAGTGGAATAACAGGAGAGGGAAGTGGGGAGGAGGGGCATGGGAGAGGGAGAGGGAGAGGGAGAGGAGAATATAATAGACATGCAGAGGAGGGCAGGACCAGCAACAGGGAAGGAAGAGAGACAGAGAGATGGTGTGGACAGGGCTAGGAGCAGTGGTGGGAAGGGAGGGAGTGTATACGTCACCTGGATATCAAGTATGGCAGTTTCTTTAATCTCTATCAAGCAATTTATCTCGGCATAAAAAAACTCTGATCTTGCTTCATCTTGGAATCACCCACCCACCAAGATTGCTGACATATTGGTCCTTGAAAACCGTGATTAGCGCACACAAATTATCTCGAAAGACTGGTCCAAAGTATTGTTGAGTGTCATGCATGCTTTTAAAGCTGTTTATATTATCTATCGGTGTCAGCCATAAGGCTTCCACATATTTATTTGCTGTTAGTGTAAATGTGCAATGATAATTGCAATTGAGATTGGATTGTGCTAGATGTTATACATACCTGGCAGATTTTTAGGAAGACTGTGCCTGCAATATACCTTGAATGTAATTGTTAGCATGTGGTGGACCCAGCAGAATGACTGACAACTTTGATATATCAGCTTTTAGAACACACCTATATCTGTGATTGATGAATGTGCTACTAGTATTCGTACATAAAATGGACACAATTAGCTTGTGCAAGATTACCAGAGTCCAGCATGTCTTGACGGTGTGGTATGGGGTTCTATATGGTAAAATGTCATGTAGGTAGGGGTGGAAATTTATGATCCGATCCGTCAACCTGATCTCTGAACGACCCACTTTAAGCAGGTTCGGGTATGACATAAATAGGTTTGGGTCATAAACAGGTTAATCCATCTAGATCTATTCATACACCGATCCTAGAGCTCAATTGGTGTACCAAGTAAACGCCGTTTTCGTCAAGGAAGTAATGGGTTGAGTTTAGGCTTAGACCTTTGACCCGTTTAACCGTTTAATAATGGATCGGATCGTAACCGACTTATTTAAGCCATTTAAGATCTGTCTAAAACTTGCTTAACCTATTTTTTGCCCGATTTAACCTAACTTGCTTAATCTGTTTAATTTATTTAAATCCATTGAATCCGTTAAAAGCCCACTTAACTTATTTGACCCATATAAGCTGACTTGACCGGTTTAATAAATGGATTATGCAAGTCGGGTCGAGTTGTTTAATAAATTGGTTGGATTCGAATCTGAATTTTTGACCTAATTAATAAACTGATTGGATCTAGATTGGTGACTTTTTGACTCAACTCACATCCGACCCAGTCCGACTCGATTGCCATCCCTACATATGGGTCAAGGCCTATTGGGATTTTTATGGGCCAAGGCATATAGGGATTTTTATGTTACTAAACAACAAACTGGTGGTATGTGAACCAAAGGACAGTTTGTGTTTAGTGATAATCACCTTGATGATTAGTAAGAATATCGAAGAACATATCAAAATTTCCAGTCATATTGTCAATGAAATATATTTTATCTAAGGACCTTGTGCACATTTTTTTCTTTTTAAGGCCTTTTTGTGAACATAATGTTGGAATTTTTCAATAGGTTCACATTGTTTTAAAGCTGATATAATTTAGGTATTTTGGCAACAACCAATCTACATATTTAGATCACCTTGTTTAAGAACATTAGAGACCTTTCTTTTTCCATTTTTAGACCTCCAAGAAAGTTTGAGCAGTATTTTGTGTCAATATCTCTTGTTTTATCGAATCAAGGTAATAGACATACAGTGATGCAGCAGTATGCCGCCAGCAGGTACCATGACTACCTAGTATATGTCAAGCTTCGTAGGAGCTAGCAGATTCAGAAGTTTTCACTGGCTCTTCCTATAAATTTTCCGTTAGAGACAATATTGAATTTTAGCCAAGTTTCTATATTTGTAGTAGAATAATTTTAGCAGGTTTCCTTATTGTTGAATCCTATTTCAAGTATGATTCTGTATCAGCCTATCGGGTTTAATGCCTGTATTAGGATTAGGGGTCATGTCCTATATATGCATCTAATACATTGCATGGGCCCTTTGACATATTAAAAAAAAAAAATCGACATAATTTCCTTCACCAAGTGAAAGGTTCTTCAATCCACTTTGCTTCTGTTTGTTTGTTAATCTTCAAAGTATAATTCTAACAATCAAATCAAAGTATAACCCCAAGTCCCGACAATCAAATCGTCCCTTTATCCTTTCCTGCTGCATCATATAGGCCACATGGCTAGATGGGCCATAGTTTGAGCATCCATCTAGGAAAAAAAATTCTACTAGAAATTAGCAAGGAAAAAAAAAATTCAAACATAATAACAACTAGAGCTGCTAATCTGCACATCTTGACACAGAGAATCTAATTCCTTTCTTTTTTTTGATATTTATACTGATAAGAAATCATTCCATGCTGCATTCAAGGTAATACGACTGGAGAAAATGATACAACACATATGACCCTGTTTGGATGTGCATGTAGGGATTATAGAAACATTATAGAAATGTGCCATGATGGACATGACAGACAATATAACTCATTTCACTTATCCATAAAATATTAGGTTTTCTTTTTCTTTTACTCATGGAACTGAAAAATTAACGGCACTTAACTGATGTAGCATCAGCTACCAGCAGATACGCTAAACTTAAAACCACTTGGATAACAAGTTGAATTTTAAGACTTTGCTGTGGATTAGGGAGATTGAAGCAAGTGATTAACAGGGTATAAAAGATAGGAATACTTCTCATAAGTATTCAGCCATTATAGCTACAAGTGCATCTGTTATAGACTATCAAACTTTTGCCTAAATAGAGAATGAAGAACAAAACAGCCTTAATAACCTTTCCACTAAAATCAGGATTGAAAACCACCTCAATCACAGATTACATTGCCCGAAATTGTCATCTGGGATTTTTTATTAACTGAGTCAATCTGTTGCATCTCTGAAGTCATAAATTCTCTCTGTGTCATGCACAAGCAGCAATCTGTTGTCCCTGTTCCAAGTTTGAACAGTTGTGGCTTGAGTAGCCCATAGCTCATTGGCAAATCTAAGTTTTGTCAAGGATATGCCCGTAAGATCTGTTTCCATGTTAGAAAGAAAGACGAGAATGTTTGAGATGAGCTAATTGTTTCATAATAAAGGCAGGGTGGAGGTGGTAGATTTAGGAGGGAGTTCATGCTCTATTGAAAGCTTTCAAGACAAAGGCATAAGAACTGAAGTGTGATGGTCAGAAAGGAATTAATAGAGCTTTCTGTGGAATGGATGTATAGATTGGAGCGCTGGACAGTAGCAACAGCAAATTCTAAAGCTGCTCACATATATAAAGGAAATGACTTCACATTGAAAACAGAATAGATTCAAATACTCTTTTCTCATTAAAAAGACCTTGCTATATAGTTTGCTAATTATAACCCTAGAATAATATGATATTTTGAAATCACTGGTGCCTCAGAATACATTGCCCAGAGTTCATTCTCAAAAAAGATCTCATTGCTTTTGTTATTCTTATGGTTGGCAGTTTGCTGTTCTATCTCTCTCTCTCTCTCTCGGATTGATTTGCTTTAGTCTGTTTCAGTCTCTTCATACTGCAGTGCAAGGTCCTGACAGCTCACCTTTAGAGGTGCAAATAAGAACACAGGTAGAACATCTTTTCTACTGTACTGTTTGCAATCATATAGCATTAGAATTGCATAGCTATGCTAATATTAAAAATGACATTTTCATGTGTAGCGAATGCATGAGCATGCAGAATTTGGACTAGCTGCACATTGGTTATATAAGGAGAATAAGTTTGAACAGAGAAGCACCATAGATTCTAAGATTGATGCATCTTCTTACCAATCGAAAGCTTTGGAAGATGAGGCAGACATTCAAGATGAGAATCCCTGGAAGTACAATTCAATAAAAGTGGGGCATCCTGTCCTTAGAATAGAGGGTAGTCAACTACTTGCTGCGGTCATTGTCAGGTTCAGTAAATCTTGGTCATATTTTCTTAGAGAGTGACATTAAAAGGATTTATTTTTATATGTATCGTGACTAGTTGAATTGGGATATTGCAGGGTCGATAAAGGGGGAAGAGAGCTGCTTGTTGCTGTGAGTTTTAGTATGGAAGCTTCTGAAACAGTAGCTGAAAGAAGATTGTTTTTCCAGAAAGAATGTTGGGAAGCTTATGCTAGGCTTTATAAAAAGGTTATGCTTAATGCTTTATACTAAGATTACTGTCATTAGATGCTTACATTATATGATGGTTCGAAAGTATGAAATTTCATCCTTTTTAATATTTATTGGTATTATCAATCATTGACAGATGTAAAATATCTACATACAACACTGGTATCTCCAAAGGATCAATGATCTGTGCGGCAGTTATTTATCACAGTTACAACTTACAGACAGAGCAAAAAGGATTTAAAAAAATAGATTGTTCCTGCAAATGGGGTTAATCATATCCATCTTTTACTTAAACTTACCGACCTCTGAAGAGAACTTCTGTCAAATGATGTTGCTCCTATTCTTTTTAGATTGGCTTTTATTAGAAATTCGATTTACATACTGAAGATTTAAATTAGATTGTTTGTTCCCACTACATATATACTGTGTACTCATGGTTCAAGTTGTTTTTCAGATCATATTACATTGGCTATGGTGCTCAATTCTATACAGCTCACTAGACAGTAGACAGCACGTTCTCTTATAATTAATGATGCTTTCAGATTTATGTTGTGGATTAAATCTTTGTTAGGATCACTCTCATAGCTACTGAACATGATGGTAGTTTCATATTTCTAAGAGACTACCTATAGGAACCATAAGTACTGTGAATTTTCTCTGACGTTGATTTTATGTATGTATGCATGCATGCATGCATGCATGTGACATAACGATGCACTTTTCCTACCATACATTTATCACATCTCGATCAAGCTAATTAATATCTAAGATCCTTCACTCAGGCATGTCACATCATTGCCCTATCTTTTGTGGTTTTCTTTTCACTATAGCATGATTGCAATGTTTCTAAAACATTCCAGCTATCTTACCTATACCCTTTGGTTTGTTCCAAAGTACTAGCACCCAGCACGGAACAAAGTGCTAGCACCCAGCACTTTGAAGTGGTACACGTATACACTTGAGCATTGGTCCATGAGAAGAAATTCTTAGAGATTGAAGGTTTTTGCTTTTAATGCACCAGTTATTCATTTGGTTTAACTTCTGTCCTTTAGGTACCAAGGTAAAATTGCAGGGAAGGTCCTTTATTTTTCTTTATTTTACATTATATTTCATTGGTGTCAACAACAAGATCACCAACATCAGCAACTTTGTTTATGTATATCTCTTATTCAACTGGGAAAAAAAAGAAAATCGAGGGCCATTTGAATCCATAATCAATCGAATTGAAATTTGAGAACATAGGCTTTATGAGAAATTACATCTTGCATATTTACTACTAGATTATCAGATTTCATTTTAAGATTGTATAGCAATCATTTAAGGATCTTTTTTGTTCTTAAGATGTCATTCCATGGCTTAAATTACAGCCAATTTTTACTTTCTTTGCATCCTTACTGTAAATGGAGTTTTGATATTTCATCACATAACAATAGCATTACGACCAATGATGTTTCTGATCGTGATTGATCTTTAAGTACCATTGGATAAGTTATTGAATTTTCGTAACATATTTTTGCCTTTGGCTGATAGAATGTCTTGCATATCTATTGCATGCTTATTTTGTTATATTTTCTGAAAATTAAAATTGGTTTTTAGGTTTCTGATCAATGGTGGTTCGCTCCTGGACATGGCGATTGGTGTACATGCCTTGAGAAGTACACACTTTGCCGAGATGGGATATTTCATAAGGTGCATATTGTACTAGTCATCCTTTATAGATAAGTAAATAAAAATTTGTGTTAGTCTGGAGGACTGCATTTGGCATGCTGGATTCATATCATATTTTATGTTATATTCAAATTTCAAGTCATTTTTATCCATTCATTTGCTTAACAAACTCAAAGGGAAAACACGGACTTCACTACGACTGTCAAACAAGCAAGCTGTTCATGTGAAGATTGTGTTTGGCTCAAAATGCAACTTGAAATTAGCTCCAATCAGTTAATAAACACACACACACACACACACGCACACACACACATGCACACACCTGCACACGCACGCACACGCACACGCACACGCACGCACGCACGCACATATATATATAGAGTGAGAGATACAAACACACATACACATATATATACACACATACAAACATATATAGATACACGCACGCACGCACGCACATATATATATAGAGTGAGAGATACAAACACACATATACATATATATACACACACACAAACATATATAGATACACACACACACACATATATATAGAGTGAGAGATACAAACACACATATACATATATATACACACATACAAACATATATAGATACACACACACACACACACACACAGACATACATACATATATATATATATAGAGTGAGAGATACAAACACACATATACATATATATACACACATACAAACATATATAGATACACATGCACACACATGTACATATATCTACATATTTACACACACACACATATGTAGGTTGCAAAACTTAATGTTCGTGTGAAATGATATCAGCCGTCTTATCATTTAATCTAATAGCTTGGATGAGACCAAGCTTTTAAGATACCTGAGGTACACCATTACCAGCCCTGACCATATCTCTCCTCTCTTGAGCGATCCCTTTTTCAACACTCTCTCCCCTCCGCCTCCGTCAGCACCTCCATTCTCTAGGACATGACTTCTAGATTCATCGAGGACATCCCTGGTTCCCTTTCCTTCTATGGCCAATCTCAGCACCTTTCCAGCCTCTCTGTCCATTGAGACATCCACACCAGTCTATCGCTTGACCATATATCAACCATTCTTCTGACGTCCTCTGGCCACTTCCTTATCATTACCTCCACAGAGCTAAGCCATTCTGCCCCTTCTGTATCATCAACCTATCCACCAAGCATGGAGCCCATCCATTGTTTACACCTTTGCCAAGCCCAGCTTTTATCAAGCTAAGTGACTTCAAAATTGGCTTACTTTGTTTTCTGAACCTGATCAATCTCAGCTGGAGCTGGGTCGGTATTTGATGAACCTAGCTCAAGCTGCACAGTTGTTCCGAGCAGAGCTCTAGCTGGGTCTGGCTCCACTAATTTTGGCTTATTTACACTCATAGACTGCACTTTAATTTTTATAAGAGTATTCGAGCAGTAAATAGGCATATGTTCTCTCATAGAATATAACATATTACAAGTAAACATGAATCCATTCTGTGCTTGGGAGGCATTATATCAGTTAATATGACATCTGAATTGAAGACATTATGAAAGCGACGTGAACTCACCCACCTTGATTCACACACCAGAATGTACTTTAAAACAAACAGCTAAAAAAAAAAAAAATCAGTGGTTGGGAGGACCACCAAGAAGGCCATCTATTTGTTAAGCAGCATAGGAGAACAAAGGAACCTCCACATTAGTAGAAAAAAGCAAGTAAACAGACCAAACCAATATTGATGTTTCCAATATCAAAGAGAAGCCAAAGAGAATAATTCATAATCCTCTAGGCCAGAATACTAGTCTTCAATACAATTTTGGGCCATGAAGTGATAAGGCATTCCTTCATCAGAAAAGCCGGTTATGGCAGCATAGCCCAGCTGTATTGGTTGATGTACCAGTGGATAGGCTGATTTATGCGGTTCTAGCTTAGAAGTGTTTTGTTTCCGAATCTTTTTTATTCATCCACAGTATACAATTTTTTTTTTTTTGGGGGGGTGGGGGAGCAAAGAAAGTTGAGAAAAAGAATATATAAAAGAAGAGAGAGAGAGAGAGAGGAAATTGTTAAGAGGGTGTCATAATCATCTTTTTTGTTGGCAAGATACCACCAATATTTTTTCTTTCAAGTTAAATTCTTTTTGTGCTTAAATGATGTGAAAATTTGGGTATCCTCATATTTCTTTCTAATTATTTGCATTACCTTGATAAACATAATTTTCTAACCTGTATAGCATTGATGGTAGAATTTGATATTCTTTGAAATTCAGATAACAATAGTTGGTACAAATTTCTCAAACAATATTTTACATATTTCAGCCTTAATTTATTTTTTAAATGTCTTTTATTTTGTCTAACACATTTATACTCACAGCATATCAGCTGTCATGCTGCTTCATATCAATATCCTCTCTCTTGTTTCTAGTTATTAAATTTGTGCTGGATATATTTTTGCTACTATAGTGATCGGTCTCTTTACAAACCAACAACTGCCTATGTAAAAATATTAAGCAACTTACTAAAGGACATCTACCACTTCCTTTCTCGTGCAGCAAGACCAATTTCAGCGCCTGTTGCCCACCTTCATTCAAGTAATAGATTTGACTGAGCAGGAGGAAGCTGAGTATTGGATGGTTGTGTCTGCTGTATTTGAGGGAAAACAGATCCTTTCTGTTCCATCCAGTTCAAGTTACGCTGAGAAGTCAGGCCTTGACTCATCTACTCTAACTCCTGTGGAAGATGGCATAAATAACAAGGTTAGCCTATAATCACACCTCTTATGGGCAGGGGAAAAAGGGCTGAAGATGCAACACTCTAACCTTAAACTGGTTTTAAATATTCTGCTATATCCCACGCAGTCCTCCTAGCAGGCTGAATAAGTTCACTGAATATATCATCGCGTGAACTTTAAATACTTTGTCAGAGCAAACCTAATTTACTTGATGCCTCTGGGATGGTTCCAAAATGTGTGTAGAATCTATTTTATGGAGTATACCAGATCAGTTTGAAGGTTGGCTAATTAACCTATAAAGTTAAGCAGAATAGATTAATGTGAAGTTGATCAGAATTGACTTGGCAAATTAGGGATCTCTCCATGTTTTTTCCTGCACAACCTATTTGTTGACCGCTGCAAGATGTTGATATAGATTCTATCAATAGGTGCATCTACTGAGGACAATGCTTCGGTGGGAGGAGCAGGTGCGGCATGGTTCATCCATGGGAGAAAGAAAGCATGTGGCAAGCACATACAGTGGATCCGATCCTATAAATCTTGGTGAAGTTGTGATCATACGATTGCCTCATGGTGAGATAATGAGGATGAGATCTGGTAGCACTGCTGCTGATGCTGCAAGGAGGATAGGCCTGGAGGGGAAGCTAGTATTGGTAAACGGCCAACTTGTTTTGCCACATACGAAGCTCAAGGATGGTGATATAGTCGAAGTAAGGGGGTAGCCGTTACTATCGTGGAAACTTCTCACGAAGCTCACATTTTGACAAATTAGAGAGATTTGCTTGATCATCTGTTGGATGGTAAATTTAGTGCTGTTAGAGGTTAGTAGACCCAAATCCCTTTGTACAGATTGATTATCAAAAAGGAATCTCTGATTCTACTATGATGTACATATACTTGTACAGATAAAGATAGTTCAAGTCGTTGAATGTAACTTTGCCATCAGGTAAACTGTTAACAGTTGCAATAGGTCAGGTTCGAACGTCTTTTGATGCAATGATGCATGGTTTCAGTAACTCTTTACTTGGACTATGTAAGCAGGTAGCTGTGTTATGCTTCACTAAGATTACGCTTAAGTATATGCACTACACTAACATACTGCCCTTGTGTTATCTTGATTTGAGGTGGATGTCGACCCATGAGGACTCAAGACACATAAAGTGTTGGGAGAGATGAACAAAGAGGTAAAAGCGGGGAAAGGAGGGAGGGCGCTTGTAGCGTCCTCTTCAGGCTAATTGGGGTGGGGTGGTTGAGGTTACCGGCTGAAGAGTGAGATGGAATTTTTTTGTCCTACGGCGGTTCCTGGCGTTTTTGTCTCAGCCATTGGGTACATGACTGCCGACACCAAGAGGTCTCCCGTGCTTGGACAAAACAAGAGATGGAAGGGATCAGTGCCCACCGACTACCTTATCTATACTGTTTTGGTCATTCTACAGGAGACGAACTTTCCTCCAAGCCATCGCAATTCTGTACTTAAATCAATCCTTCTCCGCCGTATTTCCAATGCGGCTTCTGTGCCTGACTTAAGGTGGAAGTGGGCATGTGGTCGGACAGGGTTAGGGAATCAAAGTCCATCGATACTAGATCCGCCCTAGCTTTCCTCAATTTCTTGTTGTGTTCTATTTTATTCGTACCTTTCCATTCCCTGACAGAAAGAAGCCAACTACAGCTTGAATCATACAAGGAAATAATTCAAACATGTGGAGAGAATCAGGCCATGATCTTTGATGGTTTAATTATGTATTATTTTCATTCTTCTGTAACATATATCTTTAGAAACTTCCATCCAACTCTTGGGCACGCTGAAAAAATGAGAAAGAAGCCCGCAGAATACCTTCAACTCTTTCTCTTGTTTTTCTTTAGAAAGCCAGCATCGCATCCCCTCAATTGCTTAGATGGGGAGAAACGAATAATATCTCAGGTTTCGTTTCTCATGTGCCTCCCACGTGTTTCGGCCTTTTCCATACTCCATTTCGCACGTGTATCTATCCCCACATCTGTTTCCTATGGCGGTAAAAGATGCTTTTTGAACCAGAACAATTTCCAATAATTTATACTTTATCCATTTTCAGCTAGTTGCTTAACAGATCCGCAAAAAGCATGGCAAGAAACTAATATTTAAGACGTTAATATGGCCTGGTAGTTCAAGAACTTACCAAATAAAAGGTGTCCTTTCCAGTTACATATCAAAGAATAAGCCAAGTACTTTACCCAAAAAAAAGCCAAGTAGGATAGGGCTTTTTTTTAATTTTTTTTTAATTTTATATTTTCAAAACTATCCCTCCCCCAACTTATTTCCAAAATTATCATTCATCTCGAAATCGCCGGCCGATTTCATTGCCACCTTGGTGCTGAGGTTGTCGGGACAGGAAAAATCGTCCGCTGCATCGGCGATTTTAGAGATCGTCGGCTCAACCGGCGATTTCTCTTCTCTTTTTTTTTTTTTTTTTTTTTTGTGAGGGGGGGGGGCAGATGGAGGGTGGCACGGATGGGGGATATTGAAGGCGACGGGGTTTGCGGAGGGTGGGGGCACGCGGCGGGGGACGACATGGGCCGCACAGGGGGCTGACAGGGGGTGCGCGGTCGGGGGAGGGCAGAGGGGGTTGCGGGGGGTGAGGGTGCGTGGCCGGGTGCGATGCGGGTGGCATGGGGGGCCTTGGGGCCAGGGTCGCGGGGGGCCAGGGGGCAGAGGTGGGTCGGCCCGAGATTTGGGAGGAAGGGAAAGGAGAAACGAAGGAGAAAAAAAGAAAAACAATATTAATTTTAAAAATTTAAAAATATTAATTTTAAAATAAAATTTTAAAATATTAAGAAAAATTTTAATTTAAAAAAATAATTTTGATCTTTTTAATTCCGTCCTCCCCCGATCGTGCACCCCCCAGCCCCTCCGTGCCATCCATGCCGTTCTCGATCGTGCATCCCCACCACCCGCAACCCCCGCCGCCCCCCAACTCCCCCGCTCGACCCCCGTGCCACCCCCCGCTGACCCCCAAACTCCACCCCCTCCCCCTCTGTCTGCCCCCCACAAAGAAAAAAAGAGAAGAGAAATCGCTGGTGCAGCCGACGACCTCTAAAATTGCTAGTGCAGTCGGCGATTTTCCCTCCCCCAACCACCTCAATGCCAAGGTGGCCATGAAATCATCAGTTGAACCTGCAATTTCGAGGTGGACGATAATTTTGAAAATAAGTTGGGGGAGGTGGTTGTTTTGGAAATATGAAATAAAAAAATATTAAGAAAAAACCCAGTAGGATAGGGGGAATGTTTTATGTAGGATAAATTATGTTCCTAGTCCCTAAACTAAGTCAGATTTTTTTAAATGATCCTCAAACTTTAAAATTCAAATTTTTAATCCCCCAACTTTTCAAACCTATTTAATATTGCCCTTCAGTACCTTTCTGATGACTTTCTCTCACCGAAAGTCATGCATGGCACTCATCGGTAATTGCCTGGTATTTTTGTTTGCCTAAGTGGCCATCGGTGATAACCTGGACAAGAAAAAATTTAAAAATTTGCTTACCTATCCACATGGATCCCTAAAATCCTCCGAACGAGCTTCCTTTTTCTTCCCCTTTCTGCGACTGAAATCCTACCTCCCCAAATTCCTTTCGATTGGCCATTCTTTCTAATCCATCATCTTGAAACCCTAGTTCTCAAAATCTTCCCCATTTTTCTCCGACGTGCTATGGTAGCCATCATCAGCTGTGTTCTCTATGGGTAGAAGCTCATCAACAGTTGGATCTAACGGCTCCTTCCAATGTAGAATTTTCAATAATGATGGCGAAAGATTTTGCTTTTGTGGGCATCGTGCTCAAATGAAGACCTCTTGGAGAAAGAGAACTCCAGATCAAAGGTTCTTTGGTTGCCCATGATTTGAGGTATGAGTTATCTTTCCCTAATTCCAGCTGATTTTTTCCCTCTTGTTGACTATTTCTTTGTTTTTGATAGGGGAGGACTGTTTCATGTGATTATTTTGAATGGTTTGATGCTGAAATCTGCCTATATGGAAAGGTGGTGATAAATCAGTTTAAGAAAGAAATCGATGAGATGGTGAAGTAAGTCGGACGCTGGCATGTCAAAGAGAAGATGTATCGAGGAATTATTTTGATCTCTTGGTTGGTTATTGGTCTGCTGCTATTGAAGAACCAAGGTTAGCTTGGGCATGTGTTGTTTTATACTCTATTTTAGCATTTTGTAATGCTTAGTGATGGTGGTTATGGGTGTTAAAATGGAATGTTTGTTAATGAAATGAAATCTTTTTATGTTGGTCTACTTGTTAACTTTTTGTATTTTTTGAGTAATGGTGTAAATATTTTGATTTACAGTATACTAAAACAAACTACATAACTATTAGAAAACAGGAGAGGACTGAATAAAAAAAATGTAGATTTTATTTATAGAGCCTGCAAAATTGTTAACTTGTTTCAAAAATACTTTTGTAAAGCTTTCAAAGATAATGCAATGTATTAGCACTTGTATGTGAACAAACAAGGTGGACAACTATAAAAAAAAAAGGGAATAATATCTGAACAAAAATATTATAGAAACTTTGAGGACCAAATATAAATATTTTGGATAGTATAAGGACAAACAAGATATATGCTGCAGAGCCCATCTAATTTATTAAGAACTTGTATGTGAAGTTGTGAAAGTAGTCAAAACTTGTCGACCACATGAACAAAAAAAAAGTCTGAAACTTTGAGGACCCCTTTCAAACATTTAAGATAGTTCTGGGATGAACAAAATATATGCTGACCATTTAGACCATTCAATATATTCAAAACCTGTATTTCATCAACATTATCAGCTGTAAATGCACATGTGATTGCAGTTAAAAGCTGTCAGTCACATGAAACATTAAATACATTGCATAGACCATTCATTCATTAAGTGCCAAAACTTAACATTGTTTACATACGAAAAATAACATAACCACATTGCATAGATCATTCAAGCATCTGCTGAAGATGAACTCGGTCTTCTCCTTCCAATATCAGCAGCTGTACCCCTCACAGTCCTCCCAGGTGGAATAAATCTAGCCCTCTCTGCAGATACATCCCTCCCAACTAGAATTCCAGTCCTTATAGCAATAGAAGAATGCCTCCCAATAGTAGATGAAGCCCTCCCAGCAGTTGATGAAGCCCTCCCAGCAATAGATGAAGCCCTCCTGACAGAAGTTGATACCTTCAAGTAGAAGTTTCAGCTCTTCTAGCAGCAGTTCCAGCCCTTCCAGGAGAAGTTCCAACCCCTCTAGCAGAAGATCCAGCCCTCTCAGTAGTAGATCCTCCTCTCCCAGCAGAAGATCCAACCCCCCTGTTGCAGTCCACTCCTCCTAACAGTAGATCCAACTCTCCTTCTAGTACCACCTTTGCCTATAGCCCTCCCGGCACGACCCCTCCCGGCACTTACTTCACTGATAGACCCCTGTAAGGTAGCATAATCAATTAGTTAGTATATAGTTTTCATTGGTAATGAAAGGAATACTTGATTATTGACAAACCCGTATGTCATAATACTCTGATGCAAGCCTAAACCCCATGAATTTTCCACTGCTACCTCTTTGCCCTTGACTTCCTTGGCTTCTAGGTGTCGAAGTGGATGCACCACCTCTTTTTTGCCTCTTTCTTGGGTTACCTCCTACTAGTTGTCCCCGACATGTCCTTGAGTTATGGCCCACCTGATGGCATCTTCTACATCTTATGATTATATTTGTCTTCCTTATTCTAGTTTGATTAGGATTTTATGGTACATCAACAGCCCTCCTACATTGTGTTTTGGGCCTACCAGGTGGCCTCCTTACAGTTGGAGGGAGCGGAGGGACTAAGTAAGTCCTAGGTCACATATTCTGCCAATTTAGTGGTAGAAGAAAGTGAAAATATATTCTCAGATATGTCTCTTTTTGAAAGTACATATGTACAAACTCCTCATGCCTCCTTTTTAAGAAATATATGCATTGTATGGCATGTGCATAAGGTATACCAATCAACTATCATCTATAACAGCTGCATTCATAAGCCTCTAAATTTACAATAAACTGATTAACACCATGTTCTACTTCATACCTGCTTCCACCAGCCCATGTAAGGCAATACCTTGATACTTCTTTATTCTTCTCTAACTTCTTGATGATGTTAGGACAAATAGGATGATCATGTTTCAACATCAACTCCCTCTTTTTGATTATCCTTGACATCACAACCTTGCGTATCATTTCAAGCATCTGCATAATAGACTTATCCCTGGACTACAATATATAAGCATTAAAAGTCTCAGACAAATTATTTAAGAGCATATCACATCTTGAAAATATCCTAAATGCATGTCTAGACCAGAATCTTTCAGAAACAACCATCAACCATTGGCATGCAGCTGGATCAATATGTTCTATCATATGAAGCTGGTACTCAAAGTCTGCTCTTGTTGTAGCCCTTGCTGCATTCCATAGGGCATCCTTTAGTATCAACCCCTTGAATTTTGTCTTGAAATTTGCAAACAAATATCGTACACATAATCTATAATCAACCCTTGGGAGTAGATCATCAAATGTAGGCAGTAGGCCCTGTCATTGTCAAGAAATTTGATTAACATACATACTGTCTGCATATTTAACTTTACCTTAATATATTGCAGATTTTATAATATGTAAACATACCTTCTGCTGGTCAAATATGAATGTCCATCCTCTTTCCATGTAGAGCCAATATATGTTGAAGAAGCTCTAGGAACCAACTCCAGCTATCCTTCAATTCAGCTTCTACAATAGCCCATGCGATTGAGTAAATACCATCATTTTCATCAATGCCAATCGCAGCAATTAATTGCCTCATACATGGTCCTTTAAGATGACAAGCATCTAGGGCAATTACAGACCTGCAGCCATCCAAAAAGCCTTGCTTACAAACATCAAAACAAACATAAAATCTTTTAAAGATTAATTCATCAGTGGGATGCTGTGTATCAACTACCATCTTCACTATACTCCCTGTGTTAGTCCTTCTAATCTCCTCAACATAATCCCACAACTTGCTGTATTGCTTTGCAATAGTACCTTGTATCATGTCCATAGCCTTCTTCTTTGCCCGATATGCTTGGGATCTTGATATTTGTGCATTCAAATCCTTTTTGACCTACACAACCAACTCACTTGGCTTTCAAAAAAGCTGAGTCTTGAATATGTCAAGGTACTTTTTGGCCAAGTAACTAGATTTCATGTTTCTATTCCAAATCTCTCTTGGACAAGTATGCTCACCGTAGTAAGACTTAATCTGCACAGTTGAATCATCCTGCATCTTTGAAGCATGTAAGTGCCACTTACACCCCTCTTGATATTTTGCCTTCACCTACCCCTTGTCATTCTTGACCAACCTCAAATTGTGACCCCCACTTAATGCATGCTCTCTTATTGCTCTTTTTAGTACTTCAAAAATCTTGAATTTCATACCCAACTTAAACTGCACATTACTCAAATCAATTTTCTCTCTGAATACAACGAATGTATCTACATTCTCCTCATCTGAACTGTCAATTGAATCCAAAGCTAAGGAGTCTACATAATCTGATGAAACATCTTGTTGGCTTTCCCCCTGTTCAGTCACGGGTTTCGCTATTTCATCCCTTGTTTCAGCCTCTTCATCCCTAGGAACAGCTTCTTGAGCATTAGGTTCAACTCCTTGACCCCTAGTTTCATGACCTTGATCCCCCTCACTATCGATGTAATCACTATCTTGTAGGTCATTTAAGTTAATGTTTCTAATACTTATGCTTTCACTTTCACTGTCTGTAGCCCCAGCTCCCTCACTATCTTTAGCCCGAACACCCTCACTGCCTTCGGCCCTAACATCCCCACTGCTTTCTCCAATATCTTGGCTAGGTAAATGGACAAGCACATACTCTAAATTTAGCAAAGGCTCTCCAACTGAACAAGACTACAATTTATCCAACTATCTTGGATCCGATACAGCATCTAGCACAGCTAAAGTGGATGCACGTCCAACTCCCTCATAAACATGTATCATAGCATATGGAGGAATGTCTGAAAGTATTTGCAAATTATCCTGATCTCAAAAAATAAATTTCAGTCCATTGTTCAAATCTTTTCCTGGCTTGACATAATAAAATTATGAAAAATTGAAAACTCCAATCTCCTCTAACATGCCCTCCAAATCCGAAATAGATATTCTATCAGGATCAATATTATCATAAATTAAAGTTTGCCCTCTGACATACCATACAGTATGTCTGAATTCAAACTTTCCACCATAAGAAAAAGTGATAGAAAATGTATTTGAAGCCATGTACATTAATACTCTGAAGATCAAATTTAACATCACTGATTATTTAGAAATAGGACTCAAACATTAGTGACCAAATTTAATATTCCATTAATATTAGTGATTATTTAGAAACAGGACTCAAACAGTAGTGATTATTATCAGCATGTTCCAAACAACAATATGTACATGCATTCAATTACAATAGGAAGCAATGTACCAGCCAACAAAATGTACATACATTAAAAAAATTCAGCAATACACATTCCAAAAATATTGACCTAATTACATTGAGGATATAGTTTTATGAAATCTATATACTATTTAAAATAGTTGATATACTATAAGGACCACATAGATATTAAAAAATTGGATAGGACACGTGCATAGATTTCAAAAATCTTTTGAAGAGTAGCGAAAAATGAATCCAATCAAACCCTTTACCCCACATACATTAGATCTTATCTAATCCTACCGAAGTTCAGGAATAAAGACATATATATAAATTGAAAATAAAATTAAAGATGAGATCAAATCTCAATACTTTTGTACGGATAGAAATACATCATTTCTGATGATTTCAGATTCAAAGGTCCTTGAGCTGCACATATGTTCGACTTCTACAGGTATCTATCAGGATCAATCTTGAATCTTTTTTCTCATGATAGATCCCTCTTCTTCAAATAGGATCTTTGCCTCTTTGAACCTTGATTAGTAATTGATCTTGACTGCAACTTTAACCCTTGAACTGCAGCCTTTTTCTCCTTATTTATTGCTGTAGAAGAAACTCTTTTCTACTCTTGGTGTGTGGAAGATGGACACCCAACCCTTGGGCATGAAAAAGAGAAAAGGGAGAGAAGATGAGGCATGGAGAGGAAAGAGGAAGAATTTTGAATTCATAAAATTTAATTAATTAAAATCCTAAGAGACTATCTTTTTATATAGATATTTTTTTGATTCAAATCAATAACCAATCAACTTAAAAAAGTTAGTCCTTATCTCATAAGGATTTTTACCTTTTTAATTTGATTATTGTTCATTAAAATCAAACTTAATTGGTAGGATCTTAACTTCTTTTGGCAAGCAGATGGGGCACCCCAGTCAAAATAGGTAGACTGAGTGGGTGCCCCTCATCAAGAGAGGCAGGTAGTTAGGGCGCCAACTCTTGGCGCCCCATCTAAGATTTTTTCATGCAAGAGAGGGGGTGTAGCCCCTCTCTCTCCTTCCACACCAAAACAAGAGGAGGGGATGGGCCCCTCTCTTTCTCATTCCATTTCAAGAGGTTGGCGCCCCTTAAACCTTCCAAAAAGAGAGAATGGCGCCATCTCTTCTTTCCATCAATTCTCTGCTTCAAAAGAAAATATCAAAAAGATAAGAAGGAGATTAGATTGCCAACTCATTGATATGATCTAATCTTCTTGGGCTCATAATTAGACGTCCAGCTAAATCCTAATGGATTTAGGTTAGGTTCAATATAATGGACTTGATCTAATTGAAGTCCTGAGAAGAATTAGGTTTAACCATGTGCTAGTATGGTTCTCTTAAATCTAATAGCATTTTAATAAATTCTAATCTAATTAGAACTTCATAAGCTCAATTAGTAAATTCAAGATTTAATCCCTT
The DNA here is from genome assembly GCF_000442705.2 of Elaeis guineensis. Lineage (NCBI taxonomy): Eukaryota > Viridiplantae > Streptophyta > Magnoliopsida > Arecales > Arecaceae > Elaeis > Elaeis guineensis. The sequence continues at coordinate 119,708,203 of NC_026003.2, forward strand.
AAGTGTGACCTCATAGGTTCTATTCTATCTTGTAGTGAGATATATTATGATCTCCATCACAATATCATCGAAATTTTTTTGATGGATTGAAATAATTCCAGCTCTATCCTTTAAAGGTCATCGATCATCAAGACGATGTTCGATGAGTCCCACAATTCATCAGTAACAATTAGCAGTATGTAATGGCAACCTAGTAGGATGAAAGTGTGAACCCATAGGTGTAGTTATCGTATGATTCAGTCCTTCTATCGTGAGTTCCAACTTGATGGAGGTCATGAAGAACTCGTTAGACCCCATCATCAGGCATATGCTAAATTGACTCGATTTGAGTTTATTTGTAAATTTTGTGAAAACTCTTTTCTGATATTCATACTTACTTTGGCCAAAGACTTTCTGAACTCAGTCTCGCAAATCACATAGGACTTCTCCTTTTCTATTAAGATCGATATATTCCATCTAGATGTATCATATTTTAAACAACGAACCTGAATCTACTATAGCCAACATACACAGTAAGAACTCAAATGGCTAAGGATCAAAGAAATATGCAGTCAAACTCAGTAGCCTCGCTACGAATAGCCGATGACAATGCAGGTCAAATGACCACTCACACCACTGCAACATCGAAAAGATCACTACAGATTTGAGACTCATCTGCCCATAAAAAAAATGAATCGTGCATCGATTTTGAATGGATTGATCACTATTCTCCATGACGATCTTTTGATCAGGAGCATTCAGAAATTAATCACTAATTAATAAATATTTTAAATTCTCAATATTTTGAGAATATATAAAAATCATCTTTGTTAATTTTTAGAGCAAATCATGAACACATAAATATGATTGGAATGAAAAAGCCCTTTATTGATAATAAAAATATTACAAGTACAAGATTAAGCCTTGAAATTATAAAAGGTGTCAGCCAACAATTGAGTTCTAGCACACATATCTAACAAACTCCCACTTGACCTAAAGCCAATTGGCCATATATTTAAGACCCATCTTCTCAAGGTGAGTTTCGATCTTCTACTGGCTGAGAGGCTTGATTAGCGGATCCATCATATTTTGTGCGAAGTCAACTCTCTGCACCTCGACAAACTTCTTCTTGAGAATTTGCATATGATTTGAAACTGCCGCTCTATATGCTTGGACTTCTGGTGAGATTTGGGCTCCTTAGCGAGGGTTATGGCATTGTTGTTGTCACAGTACAGTACAATAAAATCTGATGGCATCACACCCAGCTTCGTAATGATCTTCTTGAACTAAAAGGCTTCCTTAGCAACTTTAGAGGCGGCGATGTGTTTGGCTTTCATAGTCGAATCTGCAGTAATTGGCTGCTTGGAACTTTTTCAGCTAACCGTATCATCATTACACAAGAAGATATACTTCGATATAGACTTTCTATCATCGATATTAGTCATGAAGTCTGAATCGATGTATCCCTCAACTTTCAACTTCGATCCCCCACCAAAGATCAACAACAAATTCTTAGTCATTCTCAAATATTTAAAGATATTTTTCACAGCAATCCAGTGTTCTTCATCTAAATTTACCTGATATCTGCTCGTGACACTCACGGTAAGGCTATATCAGGTCGTGTACGAAATATAGCATACATGAGGCTCCCTATTATCAAAGTATAATGAATCTTACTCTTGCACTGGATCTCCTCAGATGTGTTAGGACACATCTTCTTAAAGAGATGAATGTCATGTCTAAGGGATAAAAGATTCCTCTTGAAGTTTTTCATGCCGAACCTCTTCAGCACCTCCTCTATGTATATTCGCTGTGAGAGTCCTATCATTCTCTTAGATCTATCCCTATAGACTTTTATACCAAAAATGTAGAAAGCTTCTCCTAGATCTTTCATGACGAATTCTTTTGATAACCATACTTTGATCATTGTTAGTGTTGGGTATAAAATACCCACAGCCGAAGTCCTCAGTGGAATCGACTACACGACAACTTCGCCCGGACTCCTACGGGAGCCGGGCTCCGTCACCGAGAACTCCAACAGCTTCAGCCGCAAGCAGACTCCGCCCGGACTCCTACGGGAGCCGGGCTCCGCCGTCGACATCGACTACAGGACAGCTCCACCTGGACTCCTACGGGAGCCGGGCTCCGTCCTCAGCATCAACCGCTGGTAGGCCTCGTCCGGACTCCTACGGGAGCCGGACCTCCCCTCTGACTTTAATTGCAGGGAGACTTCGCCCGGACTCTTATGGGAGCCGGGCTTCATCCTCGACGCCAACAACTTCAGCCGCAAGCAGACTCCGCCCGGACTCCTACGGGAGCCGGGCTCCGCCGCCGACATCGACTACAGGACAGCTCCACCCGGACTCCTACGGGAGCCGGGCTCCGTCCTCAGCATCAACCGCTGGTAGGCCTCGTCCGAACTCCTACGGGAGCCGGACCTCCCCTCTGACTTTAATTGCAGGGAGACTTCGCCCGGACTCTTATGGGAGCCGGGCTTCATCCTCGATGCCAACAACTTCAGCCGCAAGCAGACTCTGCCCGGACTCCTACGGGAGCCGGGCTCCGCCGCGACATCGACTACAGGACAGCTCACCCGGACTCCTACGGGAGCCGGGCTCCGTCCTCAGCATCAACCGCTGGTAGGCCTCGTTCGGACTCCTACGGGAGCCGGACCTCCCCTCTGACTTTAATTGAGGGAGACTTCGCCCGGACTCTTATGGGAGCCGGGCTTCATCCTCGACGCCAACAACTTCAGCCGCAAGCAGACTCCGCCCGGACTCCTACGGGAGCCGGGCTCCGCCGCCGACATCGACTACAGGACAGCTTCGCCCGGACTCCTACGGGAGCGGGCTCCGTCCTCAGCGTCAACTGCTGGTAAGCCCCGTCCGGACTCCTACGGGAGCCGGACTTCGCCTTAACCTTGACTGCAGGAAACTTCGCCCGGACTCCTACGGGAGCCGAGCTTCGTCCTCGACTCCAACGGCTGCAAGGCAGACTGCGATCGGCTCCTACGGGAGCCGGACGGACTCCTACGGGAGCCGGACTCCGCCGATAACTTCAGCTGCGAGCAGACTCCGCCCGGACTCCACGGGAGCCGGGCTCCGTCCTCAACGTTAACTGCTGGTAAGCCTTGACCGAACTCCGACGGGAGCCGGACTTCGCCTTAACCTTGATTGCAGGAAGACTTCGCCCGAACTCCTGTGAGAGCCGGGCTCCGTCCTCGATTCCAACGGCTGCAGACAGTCTTCGTCTGGACCTCTACGGTGGCCGGACTCTGACCACTGCCGAACTTCAGCCGACAGATCAGCACTCCCAGGCCACGATCGCGGCCACGATTCTGCTACATTTCCTGCGGTGGATTCCGCGCAGCTCCACCACTCCCTGACAGGCCGCAGTAACGATCGCAGCACTGCTCCACTCCCTATGACGGATCCCGCGCGGCTCCATTACTACCTGACCAGCCACGATAAACGGCCACGATCCTGCTCCACCTCCTGCAACGGATACTGCGCGATTCTCCCATCCACTGGCAAGTCACGACGACAAAACGCCGCCCCACTTCATGCGGCAGACTCACGTGGCACGCCCCAGCGATAGCCACGGGTCCGTTCCACTACGCTTCGCAGCAAACTCCGCTGACCCTGGGCAGCCACTGCCAGACGGTTACAAACGTCGCCATCAATCCGTTGCTTCCTCCGCCTATAAAAGGGGACCCAGATACGTTATTCGATAAGCTCATTTCTTATTTCAAAACTCTGCTAAATTCTCCGTTCGAGCACTCCATTCTTGTTGAGGCAGAGAACTGACTTGAGCCTCGGAGGGTCTTGCCGGAGCAACCCCACCTCCGGTTTAGACTTCCTTTGCAGGTCCCGGCGGCGACCGCGACTTCCCGACTCCAGCTTCTCCGGCGCAAGCAGATTTTTGCACCAACAGGATTGGCGCTAGAGGAAGGGTGAACCCTCGCAGTACCCTTGTTCTTAAAGGAGTGTTCAACGAGCCGCCTCCGATCGTCTCTCGACACCCACTCCTAATTTTCCCCCACGAGATCCACGCTCGATGCCTCCACGCAAGGCGTCCACACGACGGTCCACGCCTCCGCGGCCAGATCTCAGGCTCCGACCTCCCCTCCTGTTTCCCAGCCTCCTCCTCCTCCTCCGGCGGCGGCGGTCGGCGCGGAGCAATTTGACTTGCTGGCACAGCAGGTCAGAGGCCTCATCGAAGCTGTGCAAGCAATGCAGCAGCAGCAACCGCAGGCGTCGGCGCACCCAGAAAGGGCATCTCCGGAATGTCAGAACCCGAGGTGGGGCGGGCCACTGGGCCAGCCGCCCCGTCCTTCCCGAAAAATAAATCCGAGGGTAGAGAGCCCTCAATCGGACCACGACTCCACCCCTGGAAGATCCCTGCCCCCGCTCTGCCAGAGGACCCTCAAGACTCGAAGTCGAGAGGATTTCCTGGATCGGAGGCTCCAGGAGATGAACCGGCGGATTGAAGAACTCCGCCACGCGCCCCCCGCTCATGGTGAGGATATTTGTACTGACCCTCCCTTCTCTCAAATGATCATGCAGGAACGATCCCGCCAAACTTCAAGCTTCCCCAATTCGAAAGCTACGACGGGACTTCGGACCCGGTTGATCATCTGGAGGCCTTCCGGACGATGATGCTGCTTCACGGTGCTCCTGACGCCATCTTATGCCGGGCTTTCCCGTCTACTTTGAAGGGAGCAGCGAGGAACTGGTACTCGGCTTTGAAGTCGGGTACCATCTTTTCCTTCGATCAAATGAGCCACCAATTTGTGGCCCATTTTGTCAGCAGCCGGCGCCCCCGGAAGGGTTCGGAGTCCCTCATCAACATCAAGCAGAGGAAGGGGAGTCCATACGGGCCTACGTCAACCGCTTTAACATCGCGGCGTTGGAGGTCCGGAACTTGGACCAATCAGTTCCATGGCCGCCCTGAAAGGTGGCCTTCAGAAGAATGATCTTTTGTTCTCCCTGGAGAAGAAGTACCCCAGGGATTTTGCCGATTTACTGGCTCGGGCTGAAGGATACGCCCGAGCGAAAGAAGCCTTCAAAATGAAGGACGAAGAGCAGCAAGGGAGCGGCAAGCGGGAGATTCGAGTAAGCCCGCAGTTGAGAAAAGGCCAAAGGAAGCCCGGCCGCATTCCCGATCCCCTCCTGGACATAAGCGCGCCCATACTCCACCCGGGCACGCAGGCAGAGAAGCCGGACCGCGGGGTTCGATGGGGCTCCCCACCAGGGAGATTTCGCAACTACGCCCCCCTCAACGCCTCGAAGGCCTAGGTATTAATGGAGGTCAGGGAGCAGCTCCCTAGACGGAGAGGATGCGCACACACCCCGGGAAGCGCAACCCCAACAAGTTCTGCCTCTACCACCGCGACCACGGCCACGACACGGAGGAATGCATCCAGCTCCAGGACGAGATCGAGGAGCTCATTCGGTGAGGTCGACTCGACAGATTCATCCGCCGCAGGCTGAGGGTACAGGAGACCGGCCAAGAGCCCTCCCACAGCCTGAACCGCAGAGAAGGGAGGAGCAACCCGGGGACCGGCCTCCCATCGGGACCATCGACTCCATCACCGGAGGGCCTCAAGGAGGAGCGGAAAACTGTAAATATATCACTTACGATTTCACCTTGAATCTACTTTCCTTTCTACCTAACGTGCCCTTCCCACCTGGCGTGGATTTATTATGACTGGATATGATCCCTCCAAAAGCAAAGCCATGTCAGGAACAGGAGGAGAACCTCGTCCTGACATGAGCAAAGTCAAAGGCCTGATTCTCTTAGACCGGATGGGGGGAGAGGCCTTACAACGCCCTAATGTGCCCCCACAGCCATGTCAGGAACAGGAGGAGAACCTCGTCCTGACATGAGCAAAGTCAAAGGCCCGATTCTTTTAGACCGAATGGGGGGAGAGGCCTTACAATGCCCTAATGTGCCCCCACAGTCATGTCAGGAACAGGAGGAGAACCTCGTCCTGACATGAGCAAAGTCAAAGGCCCGGTTCTTTTAGATCGGATGGGGGGAGAGGCCTTACAACGCCCTAATGTGCCCCCACAACCATGTCAGGAACAGGAGGAGAATCTCGTCCTGACATGAGCAAAGTCGAAGGCCCGGTTCTTTTAGACCGGATGGGGGGAGAGGCCTTACAGTACCCTAACGCGCCCCCACAACCAGGCTGGTAACGAGGGGAGAACCTCACACCGGCTCGAGCAAAATGGAAGGCCCGGACTCCTACGGTAGTCGGGTTCCGTTCACGACGCAAAGGAAGACTTCGCCCGGACTCCTACGGGAGCCGGGTTCCGCCTACAAGGAAGACTTCATCCGGACTCCTACGGGAGCTGGGTTCCGCCCGCGAGGAAGACTTCACCCGGGCTCCTACGGGAGCCGGGTTCCGCCCGCGAGGAAGACTTCACCCGGACTCCTACGGGAGCCGGGTTCCGCCTACAAGGAAGACTTCACCCGGACTCCTACGGGAGCCGGGTTCCGCCCGCGAGGAAGACTTCACCCGGGCTCCTACGGGAGCCGGGTTCGCCCGCGAGGAAGACTTCACCCAGACTCCTACGGGAGCCAGGTTCCGCCTACAAGGAAGACTTCACCGGACTCCTACGGGAGCCGGGTTCCGCCCGCGAGGAAGACTTCACCCGGACTCCTACGGGAGCCGGGTTCCACCCGCGAGGAAGACTTCATCCGGACTCCTACGGGAGCCGGGTTTCGCCCGCAAGGAAGACTTCACCCGGACTCCTATGGGAGCCGGGTTCCGCCTACAAGGAAGACTTCAGCCGGACTCCTACGAGAGTCGGACTCCATCCATGCTTCTGCGGCAAGGGTTAATGGTGGTGAAACCTGGCCGGCTAACAAGATCAGATGAAAGGAAAAAGCCCCCTCCCAACGATGTCAACATCAGGCAAGACAGATAGCAAGAAAGGTTCGGCAGACAGCGATATTGGTGCAGCGCGCGGACGAGGTAACGCAAAATGCTCTTTTTATTCTATTTCCGATATACACACTACAAAGCCAGGAAGGCCAAGGAAAGGAGGGCAAAACGACAAAAAGGAAGTAACTACATGATAAGATAGAAAGGCAAAAAGAGCTCTAAGGAGGCCCTGCTCCCTCCGACCTAGAGTTATCTATTCCGTCCCTCAACCAGGACTGCCTCAGATTCTCTATTTCTCCTTCTAGCTCTTCCCTCTTTCGCAGTGCGTCCTGGAGCGCCCGACGAAGTTGCTGGCTCTCAGCCTCCGCTTCTCGACGCCTCTTCCTCAAAACTTCGGACTCCACCTCTGCGTCTGCGATGGCCCGCTGCTCAAGTGCCAGTTGGATCTTCACTTGTTGCAGCTCGGCTGACTTCTCCCCGAGGGAGACAGAAATCCCTTCAACAGTGCCTCTCAGGGCTTGGAGCTCTTCAGAATCTTGGGCGGAAGTAAGCTGCGCCCTGTTGGCCAGCTGCCTCTGGAGATGAACGACTTCGTCGGCCGCCATCCGGAATCTCCCTTTATACTCTTCCACCTGTCGGCGCCAGCTGGCCCGCTGTACGTCGTGGCTCATCTCAGCATCTTGAAGCTGCTTCTGAAGGTCGAAAACCTTCTGCAACCACTTCTGTTCATCATCGACCTGGGCCAAGAGCCGGGATCAATTTCCTTCCAGCTGGCCGATCTTCCTCTTCGCAGTTGACAGTTCCACCTTAAGGGCGCTGATCCTGGCTTCTTGAGCCCAAATACGGTCGCTTGTGCTCTTCTTGTACTCCTCGAGTTCCTTTGCGAAGTTCGCCTTCCTCCGGCTGTAATCCATGATCGCCTTCACATGGAGACTCCGAAAGTGGGCGGCCTCAGCAGCAGCTTCAGAATGGCCTTCTCTCGATTTGCGGAGTTCGCCTTCCGTCTTCTTCAACTTCTTCGTCAGGTGAAGGACCTCCTTTTTCAACCGCTGGATTATCGATTTCAGTGGGACCCCCAGGGGCAAGGGGAGTGCTTCTGCAGGGCACTGCCATCGGAAGGCAAAAGCATCAGGGAACAACTCATTGCAAGGAGAAAAGCAGAAAGAAGGAGGAGGGGGAAGGAGAAGCCATCCACAACAAGAAATTCGACTTTATTGATTGAATAATTGTGAAGACAAACAGAAAGGAAATGTTGCGACAAAATAAGGCACAAGATCAGAGGTCTCAGACCTCAGGGGCGGGAGGTGGAGAACCCGACGCGGGGGGTGCGACCGCAGTGGCGGCAGACGAGGGGCCGGCCTCATCTTCGGACTCCTCAAGGAAGCCGAGGTCGAGCTCGGAGAATTTGCTGGCCACCTTCTCTTGGCAGAGCTCGAACCCCTTGGTGAACGCCTCCTGGCCGAACTGGACATTCAGGTCCCTCATCTCCGTGAAGGCCTTGAATTCCTCCACCGCAAGGGCCCTGGCCTTCGAGACCAGGACCGAAGTTTGCTCGACCAAATGGGCGACCTCGGCCTCCGCCTTCCTCGCCGACTCCTCCAAGATCTGCCTCTCCTCCTCCCGGGCCTGCTTCTCTCTTTCCAGGGCCTCCTGGAGGGCGGCTACTTCAGCCGACTTCGCTTGGAGGTGGGCAACCTCAGCTTGACAGCGTTCCTCCGCTTGGAGGATGTCCCTCCTCATGCGGCTCACTGCCTCGATATAGGCGAAGAGCTGGTGCCCAATCTGCAAGGACAGATAGAGAATTACGACAGAGGCCGAGTGACTGTGTAAATAAAGATCCGTTTACCTTGAAGAAGGACCCCAAAGAGTCCCAAGCCCGCTGCTCAGGATCAGTACGGTCGATCCTCCCCACGATGTCGGACAGGATGCAGCCGTCGATCAGCCGCCTGATCAAGTCCCTATCGTTGAAGGGATTCTCCGATCCCTCCTCGGAGCAGACGGACTCGTCTACAGCAGCTCGGTAGCTACTCGCCCTACGAGCCACCGATTTCCTCCTCCTCCCCACGGCGGGTGCCTCCATGGAGCGAACCCCCGGAGCGGGGGCCCCAGTCGGCGGGCTCCTCGAGGAGGCTCGGGGAGCCACTGGCTCGGCATCTGAGGGAATGTCGATGGCCGGGGCCGCCTGGACGGGCGCAACCAAGCTCGTCTCCTCCGCCCTGGCCCTCTTCGCCAATCCGGAGGCCGCCGTGCCCTTTCTCTTCTGAGCTCTCATGCCCCGATCAATCAAGAGAAGAAAGAAGAAAGAAGAAAAAGGAAGAAAGAGAAGAAAGAAGAAAAAGGGGAAAAAGAAGCAACACCGATCAATCAAGAGTCAAAAAAAAAAAAAAAAGAATGAAAAAGAAGAAAGGGGGAAGGAAAAAGAGGTAAAGAGAAGAAGAGGAGAAAGGCAAGAAAAGAAAACATAAGATGAATACTCGCTGGATCCTGGGGGCTCAGGCCGATGTTGAAAAGAAGCTGCTCCCTCAGAAGATTAGGAAGAGAAGGAGCGGGATAAGTTAGAAGCTTCTGGGTGGCCTGGAGATCGTCCTCCCCCAGGCTGGGAGCCCGATGGACAGAATCCCTCAGAGAGCCCCAAGGGGGCAGGCCCAGTTCCAGGGTCGGGCAGTGGATGAAGAGGTATTTCTCCTTTCAATTGTGGATCGAAGAAGGGGTGCCTTTCAGCAACCCCTTCTTACCGAACTGGGGGGAGAAGTACCACCAGTCCTTCACCGAAGGATGGCGTTTGAAGGTATAAAAATGTCTAAACAAGGAGAGAGACGGCTGAACCTCGACTACGTGGCAGAGGGAGAGAAACCCTATCAAAAACCTAAAGAAATTTGGGGCCACGGAAGCGAGAGAGATGTCCAAGAAGCGGAAGAAGGCAGCGACAAAGGAAGGAAGCGGAAGCCGAAGTCTGGCACGGAACACTTCCTGATACAAACAAAAGCGACCGGGAGGGGGAGTGCTGGCCCGGTCAGAGGGGCCAGGTAGCTCCAGGTCGTACTCCGGAGGAACCCCATACTGAACCCGTATCAGAAGGAGTTCCTCCGAAGTTGAGAAACATGGAATAACACCCGATGCAAAAATCGGGCGAAGCCCAGCCCCAGACGCGAGTTCGTCCATAGAGACAGGGACCTGGGGGTTTGAAGCAGAAAAACTCTCGAAACTGCTGGGA